>NC_042617.1:585438804-585738804 GCF_901001135.1 Rhinatrema bivittatum | reverse complement strand
TAAAGGAGGGTTTTGCGGGCCGGTTATTGTAAATTGCAGCTGCTACGTCATATGAAGTCTATTCTCGATCAAAATGATGGCTTTTTTCTTACATCCATCGGCTACTGTAATTCCCTTTATATAGGGCTACCTTTCCCATTACAGGGGCATCAGAACACTGCTGCCCAGCTCCTGTTTGGTAGCACACCTTGGGAACATGTAACACCTTTACTGCAGAGTCTTCACCGGCTGCCTTTCAGGCAATGAATCCGATTTAAAGTCTTAGTTCTGACGTTTAAGGTCATAAAAATGGGAGGACCTTCTTACTTAACCAGTTAGTTTGTTTTTCCTGCTCCTTCTCCCTGCAAGTAGACAGTGAAGCAGGCTCACCTTTCTGTACGAAACTAGGAACTGTGCTCTTTCTGTAGTGGGCTCTGACATTTGGAATGTTCTGCCCAAATCAGGATGGCTTTTTCATGATTTTGTAATTTTTCAGAAGCAGCTTAAGGCTCTTCTATTTTAGGAGGTTTTTTTCCTAGAATAATGACAGATTGTGTATATTACATTTCATTGATGGTCATGTTTTATGGATTATGTTAAGTTGTCATTTTATGTTATTATTTATGGATTGTTCTTTTGATTTGCATTATTGTTATCCGCTCAGTATGGCAGGCGGAAAATAAGTACTTTTAAATAAATAGCCATGTTATTGGGATTTGGAATCGTCTGTAAAGGATGTAACCTATTCTCTGGAAAAGCCCAAAACTAAGAACTACAATAATCAAATCTGGAGAGCACGAAAGCTGAACATTAGGAAGAAAAGGTTTATGACGTCAAAGCAGGCAGAGTGCATGCAAAGTATTTTTTTGAAACCGAGTTAATGTGCTTCTCCAGACTGAGATCAGAATTTTTAAAAAATCCCCAGACTTTTCACATAAGGCTTAAAAATAAGTGAGGTCCCATTCAAAACAGGCTGAGCATGCAAAGCTGTAACATCTGATTTTCTGATCCGAAGGATCTCTGGGGTTTGTTTGTTTGTTTTTCAGGATTTAGAAAGAATGTATTTAACTTCATCCAGCATGAAATTTCAGATAAGCCCTTATTAACATTCAAAAACTGGAAAAAAAATTTGATTGGGAGCAATAAAGCTGCAAATCATCTGCAAAACACTGAAAACTAAAGCCGTGAGGACTTAATGATTTCCCAAAGAGGGTGGAGATATATGTTTAATAGAGTTGGCGATAAAATTGTTCCCAGGGTGCAATACAGTATGTTTAGAGGGAGCAGAAGTCCTTCCATTCCAAAATACAGACTGGATCCTGTTTGATAAAAAGCACCAGAACGATTGGGTGAGCCCAGCTCTGTCACTCCACCTTGAGAATATGGCATCAAATGCAACTGTCAAGTCCAGCAGAATCCACAGGGTGGACCTCAGATCATCAGCCAGGACCATTAAAGCTGTCTCTGTGCTGTATCCACGGCAGAAGCCAAAAGGATATGGATACAAACAATGATCATCATGTAAAAAGGTCTCAAGCTGTCCTTACAGTACCCACGCAGTCATCTTAGTGAGAAAAGGTAAATGAGCTACAGGCTGATAACTTTCCATCCAGTTTGAGACCACGACTAGCTTAGAACATAAGAACATGTCATACTGGGTCAGACCAAGGGTCCATCAAGCCCAGCATCCTGTTTCCAACAGTGGCCAATCCAGGCCATAAGAACCTGGCAAGTACCCAAATATTAGATAAATCACAAGCTTATTAATTACCGTCACAAAAGGTTATGAATTTATCCTCTAGGAACTTATTCAAACCTTTTTTAAACCCAGTTACACCAACTGCTGTAACCACATCCTCTGGCAATGAATTCCAGAGCTTAACTATGCGCTGAGTGAAAAATAATTTTCTTCAATTTGTTTTAAATGAACTATTTCCTAACTTCATTGAGTGCCCCCTAGTCCTTCTATTATCTGAGAGAGTAAATAAGCAATTTACATTAACTTGTTCAAGTCCTTTCATGATTTTGTAGACCTCTATCATATCCCCCCTCAGTCATCTCTTCTCCAAACTGAACAGCCCTAACTTCTTCAGTCTTTCCTCATAGGGCAGCCGTTCCATGCCCTTTATCATTTTGGTCGTCCTTCTCTGTACCTTCTCCATTGTAGCTATATCCTTTTGAGATGCGGCGACCAGAATTGTACACAGTATTCAAGGTGCGGTCTCACCATGGAGTGATACAGAGGCATTATGACATCCTCCATTTTATTTTCCATTCCCTTCTTAATAATTCCTAACATTTTGTTAGCTTTTTTTGATCACCACAGCACACCAAGCCGACGATTTCAATGTATTATCCACTATGACGCCTAGATCACTTTCCTGGGTGGTAGCTCCTAAGATAGAACCTAACATCGTGTAACTACACCAAGGGTTATTTTTCCCTATATGCATCACCTTGCACTTGTCCACATTAAATTTTATCTGCCATTTGGTTGCCAAATCTTCCAGTTTCGCAAGATCCTCCTGCAATTCATCACAATCCACTTGAGATTTAATTATTCTGCATAATTTTGTGTCATCCGCAAATTTGATCACCTCACTCATTGTACCCCTTTCCAGATCATTTATATATATATTAAAAAGCACCGGTCCAAGTACAGATCCCTGAGGCACTCTACTGTTTTACCTTTTTCCACTATGAAAACTGACCATTTAATCCTACTCTCTGTTTCCTGTCTTTTAACCAGCTTGTAATCCACGAAAGGACATCGCCTCCTATCCCATGACTTTTTAGTTTTCTTAGAAGCCTCTCATGAGGGACTTTGTCAAATGCCTTCTGAAAATCCAAATACACTACATCTACCGGTTCACCTTTATCCACATGTTTATTAACCCCTTCAAAAAAATGTAGGAGATTTGTGAGGCAAGACTTCCCTTGGGTATATCCATGTTGACTGTGTCCCATCAAACCATGTCTATAAATTTTTGTGATTTTATTCTTTATAATAGTTTCCACGATTTTTCCCAGCACTAAAGACAGGCTCGCCGGTCTATAGTTTCCCAGATCACCCCTAGATCCCTTTTTAAATATTGGGGTTACATTGGCCATCTTCCAATCTTCAGGTACATTGGATGATTTTAATGATAGGTTACACATTTTTACTAATAGTTCTGAAATTTCATTTTTAGTTCTTTCATAACCCTGCAGTGTATACCATCCAGTCCAGGTGATTTACTACTGTTCAGTTTGTCAATCAGACTTACCACATCTTCCAGGTTCACCATGATTTTGTTCAGTTGATCTGAATCATCACCCATGAAAACCTTCTCTAGAACAGGTATCTCTCCAATATCTTTTTCAGTAAACACTGAAGCAAAGAAATCATTTAATCTTTCCGTGATGGCCTTATCTTCTCTAAGTGCCCCTTTAACCCCTCGATCATCTAACGGTCCAACTGACTCCCTTGCAGGCTTTCTGCTTCTGACATATTTTTTAAAGTTTTTATTGTGAGTTTTTGCCTCTTTGGCCAACTTCTTTTCAAATTTTCTTTTAGCCTGTCTTAGCAATATCTTACATTTAACCTGCCAATACTTATGCTTTATCCTATTTTCTTCTGATTTTTGAATGAAGGTGTTTTGGCTAAAATAGCCTCTTTCACCTCTCCTTTTAACTGTTTTGCCTTCATTCCACCTTTCTTAATGCATGGAATATAATGCTTATATATAGGGGCTTTCGTTTTCAATTTTGATACCTACAGAACCTGAATGTAATCTGTTTTGAAGCCCAGAAAAGAGGAATAGAAAACCAATTAAATAAATACATTTTATTTTGACTGGGAATTTCAGTGTTAGGACAAAAAAGAAGTCGGTGGAAAAATGACTTTTCCACTGATTTTTCTCCTGTGTGTTACGTCCGTGGAAAACTGACTTTGATGTATTTTGTTCTAACACTGAAATTCCCAGATAATAAGCACATATTTGACGTTATCAGGAAACCCAGCTTTTGATGAAGAACATTTAATATTAGAACCTCCCCAGAAAGACAGGATTGGAGGGTCAGCAGTCCTGTACCTTTCGTCTTTCTCACCCCTTCACTTTACTCCTGTATTGCTCCTCTATCTCTCTTCCCTTGCAGGCCCCATCCCCCCCCCCCCCCCCATCCTCATTCCCCTGCAATCCTTAATCACCCTTTCCCCTTTTTATCCTGTCCTTCACAACTCTTTTCCACCAGCTAGCAAACCTTTGCCTTATCTGCTTGCACACTCTGGAATGACATTCGTATCCAAATATCTTCAAAGACTGCTCTTAGTTAGAATAAACTGAAATTGTAAGAGTATCTCCACTTATTAAATATTGGCATGACTAATATAATTACAGGACAGCACTTTAGTGTTATTGAATTCAGCTAAAAAGCCCGCACATAGGAAGAGGACATTCCTTTGGAATCAATGGGAGCTTTATGGATTGTTTTCCTTTTTCCTTCAAGCTGAGGCCTAGAGGCCTATTACTCTTGGTACAAACATTCCTTTTCCGATGTACACAAGCTTATGAGGGGAATTTTTTATTTTAAATGAACTATCTTTACCTTACCGTACTAAAAGGAGCGTGCCACTGCTATAACAGAGGATAGTGCTGTTTCTGGAAACCAATGAATTACAAGATTCGAGGCAGCAGATTTTTACCAGAGGTAGGGCTGTCGGATAAATCTGATCCATTTTTTTAACTGGGTGACTAGAGAGTTGGATCAAGGGAGAGCGCTAGATGTACTTGGATTTCAGCAAGGCCTTCGACACAGTGCCACATAGGCAACTTATAAATAAACTGAGTGCTTTTGGTAGGGGCCCTGATGTGACTGAATAGGGTTAGAAACTGCTTGAGTGGGAGAACACAAAGGGTAGAGAATGGGAATTACATCCATTTTTCTCTAGACCAGCTTTTAGAACCAGTGATAAATGCATTAATTCTTTCTCGCATTGATTACTGTAATGGAGTCCTTCTTAGGCTGCCTTTGTAGCTGATATACAAGTTTCAGTTAACTCAAAATTCAGCTGCAAGATTTATGGAAGGGTCTAGAACGGGGGTGGCCAACCATGATCCTCGACAGCAATAAGCAGGCCAGGTTTTCAGAACGTTTCTGTTGCATGCAAATCTATTTCATGGAGGATATTCTGAAAAACAGGCCTGTTTGTGATCTTTAAGGATCAGAATTGGCTCCCCCTGCTCCAGAAGAAAAGAGCACATTTCCCCAGTATTAAGCAGCTTCACTGGTTACTAATTTATTCCAGGTCCATACTGAAAAGCATCTAGCAGGATAACTTGGGAGTTATTTAGCTAAAATGCCTACTTTTGAATACCTAGGACACTGATCCGGCAAAGGTTTCACCTGATAAGTCATTATTTGGCTACAATTTAGCCATTTAAAAAATGAGATGTTCCAAAGTGGAGCAGAATTATCCAAAAGAAACCTGTATCTGACTGCCTTAGAGCAGTCCTAAAGTTATCCAGAAATGTGTGGCTAGATAACTTCAGGCTTAACTGGCTACATTCAAATGAATACAGCCGATTAAGCAGCAACACAAAAACCAAATCCAGCCATGGGCCACACCCACACTCCCCACCAAGTGCATTCCAAAATTGGGCCAGCAGGCCCCTGCCTCTCACATATACAAATACACCCCAGACTCCCACTAATTTTAATAGAAAAGCCTTTTCATAAAGGACAGAGGAGGTGGGCCATACCCCCCTCCCCACACACACACACACACTCAGTAATTCAAAAACACAATCCTTGGTAGTAGGTCCACCCTCCTCCCATTCCTTTCCAACCCTTCAAGGCAACCCATTGCGCCCCCTGGTTCTGGCGTCCTGAAATTGCAAAGGCTGAGGTACAAGCTACTGCACCCAGTGGCATAAATCATTGCCTGGACAACAGAGAGCCTTCTAGTAGAGGTGGTGGTGACAAGGACGGCATCTGAGTTCAAGAATGCACTGGATAGGCATGGGGAACCTCTGAGGGAGTGTTAGGGATTATAGTAGACTAGATAGGCCATATGATCTTTTTCTGCTGTCATATTTCTGTGTTTCTGTTTCTATGAGAATTGACTTATGGGTTCTGAAGCCACAGAAACATACAAGTTGTCATCAGATAAGGACCACTTGGTCCACCCACTCTGCCCATTAAAAATCTATCCACACTCTACTAAGCACTAAGCTGAAAGCAAGGCACTCAGGCCACTGCCTATTGGTGTTATTTAAATATAAAGCAACCAAAATATAAAGCAACCAAAATGTCACCTGAATATTTGAGTAGCCAACATTTTGTATTGCCTGTTGAGCTCTAAAATAAGAAAAAATGATTAACATTTGAATAGCAGGTCTAAATTATCCAACTAACATAGCCAGTGTAATGGAGTAGGTTATCCTCAGGAGAGAAAAATATGGCCGCCCTAAGAACTGCAAATCCCAGAATGCCTAAGAATAGAGGCTAGTGTTGATGACTGACAGGCAAGGGCCTTGGGGGAGGAGTTCCAGGGGGACAGGGATGACTAGCACACTAGTTAAATGTGCAGCGGGTGGGCTGACTCAAGGAGGAAGAGGGAAAGAGGAGTTTTGGAGAGTTTATTTCTCTGAATTGACTGCTGGAAATTGCTTAAATTTACAAAACCATGAGAAAAGATTTTTTTTTTCTAACAAATATTGTATTTCTGATCTATTATAGTTGTTTTATATGTCTTTTATTTTAAGACTGAATATTATTCCTTTTAATTTGATGTTTTAAATGCCTATAACAGGGCATGATTAGTTTGTACACCGATGTGATACTTAATTTTGAACACCGGTATAAAAAAACAAATAAATAAATACAAACATTCGCCCCAAATTTAATACTTTATTACTAGGAGCAAGAATTACCGTGAGTTTGTTTCATTATGAACTGAATGCTACATGACCAGAATCAAGGAGTATAAACTATGAGTTTGTTTCACTCTGAGTGGGATGTTGGGGACTGTGAGGGTCTTATAAAGATACGTGGAAGGGTTATAGATTTCCCCTTATCAAGGCATGAGAATGGGAATGCTTGCTTACTAACAGACTGCTAAAGGGGAAAAAAAAAAAGGCCTGTGTTGCTCAGAACATTTCTTTTAAGGATTTTAGCAGGGAATCGTCCTGCAGAGCAACAGAAAAAGAAAAGGAGGAGGCGAGTTTGCCACATTGAGGAACGTGACCTTTATACAGCCAGATAAGGCTGAATAATATCGCTGCTTATCTGGCTAAGGGTGTCATTTATCAAAGTGCTATATGGCATTTTCGCATGCATTAAGGTGTTTCCGCAGGCGAAAAACACCTTTAACGCATGTGAAAACACCTTTAACACATGCGAAAACACCATAACGCATGGTGCAATGCAAATTAGGAAAAGGGGAGGAGTTTGGGGCGGGATTTGTGGCCAAGTGGGTAACCTGGGCAACATCAAGCTAGGTTGAGAGAACACTGCACAAATCTCATCTTTGGTTGAGTTTCCTCACTCCGAAGGTCATCAAATCTTCACAAGAAAGCACTGTTATGTTCGTACGTCTCACTCTGAAAGGCAAAGTGGCCCTTAACCCTTACACTCCTACCTAAACCTCACCTCAAGTAACTACCTACCTAGTATGAGGGCCTTAGCTAATCTCTCTCTCTTGGAATTGCCCTAATTTGGGTACTTACCACAAAGTGCAAAAAATCCAGGCCTAAGTTAGCTGAATATGTTGCTCCTGCCAGGAACACCCTCATCCCAACATTTAGTGGATAAATAGTTATCTGGCTAAGTAGTAGCTGATAAGCACAACCAGATATTCAGATATCACCACTTAGCCAGAGAAGTTCTAACCTTGTCTTGGGCTGGGCTTTATTTATTGTTGGAAAAAAAACTTTAAAAAGCTCAGAAACATGTTGCGAAATAGAAAGTTTTGTGAATTATCTAGAATTTCTCAAAGTTCTAGATGTTTTTGCAAAACTAGAAAACATATTTGAATTCTCTCATCTCTTGTTTTAACTCTGTATTTTTCTGGAATAAGTTCTAAAGGATCACTGTTTTACAAGACTCTTCTATCAGGAGGGAAATAAATCTTGGTTAATTTAATTAAGTTTTTAATATATATATATTTTTTTTTATTTAGCATTTTTATATACCGACTTTCCAATAACAGAATTACTGATCAATTCGGTTTACATTCTAAACAATAACATTGACAAGTAAATGTCTTACAATGAACAGGTCGATATAACTTGGATTAGTACATATGGGGTTAATAACATAAGTAAAAGATACGGTGCCTAATGTAGGCTAAATGAACAGTTGATAGTTATAAGACTGGTTTTGATATTAGATTATTAGATATTAGATTAGATTACCATTGTTTGGAGTTGGCCTTCACAACGGTTTACAAGAGAAACAACAGTACATGGAACAGCAAACAGGTACAATGAAACGAACGTAAATAGGATATAAATTGTGAGTAAAAACAATAGTATACATGTCAGATGCATTGTGGGATTACAAAGTTTGGAAGAAGTAATAGAGAATTATAAACTATTTAGAGAAGTATTAAGAATTAGAAGCAGTTTACAGGAGATTTAACGAACATCGGTTAACTATACGTAATGTTGGATAGGCTTATTTAACAGGATAGTGATTAAGTGTGTGATGTGTGGTATCAGTTTGTTTAGCTTATCCGATGCCTTCTTTGTAGGTTTGTTGGAATAACCAGGTTTTGAGAAGTTTTTTGAACATTTTGATGTTATTTTGTAGTCTTAGATTTTCAGGGAATGTATTCCAGAGGGTCGGCCCTGCTATTGAGAATGTTCTTTCACGTAGTGTAGTAAGTTTTGCTGCTGCAACTGTGGGAATTTCTAATAATGCCTTATTTGTAGATCTTGTGTTGCGCCATGATATTTGTGTGTGTATATCGTCGTTGATCCATTTGACTTCATTGCCGTGTATGGTTTTGTGGAGTATGGATAGTGTTTTGAATTCTATCCGTTTGTCTATGGGAAGCCAGTGAAGTGATTTTAAGACAGGTGTGATGTGGTCTGTTTTCTTTTTTGCCGGTTAGAACTCTAGCTGCTGCATTCTGAAGGATTTGGAGAGGTCGGGTGGTAGATTTGGGTAGACCTAACATCAGAGAGTTACAATAGTCGAAGCTTGAGAAGATCAAGGATTGTAGAATGGTTCGGAAGTCAGAATGATTTAGCAATGGTTTTAGGCGTTTCAGTATCAGGTTAGGTACCTGTTCACTATTTTAAATATGTTTCCCCATTAAATATTTATTATAGATATGTGTATGTAACCTTTGCATCTAGGGTCATTCCAATCAGTGTTGAGGTTCTTTTTAAAAGCTGTCAGTAGGATGGTGTAGTGAACCACGAGTGAACACATTCTCAATGTAAAAGTAGGCTTCTCCTGTGCTAAGACCCAAGAATAAGTCCATATAACTCCAAAAACTGTGGTTCCAAATCAGGTCTACATTCCACGTAGACCTGATTTGGAAAAAGTTGCTTTTCACAGGAGCAATGAGTACTACAATTCTCAGTTCATCTGCAGAGCAAATTGGATGTTTAAATTTTATATATCCAGGAGAGAGTAGTTGAGATGCAAATTATTTAGTTCTAATGCACAAGTTTCAGGATTCCTCATGGTATAACCTTATCTTGGAGCTTTGGAATCAATGGTTTCACATTTTAATAGCAAAAAAGAATGAGGTCGATATTCAAAGGACTTTGTCTGGGTACCTTTTGAGTTTTAAATTCCTGACCCTCTAACTAACCAGATACATTTTACCCAGTAAGTCATTATCCGGATAAAGGAACGGTGTTCTGTGGCCATTTCTGGAGAAGACCAAGTTATCCGGCTAACTTAGGGCCTCATTTACTAAGCATTTTCCCCACAGACACAGAATGGGAGCAAAGCCTTAGTTAATTACGCTCTATGCTGGATAATTCAGGTATTCAGAGTTATCTGGTAAGTTATCTGGATAACTTTAGCTGTGCCAAGTCAGTTCTAAGATTACCCAGATAACTTTGGGTTTGTCTGTGCACACAGGCAGTACGATGTAAGTTATCCAGGTGAGCCTATCTAGATAACTTACCTGGGCAACCCGCTGTTGAATCTAGAACTCAGTGGAGTCAGGCAGCCAACACAAATGTGGGGAAAAGGAAAAAGGGTTTGGTGCTCAAAATCAATAACACAGAACACCTTGACGTATCCAAGAAAAATATTAGGGACCTCCTCAAGTCAAGCATACTGTATAAAACAAAATTATAATCCAGCACAGAAAAGTTCAGATAGTTTATAAAGAAAAACTGAATGAGCCACTTGCATGCTAGCTGCAGGTATCAGTCACTTTAGAAACAAAATCATAGTGTATCTCACTTTTAAATGCAAAGATGCATCAATGACATTTCAAAGAATAATGAAGGAACAAAGATATTTATCCAAAAAAGAGGCTTCTGCAGATACTGATGCTACAAAAAGATTGGAGGAAAAGGTGACCAAAGGAATCTTCCCCTGATAAACCACAATTCACAAAAAGCTGCCTCCAGGGGATATATCAATAAACCTCAAACAATTTGCAGAACAAAGACAAAACGTAATTAAACAATAAAAAAAAAAGAAACCACAGTCATAAAAAAAAGCCAACAAAAATATCCAAATCACAAAGGTCATTATAAATAAAGTGGCAATTGACTCAGAAAAAAATCCTTTGAATGATGAAGACCAACATATTTGAATATTGCAGTTGCATTAGGCAATCACGCCTTCAATCTTTTTTGGTGGGACATTGGCTTGATCATCATCATTTGATTGAAGACCTCCATTTTTTTGCTAATAACAAGCTGAGTACCATGCTGACAGGGAGGAAATTTTCCTATGGACCTTATCTGCCATGAACAAGTGTAGATTTACCTTTTGAACTCTTTACACCTTCATGGCCTGAATCAACTTGAATGATTACCTTTTTTATGATCCCCCTATGTTTGAGGGTTTTGTGGACTGATGTAGAACATTTTTTTGACAGCTGCAAGCTTTTGGTATCTTTTCTGAGATGTTGGTCTTTCATTTTGATTGACTCTTTTTTTGGTAGTTACATCATTCATCCGATCATGATGGGCATGACTTTGGTCATGGGATCCGATGGCAACATTTTGAAATATCCCATGTTATTTCTGCTGCCTGAAGCTTTTTATGGCTTTTTGAGTCAATGGCCACCTTGTTTTTGGTGACTTTTGTGGTTTGAATGTTTTTGTTTTATGAACACATTTCCCATTTTAATTGTTTACTTTTCTGTTATTGATTTTTGAGCATCAAGCTTTTTTCTTTATCGTCATGATTCAATAGAAAAATCACTAAATAGCTTCAGATGTACAACCTGGGGGCCAGCCCAGCGGCTCCAGTGGTAAGTGTTGTGCAGTGCCACGTGAAGGCCTCTGCCTCGAATCCTGCGTCAGGTCTTCCGTTCCCGGGTCAGCTTGGGCTGGATATGCTGCGGAGGGAAGGAGGGAGTCACGGTCATTACGCAAAATGCTGGGATTCTGGGCCCCCATGATTGCAGGGTTCAGGAAGAAGCCCAGGCAGCAGCCTTTAAGCCCAGGATTGTCACTGCAATGACCAGACTAGGCATTTTGGGGACGGGGGCAGTATAAAATAGGTGGCTACAAACGAAGGCTCACAGTGGCAGATCCCAGCCCTGGCTCCGAATGAGCTGGAAAGTACAAAGGAAGAGGAGGAAACTGTAGCTTTAAAAAAAACAAAAGGGCGCACCTCTGAGCAGGACTGCGGCTCAGCTAAAATGGTGCCCCAGACAGCTGGTGGAGGAAGGTGTCCCTCTCCGCTGGTGCCACTGGCACAGGATAGCACTTTCTAAGGATGCAGCCGCTCAGTCCCCGTGCACTACCTGTCTGCCCATCTTGCCCACCCTTTGCCTCAGCCCCTGCTACGCAGAGTAAAGCTCTGGGATTTTAAAGCGTTTTGATCCTTCCCAGCTTTCCCAAAGAAAGAAATCTTTATTCTGTACCAAATGCTCCCCCACTCGCTAGATCCTTTGCATCTCAAGGACACACAAAGGAAGGGTTTCTCATTCCTATTTACAGCTCCAATCTGTACCGGGGAAGCGAAGATACTGCTTGTAGCTTCCTTCAGGACTGAAGATGCTCCACTTCTTAGTTCTCCCAGGAGCTAATACAACCTGCGCGTGGAGTTCAACAACCACTCACTCTGCCTTGAGTTCAGGAGCTTCCACCCCCAGTTCACCATTGCTCTTCGCACAGTCTAAACTCCCCCTGAAACCCATTCGCAAACATCCTCGGGCTTTACCACTAGGGTCCAAGGTATAGAGCTTTGCATACTGTGTTGCCCAGGGGTTGCATATATTACATACGTATATTGCTACCCTCGAGCTTTGCCACACCAGGAGTAGTTTCACTATCTAACCCTTTGGGACTAGCGAGTTGAAGGATATTATTTATTTAGCACTCAAAAGTTAGTCACTAAAGTCTCAGTCTAATCACAAGGCATTGCTTGAAACCTAGGTGGGTGCTGAACCTCGTGAAAAAGAAAGTGATGGTTTCAGAGTCAGAAGGCTACTTTCTGACCACTGCATTTGCAACTCCTTCCGCTCTTGCCCTTGAGTTAACGTGCAAGGGTAAAATCCACACATCTTCAGCATCTGCACGTTTACACTGAGGCTCCATCCAGCACTGAAATCCTCTGAGACATAAAGGGCCGGGCTCTTCTTACTCCTAACAATGCAGAGTTTGTTTGAAGGAAACTAAAGTTTATTTTATTACAGGGGTTGCCTATAAAGCAAGTGGTTTCCCAATCGCAGAAAGAAAGAAAGAACCAGAATCGCACCAGGCTAGAAGCTTTTGGTTTGCTCTTCAGCTGTTCTCTTTAAATTGCAAATCTTTCCCCTTCCGTGGAAACTTGTGAAACTGCAGCATTATACCGGGCAGACCTCAAAGCTGCTGAACACATTCTCTGATGCCAACCTGTGACCCGTTTACAGGATGGCTCTGCCCCCCTGTCTGCCTCAGCCTCTCTCTCATCTCTATTCCCCTGCCAGCTGGGAGCAGGTCATTCCAAGGAGCCACACCGTCAATGCTGTCTGCAGTAGCAGGGCATGGAAGTAAGGGCATTTCCCCATTATTTCACCATCTGTGTGCGCAGTTCTAACGCCTGCAAAGCTCAGACGCTGACGACCTGGCCTCCTGCTGTAACGCTCTCACCTTTGGGTGTCCCACCAGGCAGAATTTGGAATGCATGGGACAGGGTTATACTTTGCAAATTTCATGGGTTGGGTTTTTTTTTGCAAATTCCCACCCTAGTGTAGCGAAGATTTTGAGATATTGATCTTTCTGCATTCAGGACAGCCAAGTAGGTATGATATAGGAGACGGATACAGAATTGTTTAAAAATGTTTGTGGGAGCTCATTCTCTATTTGATATTTTCTCTTTTGCCTGTCACTTTACACTACCACTGTAATCTGTTTCCTATCCGGGTGGACTTTGCTGGTGACATGAGAAGCTAATAGGCAGTCCCTAACTACAATAATAGTGTAAATGAGTCTATTCAATAAAGTGTGCTTCTCAACCAAATGCAAGCCTCTTTTTCTTTAAAGCATGTCCAAAAATGTGCAACCTTATCCCAGTTTAGCCTGGAAGTATCCTGCACCTTTGGACTTCCAGTTCAATCAGAATCAACCTCTGTTAGGCTACGGTGTCATAAATCTTCATTCACAACTCCCAGGGGTTTTTTTCTCCATGTTTAACCTTCTTCCTTCCATCATCTGGCCCACGGTAACAGTAAGAGTCCTCAGCCAGGGGCCCCAGGCTATCGTCCCTTGGGAATCCAGAACTTGCACTCCCAGATTCTGGCCAATAGGTGTCACTGTTGTGCAATGGCCGAGCTCCCTTCTCTGCTGGGGTTGTGAACACCATTTCTACAGCATTCCCAGGCTCAGCTGGCCAAGGCAGCAAAAGCCAAACCTGGGAATCAAATCCAAACCTGCCACTGATCCATAGGGCTGGCCCCTTTACTTTTAATTTAAAGCAGCCTGGTGGCAGGTGTAGGACACCAACTGTAGAGCCCATTATGGCCTCAGGAAGGGAGATGAGCTTTCATGGATCTTATTTTTCAGGGACTGAAGAGACATTCATAGTTTGGTGGTGAGGGAGATGGGCAAGGGACAAAATGGAAAAAAAAGAGGAGGAGGTTGGGGGGGGGTGGAGGAAAGCGTGGAATGGTCAAACGTGAGAGAGAGACAGCAGGAGAAGAAAGAGGAAAGATGGAAAGAGAGAACAGGGAGAGAAGACGAAAGACATATAGGAGGTCAAGCGAGAAAAAGAGGAATGATAGATAAGAAAAACCAGTAAGGGGAACAAGAAGAAAGAAAGCAAAGGTGAAAATAACGGAATAAAGAGAGATCAAGATGAGAGAGAAAACGTAAGATGAGAGTAGGATGAAAAACGAGGAGTAAAAGTAGTCCATGAGGAAAGGAATCTCAGTCAAGACCAGCAGGAGTGATCTTCCTGCCTGCTCTGCCGTTACTCTTTGACCATTTATTGAAACTCACAACATATTCACCTATATAAACATTTAAATAAATATTTAAAAATAGAGAAATTTAGGAGAGATGATAAAGACTATAATGGGGGATATGTGTACCACTGGATGCAGATAAATAAAACATTTAAATATAAAAAAAGGGGGACTTTTCTTCTTCGGAAGAATCGTCTGAGGATTCAGATGGGCAACATAAGAAGAAAGATAATAGACAAGTTAGATTTTTTGAGGGGGATAATCTAGGTGACTCAGGTGAGTCTGTTAACCACTCTGGTTCTAATTTTTTAGATTCACAATCCCGCGGCAGTCGGGGCACGCGAGGCTCCAGGTATCAAAGAGGCAAAACAAACAATACCAACTACAATCTACGCCGGTAAAGGAGTATAGGGTTTTGGATGGGGAGACTTTGGTATTTAACTTATCTGACATTCAGCTTACTGAGTCTATGTTGAATCTTTTGAATAAAGGTTTATCTTTTGTTCCGGCTAGTAAAAATGATGCATTTCAGACCCGCATGGAACTGTATAAATTTTTCAGACTGTTACATATTCGAGAATTTTTCTCCAATGAAGATACTGTATATGAGAGAGGGGGTTTATATAAACCTTCTAAATGGGTACCTTCTACTCCTCCAAGTCATTTGTTACAAACTTTTCAAACACTGGTATTGGCTGAAATGGATCAAATAGATGAGCAGACTGAATTTGTACAGTATAATCTTTCTAAGGATGAATGGAGAGCCCTCAAACAGCTGAGGGATGATCCCTCTATAAAAATTGTTGCTGCTGATAAGGGTGGTGGAATTGTTCTTATGAACGATTGTGATTATGATCGTGAGGTTTATAGGCAGCTGTCAGATGAAAAGTCTTATAGGAGGTTGGAAAGTGATCCCACCATATTATTACATCAACAGATTAACGATGTTTTGGAGGATGCATTAAAAGAAAAAATCATTACTGATAAAGAATATCGATATCTAGTAGTATTGTTTCCGGTTACGGCTTATTTTTACATCCTGCCAAAAATACATAAAACTTTGATTGACCCTCCCGGTCGCCCAATAGTGGCTGGGATTGGTACCATATTGGAACCAATTGCGAAATGGTTGGATCACTTATTACATCCTAGTGTTTTGGCTATCCGATCTTATATAAAAGATTCCACGGATTTTATTAATTCGTTAACATCATTACAAAATATGGAATCAGATTGGGTGTTGGTGACTGCTGATATAACCTCTTTATACACCAGTATTCCACAACAGGCTGCACTGGATATCATTAAAGGGGAACTAAGAAAAATGGATATGCCTATGCGAAGATTTAATTTTTTGTCAACAATCGCTGAGATGGCACTTACCATGAACATTTTTAGTTATAAAACTGAGTATTACTTGCAGGTTAAAGGCATTCCAATGGGTTCCCCAATGGCCCCCAGTACCGCTTGCCTTTATGTGGCAAATTTTGAGGAGAATTTTGTCTACAATTCAGCTTTATTTCAGGATGTTATATATTGGAAACGATTTATTGATGACTTGTTTTTCATTTGGAAGGGGAACAAGGTTGATTTGGATAGATTTTTGAAGTTGTTGAATTCCAGTGATCCCAATCTGTAACCCAAAATACAGTATCTAAAGTGTTTTTGGATATGAAGGTATCTGTTTATGAGCATAGATTGATTACTAGTGTACACAGAAAACTTACGGATCGTAATACATTACTGCATTACCGTAGTTTTCATCCTAAAATGCTTAAGGATAATATTCCAACAGGACAGTTCTTACGGTATAGACGTCTGTGTAGCTCTACAGCGGAGTTTAAAATACAGGCTCAACAATTATCGGAACGATTTTTGGCAAGGGGGTACAGTAAATCTACAGTGAAGAAGGCATACAAGCGGGCACTTTATTCAAATAGGGATAATCTTTTATTATCTAATATCAAGGAAAAACCGGTTCGGCCCATTTGCACCATCCCATATTCTGCCAAATTAACTAATATAAAGCAAGCCATTTTGAAACATTGGCATATTTTGGCTACTAACGCATGTTTTAGAGAAAAACCTATTTTTGCGATTAAAAAACGTCAGTTGCTGCGGCAACAGCTGAATAATAAGAATAGTTTAACAGATTCTGATGAAAGTTGTGGTCAAGTAATATGTGGATCATGTTCAGTATGTCCATTGGTAATGGTCTGCCAATCCTTTCAACATCCTCATTTGAAGTATCCCTATAAAATTCCTGGGAGATTTGATTGCAATTCGAGTGGTGTGGTGTATGCCATAGTTTGCCCATGTGAGTTAATTTACGTGGGGCAAACAGCACGTTCGATACGCTCTAGAATCATTGAACACCGAAGTCGTATCAGGTTGCGCCGAGAACATGCTCCCTTGGTGGTTTTAATGAATCACACTGTGTCGATTTTTTGTGATCAAACAGATAACATTAAGTCATGGTGGAGATTTGTCTGGAGTTTTAAGGAAGATAGAACAACGTTTCATTTATAATTGGCGAACAATTGTCCCATCTGGTCTTAATGACTCTATCGAGTGGCATGCATTTTTCTGATGGGGATTAGGTTGAGAGGTTTTGGGTAAATTCATTTGTATGGCAGGGGTATATAAAGTTTTGGGGATTCAATCTCAATACCTGACTTCTGACGCAAGACGTTGCGTCTGATTACGTGTGAGTATGGCGGTGTCGAAATGTTCGTGGTGAGGAGTGCTAGAAAGGAATGGTAAGTTTGTATTAAAAATCGAGTTTATAAAGAATTATTTATTCTTTTTGAATAGATATAATGAGGCCCAACATGCAAGGTTTTTGAATCGAACCCACTTTAAAAATTCACTTGAATTTTGAGCAGTTTAAAGGTTGAATTATGCGGCGTTTTTTGGAAGGAGTACTGATCGCTGCTGAAGAGGCGTGAGTAAATTGGATTGAACGTGGTAGAATAAGTGTGGTATAATAATGGATTTGAGCTTTCAGATAATGATGATTGTTTATTATAGATGAAAATCATTGGTTATAAGCAGCTCTTGGAAAGGTGTGTTCACAGAAGAGAATTATCTCTGGTCATAATGAGGTTATGAAAAAGTATTGTGAAGATTGGTGATTTAAAAGAGGTAAGATTCTGGCTTATAAAGTATTGATGAATTAGGTTGAGCAGTTTAATGAGATGTTTTTTGATTCTGTAGTGTGAGAACGATTATGAAAGCATCCAGAGATATGATCTTCTGTGTGAAATATTAGTCCCTGAGGAAGCCTAATTGAAAGGCGAAACAAGGAGATCCTTTGTTGGACAGACAAGGACGAACGAGGGAATATGATTCGAGACGAACAACTTTAATGAAATAATAGACCTACACACCTGATATTGTTTATATTATGTAAATTGTATGTATGTAACTAATTGTAATCTTGGTTATATAGTGTTGTTTGTGCATACACATGTTTTTATATGGTATGTGTGTGATTGAGGGATGAATGTGTGAGCTCAGTTTTTAAATGTTTATATAGGTGAATATGTTGTGAGTTTCAATAAATGGTCAAAGCGTATTTTGATTATATGTGATCTCTCTGTTGTGTGGTATGACTATGTGATATCAGAGAGTTTAGTAAAAAGGAATTACCCTCTGTAAGATTACTGCTCTGCCGTTACACCAGATTGTACGGGACCCGTAACACCGGCTCACCCCAGCTAGAGTCTTATCTCTCCCACACCAGAGGGGGTTCACCGAAAAGACACCCCTAAAATACAGCAAGAAGAGAACAAGGTAATTACATCAAGGAGATGGAGACAAAGAAGGCATTACAGAGGACAGGGAAATAAATCTGACAGGTGGGATACTATTTATTTGGAAAGAATCAGTAGCCAATACCTGTTTGTGTTCTTCTGTCCATCACCAAAGTTAACAAAAAAAGGGGATGTGGCACGCCCAAGCAGCCAACAGCTGGGAGTCCCGAGCCCAAATCCTTCATGCTGTAGTGCACACAGAACAGGCTTTGCAGGAGGGGGGAGGGGGTCTCCAGCAGGGCCCCAGCCCCTGGAGAAGCTGAGTGATGTCACCCGTCCCACTCCCATACTTTCAGCCCTCAGCCCCAGTATTGTCTGACACCAGCCCGGAGTGCACAGCGCTCCAGCCTGAGGCGGCATGGGACCAGCGCTAGTATTTATGACCCCTCTGAGAGAAATATTTATGTTCACTTTTCAGGAGATCTGTATTCCTGCAAAGCATTAGGAGCAGCAAAAACCAGATTTTAGTACTATTGGCAAGCAAGAAGCTAGGAAAAATATTTGTGCCTCAGAGCAGATTATTTATGAAGCATAAATCAATTTTAATGTTAAGTTGTTTAAAAAAGAAATATGAATGTAAGCATACCAGCTATAATTTATTTCGCCAAATAACAGTTGCTGAAAGTTGCCTCAGACTAAGGTGATATGATCCTGCACAGGGTTTCAATATATTACAGAAAGTTCAAAGTGTGACCCGAATCTAAGGAGCAGATGCACGAAGCAATACTAGCAGGCTTTATAATGTAACATAGTAATGATGGCAGAATAAGACCAAATGGTCCATCCAGTCTGCCTCGCAAATTGCCACTCCATACGGGATACCCTCATGCTTCTCTTAAGGGTGATAATTGCTACTTCATGCAGAGATGTTACACCTAAAAGTTACATTGGTTACCCCTGTTCTTCATTTCCAACTTCTGTCCTCTAAGGATTCACAGTATTTATCCCATGCCTTTTTGAATTCATTAACTTTTTTTCGTCTTCACCACCTCTTCCGGGAAAGCATTCCAAGCATCCATCACCCCCTCTGTGTAGAAATATTTCCTGATGTTGGTTCTGAGTTCTCCCTGGAGTTTCATATTGTGATCCCTGATTATACAGTTTCCTTTCCAATGGAAAAGGTTTGATTTGAAGGTCTGTATCACATCTCCCCTACACCTCTCTTCCAGGGTATACATATGTAGATCCTTCAACCTCTCCTTATAGGTCTTTCAAAACAGTCCCCACACCATTTTGGTTGCCTTCCTCTGGACTGCTTCCATCCTGTCTCTATCCTTTTTGAGATACGGTCTTCAGAACGCAACACAGTATTCCAGATGAGGCCTCATCAAAGACCTTTGTAAGGGCATGATCACCTTCTTATTCTTGCTGGTTATTACTCTAAGCATCCCAGCATACCTCTGGCTTTAGCTACTGCCTTGTCACATTACTTCGTAGACTTCAGATTGCTAGATACTATTACCCTAAGGTCCCTCTCCCAGTCCATGCACATTCGTTTTTCACCCCCACCCCCATCACATTCAGCTCTTTTGGATTACTGCACCCAGATGCATGACTGTACAGCTCTTGGCATTGAATCCTAGCTGCCAAATCTTTGACTACACTTTCAATCTTTCTTAAATCACTTTTCATTCTCTCTACTCTTTCAGGCATGTCCACTCCATTGCAGATCTTAGTGTCATCTGCAAAAAGATAAACTTTTCCTTCTAACCCCTCCGCAATATCACTCACAAAGATATAGAACAGAACCATTTCCAAAACCGATCATTAAGGCATTCCACTTAACACTATTCTCTCTCCAGAGTAGGTTCCATTTAACATTTCTCGCTGTCTCAGTCAGTCAACCAGTTTTTAATCCACTCTACCACCTAAGCATCAGGGGGATCCCTCAAAAGAGGCGGCCTAGCAGCATCTGCTGGGAATATCACCTGCCTTATTGTCTGCGGCTCCTGAGGTCCTGGGTGAAGGAGTTGGAGGAAGTACCCAGAAACTGTGCAGCGCTGATGTCACCTGAGCACCAGGGGGATACCTCAAAAGAGGTGGCCTTGCAGCGCACCATCAGCAGCTAGCCAAAGCCATAGGGGTGCAACCCTTCTTGCCAATTTATCTGGATTTCATGGGATGGAAAAGGTAGGAGAAAGTTATTCCCCCGGTGGTGTTGTGGGAACTCAAGTAGCGAACCCATCTCTGGTAGTGTATGTGTACCCCTGGGCCATGACGCAGCTGCATAGAAGCTCCAGCAAGCACCGAGGCAGGTGAGAGGCGTCTGAGTATAGGCTGGTGTAGATGGACATTGACCACCGCCGAGCATGTGCACAGTAGAGAGACCCAGACAATGCAATGTTTGGTCTCATGAGTAGTCCTCCGACTACTCCTAGCCCTTTCGTACCTGCTGCACGGAGCAGCAACTGCGATAGGGCAGATAGTGGTCGAAGGATGAAGACATCAGAAGAAGATGAAAGAAATGAGACAAGACTCAAGATATGTGAGGGCTTCACAGACGAAGTTGCTTTAAGACTTGAGACGAAGACTCAAGGGATGAGATGATACATAGGATACGTGAGGACATCACAGAAACAAAGTTGCTTGAAGAATGAAAAAGGGTGACTCAAGGTACGTGAGGACTTCACGAAGAGTCACAAGGTCACCCATCCTCAACAGGTACTGCCATGTCATGCGCCCTACACAACCGATGAGGGCTGGTCGCGGACCATGCCAGCCGGCACGCCCTACACAGCCCGACATGGCTGGTCGCAGACCATGTTAGTGGTTCCCCAAACAGGTAGCAAGAAGAAAGATCCAACGATGACTCAGACAAAGCCTGAACCAGGGCGAGCCTTGCACAGCCAATGAAGACAAGGCAAGGGGATGCCAAGGTGCAGGTTAAGAAAGTCCATTGTGGAGAAGGATGAAAGGACGAGACGACATCTGAAGACGAAGATGGTCAGGATGCATGAAGACGAAGTCATGAGACCATGGAGGATGAAGACAAGACATGGAATTTCACAGGAAACATAGTGCCAACGAGAAGCTGGATAACAGAGAAGTCCTAAGGAGGACTGGCTCTTTGTGAAGGCGAGGAAGGAATGATGACTAGCCCCTTTTGTAGGGCTGAAGAGGCAACTCCCACGATGACATCAGAAGTGGACACTCCCCAGCTGTTCCTTTAAGAATAGAAGAGAGAGCCGGCTCACCCCCTAGGAAGAAAGCTGGAAGTGCAGGACCATGGACAGCGGTCCTGCTGCGAGGAAGGCTGCAGGAACGAAGCAGGAGCTGGAACTAGGCCTCAACGCAGACCCCGAAGACACAGGCGGCTTCCTGCCGCTGGAGAAGCTCCAGAGGTGGCTTCAGGATGCAGGCAAGGCCGAGGATGCAGGCCTTGTCAGCTCGGAGGGTCCGGAGGTAAGTTGGTGGCCTCCAAGATGCAGGGAATGCAGTCAGCGGCCTCCTGGCCGCGGGAGATGTAATAGCGTGGCTCCAGCCATGTGCAGGAAGTGTGGGCAGCCTCCTGGCCGCAGGAAACACTAAGGTGCGGCTCCAGCCGCATGTAGGATGCTGGCGGCCTCCGGGCCACATAAGGTGTACTTCAGCGGCTTCCAAGCCGCTTGAAGAGAGTAGCGTGGCTCTGGCCGTGAGGGAGGTGTGTCTGTGGCCTCCTGGCCACTTGGGAGATGGCAGCATGGCTCCGGCCGTCGGGTAAGCTGTCAACGGCCTCTGGGCCGCGAGGCTGAAAAGTAACACGGCTCCTGCCACAAGAGAAGAATGGCGCGCTCCGGCTGCGTGGTGAGTGCCGTATCCGCGTGGTGAGTGCCGTATCCGCGGCCTTCAACACGATTAGCCACAACCTGCTCATCTCCCGTCTAATCGACATTGGCATCTCCGGCACAGCTCTCCTCTGGTTCAAATCCTACCTCGCTAACAGACACTTCTCAGTCAAACTAGGCAACTCAGAATCCACACACTTCCCCCTCACATAAGGAGTCCCCCAAGGCTCTTCCCTCTCCTCCACCCTATTTAACATTTATCTCCTGCCACTCTGCCAGTTACTATCGAAACTCGGCCTCAAATTCTACCTCTATGCAGATGATATTCAAATCATCGTACCAATACAAGAATTCTTATCCACCACGCTAAAATATTGGGAGAAATGCCTCACATCCATCGATTCCCTACTCACCAATTTACACCTTGCCCTTAATTCCTCAAAAACCGAACTCCTCCTCATCCACAACCACCAAACTCACAAACTCCCATCTCCCAACGAGCCTGCTGCCAATACCTTCGCCTCACAGCTTCCAGTATGAAACCTAGGTGTTCTAATTGATCCACACCTAAGCCTAAAAAAACACATCAACTCCGTCCTAAAAGAAGGCTTCTATAAGCTCAACTTCATAAAAAAGCTCAAACCCCTACTCCATACTCACGACCTCAAAACAGTCATCCAAGCCACCCTAGTTTCCAAACTGTACTGCAACTCACTGTACCTAGGCCTCCCCTACTCCTCTATCAAACCCCTTCAAATGTTACAGAACGCCACCGCCAGAATAATCATGAACGCACGCAAATCAGACCACATAACCCCCCTCCTAAAAGACCTCCACTGGCTCCCCATCCCATCACACATCCTATTCAAGACCCTCACCATCATACACAAATCCATCCACAAAAGCAACTCCTCCTGGCTCAACGAACCCTTCAGAGTCACACACCCCTCCCGCCAAACCAGAACAAACCGTAAAGGTACACTACACATCTCACCCCTCAAAAAAGCCCGCCTCACATCAACAAGGGTCCGTGCCCTATCAATAGCAGGCCCCACTCACTGGAATGCTCTACCGACAAACCTCCGCCTCGAGCCCTGCCCATACAAATTCAGGAAAATGCTGAAAACTTGGCTTTTCCACCAGGCATTTCCCTTTAACCACTGCCCCCTTCACCTCCTCACCTTGCAATTAACCCTCACCGCCCTAAGCACTATGTTAATATGTAAATATCTTTAACCCTTTAGTTTCAATTTTTCAGGCTCACATGTAGAGCCTCCTTCTAGCTGCAGCACCTTTGTTGCAAATTGTTACGCTTGTTGCTCCCCTTTCCCCCCTCCCTGTTTTTTGTATTTTCCACCTTTTTGTTCAGATGTAAACTGATATGATGTGCCCTCTAATGTCGGTATAAAAAAGCTGTTAAATAAATAAATAGATTTTCTTAGCGACTCAACCTGGTAATTTATCAGACTCAGCAGATACTTCCCTAAGTCCAGGTATTCACTCCCCCACCTCAGCTGTCCCACTGCCATTCTACTTAGTGGGAATCTTGCCGTGGACACTATGGGCCCTTCCAGGGGGCCACCAGCAGCAATGAGCCTGGACCTGGCTTACCTCGGGGGGGAAGGTGCATGCGGCCGTCGGCAGACCCGATCCCACCAGTGTACAAAAAAACAGGGAGAGAGGCCGTGCAGTCACCAGTGGACCTCATCCAACGGCGGCTGAGCCGAGAAGGACATCCTCCCCTTATTTGCAGGCCCGCTGTATCAGAATTTGCAGCCACGTTTTCTGTGCTGATACCACAATGCTCGAGATGAGCATGGAAGAAATGCTAGCCCTGCCAATTTTTAACAACAGAAGCAGAGGCGAGTGAGAGATTCTGCTAGCGTGTAGTGTCTGTGCAGGGATCTATAGCAATCTGGTTTGTTTTGTTTTCTCAGTAGGTGGTGTATTGGTATTCTAGGACCCAGTGTAATATTTACCCTTGCTTTTTCACAGGTAGGGTTATTGTTGTTTGAGTCCTTGGTGTTATTACTGTTATGTTACGATGGGATTGCAGTATAGATTTTGAGTGTCTTTTTTCCTTTCCCTTACCTCCTATAGTGGAGGACTTAGGATCCAACTTTAAAGTTTTCCTTTTCGGTGGAGCCGATGAAGTGTATTTGATGAGAGGTCTGTCTCTGCTCTGTATGTGTGACCATGATGAGAGATTCTGCTTGCATATAGTGTCTGTATAGGGATCATTAGCAATTGGGTTTGTTTTGTTTTCTCAGTAGGTGGTGTATTGGTATTCTAGGACCCAGTGTAATATTTACCCTTGCTTTTTCAAAGGTAGGGTTATTGTTGTTTGAGTCCTTGGTGTTATTACTGTTATGTTAAGATGGGATTGCAGTATAGATTTTGAGTGTCTTTTTTGCGGGGTTTTGTGTTAGTTCACAATGTGCCTGGCAGTGAAAGGAGTTTGTGCTGCTGTTACTGTGAGGTGCCTGTCTGGATGTGGTGTGGTGTCTGCCTCTCGTTGTGTTTCTGTGTATCTGATTGCTCCTTTCAGCAACCTGAAGAGAATCAAAACTGGGATTTTGAGCTTCTGGCTGGCAGCGTGATTGCCTACTATTTGGCAAATGGTTCAACAGCTGATTGGTTGGTGAGAGACTTTCTCACACACACACACACACACACACACACACACACACACACACACACACACACACACACACATATATATATATATATATATATACACACACACATACATACAATGTAACCCGGCTTTGGTGGGTGAGAGGCCTGACAAAAGGGGTAGATTTTAAAAAATTGCGCGATCGCTTACTTTTGTTCGCTGGATTTTATAAGATACGCGCGTAGCCTATAAAATCCGGGGTCGGCGCGCAACGGGGTGCACATTTGTGCAACCTGCGCGCGCTGCCTGTTCCCTCCGAGGCCGCTCCGATTTCGGAGCGGCCTCGGAGGGAACTTTCCTTCGCCCTCCCCCCACCTGCCCCTCCCTTCCCCTACCTAACCCACCCCCCCGGCCCTATCTAAACCCCCCCCTTACCTTTCTTGGCAGATTTACGCCTGCTAAAAGCAGACGTAAATCTGCACGCGCCAGCGGACTGCTGGCGCGCCATCACCCGACCCGGGGGCTGGTCCAGAGGCCTCTACCACGCCCTCGGGCCGGCGCCACGCCCCTGGGCCCGCCCCCGAAACGCCGCGTCGTTTCGGGAACGCCCCCAACACGCCCCCCTCCCCGCCCCTTTTAGAAAGCCCCAGGACTTGCGCGCGCCGGCGGCCTATGCAAAATAGGCGCACGAGGGCCCTGCACGCGTAAATCCAGCCGGATTTACGCGTGCAGGGCATTTAAAATCTGCCCGAAAGTGTATGCATGGAAGGGGGGGGGGGCTATGGCTCAAAACGCTTGCTCACCCCTGCTCTAGACCCTTCCTCCTCATATTTTGCACACCTTCCAGGATGCTGCAGATTTTGGAATCATCAACCAAAAGGCAAACCTTTCCTGGTAGCCTGTACGGTAGGAGGTGTGTTTTAAAGCATTTAAGAAAAAGTTAAAACCTATTTATTTGGAAAGGCTTTTATGTAAGGTCTGTGTGATCTTTGTGGTGATTTTATGGTATTTAAGGAAATGTCATTTATTTAAGAAGGCTTTTACTTAATTTGTAGTCTTTTATTGAAATTTTAGGATGCTCATTGGCATTTATTATGTAGAGGCACAACTTTTTAAATTGTATTATTGGACTGTGTTTGTTTTAAACTTATGGATGTTCCACTGTAAGCCGCCTAGGATTTTAGATAGTGTGGCATAAAAGAATTTAGAATAACTAAATAAATAAGCACTGCTTATGAAAATGGTAAACAGGCCCAGTCCCTGCAGCCTTCCACTGGTGACCCCTCACCTTCCTTGGAGTGAATTCTTTGTCCTCTCCCACGCAATTAGTTTCTAACCCACAGGCCGATACAGTAAAATTGGCGGGAGAGCCGGCGCTCCGAGGCGAACTTCCGCTCTCCCAATGGGCGCCCAGGCCACTCTCCTGGGCACGCGATCCAGTATTTAAATGAGGGCCCGCGGTAAAAGGAGGCGCTAGGGTCACTAGCTCGTCCCTAGCGCCTCCTTTTTGACAGGAGCGGCGGCTGTCAGTGGGTTTGACAGCCGACGCTCGGTTTTGCCGGCGTCGGTTCTCGATCCCGCTGATAGCCACAGGTTCGGAAACAGACGCCGGCATAATTGAGCGTTCGTCTTCCGATCCGCAGCCGCCGGCCGATTTAAAATTTTTTTTTTAATTTTGGGGCCTCCGACTTAATGTCGCCATGATATTAAGTCGGAGGGTGCACAGAAAAGCAGTTTTTTCTGCTTTCCTGTGCACTTCCCCCGGCGGCGGCAGAAATTAACGCCAGCCTTTGGGCAGGCGTTAATTTCTGAAAGTAAAATGTGCGGCTTGGCTGCACATTTTCCTTTCTGTATGGCGCGGGAATAACTAATAAGGCCATCGACATGCATTTGCATGTTGCGGGCGCTATTAGTTTCGGGGGGGGGTAATAGCGCGTCAAAAACATCTGGCCAATCGCGAGCTAACAGTGCGCTCCACCGGCCTGCCAGTCAGTCACGTTAGGGCCCCTACCTGGGAAGCTCAGTTTATTTATTAGCTACCAATGCGGAGCCATGGCAAAGGTCTTGCTGAGACTAGAAACCGAAATCCTTCAATTCACAATGTAACAAATGTTTTTAACACTTTTTTTCTCCTATAATAGTATAAGTTTTCGGTAATACTAGAACCAGATTGGTTAAGTTTAACTCTGGGTTAAAAACATCAATAAGATGAAGGTTAACCGCCCTGTGTTTAAATTTGGCTTTTTCTAACGGATTATCTGAAAAAAAAGCAGTGGTACGGCCCCCCCACTAAAACAGCCACCCCGGATCCAGACAAACCTGAAAACCGCTGCCCAGAGTCTGGGGAAAATAGTGGAGCAGAGTGCAACCTTAGCTAAACGACCGGCTGGCAGAAAGAAAACAGGCTGGACCTTTGCCAGTCCAGATTCAGCAGGCCACAAAACAGACACGGTCCTTGTTGCCTTGTTGGATGATCTGCTCAGATACTGTGATAGAAACCAGACTGAGAAACGAATGCTGCTGGACGTCTCAGCAGCTTTTGACACCACAGATCACAATCACCATGCTAGCATGCAAAGCAGAGGCCAGCCTCGGTGACAAGGTCCCTTTCTGTCTGACAGGCAGCAATCTGCATATGTCACCGGTCACTCATCAGTGCCACGGATCACTCTTCCCTCCAAGCTGTACGCTACACGGCAAGACCACAGCTCGCACACAAGATATCCCAATATTATTTACATCATTCTGGCTCATAGCACACACACTTGAACTCGGCTTATAAAAAGTTGCACAAAAGAGTATTTTTGCACTCTTAAAAGTGAATCTTAAAAGCGATGCACGCACATAAAATAGCAGATGCGCACGCAAGTGGCGCTGACTTGCACTACTGCTATTTTATAAATCTCGCACATATCGTAAGTACCAGTGCGCAAATAACTTTGATCTTGTTAAAAAGGAGTAGATTTAGTGCAGATCAGGGGAGTTCCGGGGTCGGGCCAACAATTCCCCGCATAAATCCTGACTTTATAACCTACAAACGCAGCAGTTGTACGGCTGTTACCTGCACATGTTCACTTCTGCTCTTGATCATGTGTAAGTCAGAATAAAACTCTTTATAGCCAAAAACTGACTGGGTAAACTGGGGGGGAGTGCAGGCTGAAGAACCAGAGGGGTCTGGATGACCTAGAGATAGACTGGGCAAACTGGTGGACTAACTGGTAAAAGTGGGATATTCCTTCACACGCGCATGTTATAAAATGGGTTCATTTGTATGGGTAAAAGCCGGAAAATTTTCGAATAACGTTTCCTTGTGTGACTGCTTAATATTAGGGGCACACGTACGCATGC
The DNA here is from genome assembly GCF_901001135.1 of Rhinatrema bivittatum. NCBI lineage: Eukaryota > Metazoa > Chordata > Amphibia > Gymnophiona > Rhinatrematidae > Rhinatrema > Rhinatrema bivittatum. The sequence continues at coordinate 585,710,703 of NC_042617.1, read as the reverse complement.
TAAGCACATTTTATATAATGTGCACCCACTGCTGGCAAAGATAATATTAAATTCTAGCGCGTGTTTGCTCAGCCCACCTACATGAGTATATGGGCATGTACTTGTTTTAAAGTTACCATCCCTGCTTTTATTTAAAATCTTTTCTGTACCGTCGTCAAGCTAGACGCCGACACTATTTATTTATTTATTTATTTAACAGTTTTATATACCGACCTTCATAGTAAATAACCATATCGGATCGGTTTACATTTAACAAGGGTATAACTGGAGTAACAATTCAAGTAAACGAAAGGTAAACAATAGGTAGGAATGAGTCGAAGTTACAATCAACAGGGTAAGAGAACTTGGAAGCTTGCAACAAGCTGGAAAGAAGATGAGGCAGGAAATAAATATGAAGTGATGCCATAGGGCGTACGGGTTAAGGCTTAATGGTGCTTTAACCTGGGAGAGTCAGAGTCCATTCGTGAGTATAATCACCATAACGGGTAAGCGTGAAGGACAACTAGTGATTGTCTGGTGGGTCGGCGAAGGCTTGGTGAAAGAGCCAGGTTTTAAGTCTTTTTCTAAAAGTTAACAGGCAAGGCTCCACTCTGAGACTTGAAGGGATGCTATTCCAGATAGATGGGCCCGCTATCGAAAAAGCTCTGTCTTTGGTCGTAGAGAGGCGTGAGGCTTTAGTGGGGGGATATTTCAGAGTGCCTTTGAGAATATCTCTAGTTGGTCTGTTAGAGGAGTGGAGTTTGAATGGGATTTCCAGGTCGAGTTGAAGTTGGTGATGGATGGTTTTGTGAATTATGGTGATTGATTTGTATAGAATTCTGAAGTTCACTGGTAACCAATGTAGGTTCCTGAGGATGGGTGAGATGTGTTCGCCGCGGCTGGTACTGGTCAGCAATCTCGCTGCCACATTTTGTATCATCTGCAGTGGTTTGGTAGTGGATTTGGGGAGGCCTAGGAAGAGGGCACTGCAGTAGTCTATTTTGGCGAACAGAAGCGCTTGGAGGACTGTCCTGAAGTCATGGAAGAATAAGAGTGGTTTTAGGATCTGTAGTCTGTAGAAGCAGTCTTTAGAGGTAGTATTGACCGTTTTCTTTAGGTTTAGACGATTGTCTAGAATTACCCCAAGGTCTCTAACCTGCTTACAGGTAATGAGAGAATTGTGTGGTGATGGAGGGGAGATATTGTTTTCATTTGAGGATATGTGGAGAAGCTCTGTCTTAGAGGCGTTGAGTACCAGGTTTAAGCTGTTGAGTAGATTAGTGATGGATAGAAGGCATTTATTCCAATGGGTGAGTGCTTTTGAGATAGATTCTGTTATGGGGATTAGGATCTGTACGTCGTCTGCGTACAGATAATGAATAAGGTTGTGGTCTGTTAACAGTTGGCAGAGGGGGAGGAGGTATATGTTAAAGAGGGTTGGAGATAAGGAGGATCCTTGTGGTACACCAAGAGTTGATTTTGTTAGGGTTCACAATGGTTCACAATAGGGCACATAACTTCATGTTGCATAAAATGTCTTAAATTATATCAACTAAACCGGTGCCATCAAAATACTGTAACATAGTTTCATAATAAATATTAATTGGTGGGTGTTATAAGTCATGTCCAATTCTATCTGTATCAGCTATAAGATAAATTAATACTTAGCTCTAGTCCTTTGTTGTTGAAAGAAAGAAAAAAAGAAAAAATGGGAAACACACAAAGTAAAAAAGGTCTGTGTGTGTGTGTGGGAGTTCCAGTGACCGCATCCTACATTTCCCTGGGTTCTCCTCTCCATTCTCTTTGTGGTATGCTTGCTTAAATAGCCAGGTTTTTAAACTTTTTCTGAATGCTTTGATGTTTCTTTGCAATCTGATTTCTACCGGCATGGTGTTCCATATTGGGGGTCCTGCTAGGGATAGGGCCCTATCCCTTACTTGAGTTAGTCTGGCTGTTTTAACTGAGGGAATAGTTAGCAGTGCTTTGTTTGCTGATCTCAGGTTTCTATTAGGGACGTGTACGCGAAGGGCTCTGTTCAGCCATTCTGCCTTTTCGTCGTGTATTAATTTATGTATGGTGCATAGAGTCTTGTATTGTATTCTTTGCTCAATGGGTAACCAGTGTAGTTCTATTAAAGTTTCAGTGATATGTTCTCTTTTTTACTTTTACCAGTTCGAATTCTTGCAGCTGTGTTTTGTAATATCTGTAGTGGTCTTATTGTAGTGTATGGTAAACCCAGTAGAAGGGCATTACAGTAATCTGTACTGGCAAAAATTAAGGCTTGTAATACTGATTGGAAATCGGTAGGCGTTAGTAGTGGTTTTAGTCTTCTAAGTGTCATAAGTCTGGCGTATCCTTCTCTTACTTTTAGAGATATGTTGTTTCATACTTAGTTCTGTATCGATTATCACTCCAAGGTTTCATACTTTCTAAGCTAGTTGTATTTTTTCATTGTTATTGAGTGTGATTGGTTTTTGAATGATCGCTATGTTTTTTCATTCTAGATGTAAGAATTCTGTTTTTCTATATTAATAACTAGTTCCATTTGGTTTAGAAGTTGTTTTATTATATCTAGATACATGTTGGCTATGTTTAATGTTTTCTCAATTGTATCATCAATTGGAAGTATTAATTAAATATCATCAGCAAATATGTAGTGTGAGATGCCTAAACCAGCTAGCAGGTGACATAAAGGCAGCATGTATATGTTGAATAGTGTGGCAGATAGGGCTGATCCCTGCGGAACTCCTGTTTGAAGGTTTATTTTCTCTGGAATTACGTCCTTCATTTGTACTTGAAAGTATCTGTTATTTAAGTATGATTTGAACCATTTGATTGTTTTGTTGCTTAATCCTATTTCTTCTAATCTATTTAAAAGGATGTCATGATTTACTGTATCAAATGTCGCTGATAGATCTAGCATCACTAAAATGTAATGTTTACCGCTGTCAAACCCTCTCATGATGTTGTCTGTTAGCACAAGCAGTAGTGTTTCAGTGCTAAAGTTTTTGCAAAAGCCATGTTGTGATGGGTACAGGATATTATAGCTCTCTAAGGGCCTCATTTTCCACCTGGATCGCACGCGATAAGGGACGTTTCACACGCGAAAAGTCCCTTATCGTGTGCGATACCAAAATGGGGGCTGAGTCAGCCCCGGAAAAGGAGGAGTCGGGGCGTCACTGGGGCCGGCTCCGCGAAGATGCCACGGACGACGAAAAGGTAAGGCCCTTTTCGCGTCCGAGATCGAGCACAATAGCTACACCTTCTATGGTGGCGCTATTTGGTGCGAAACCGGCAGCGATTGCACCGCGACGGTGCAATCGCTGCTGGCTAGCGCAGGCCCACCCCCCCATTTCGGCCCCCCGCCCCTCATTCCCTAAAGTATCGCAGGTTTGCAATACTTTAGAAAATGAGGCCCTAAGTGTTCTGCTAATTGATTTTGTATGTTTTTTTCTATTAATTTTGCAATTAGAGGTAGGTTTGAAACTGGTCTATAATTGCTCAGGATGAGTTGGTCGCTGTTCTTTTTCTTTAAAATTGGTTTTACTATTGCTCCTTTTAGTGAATCTGGCATGTTTCCTTCTTTTAAGGATAGGTTAATGATTTTTGTTAAAGTCGGAGAGACTATGTTGACTAATTTTTTTAAGTCTATGGTTGGAATTGTGTCTTGTGCATGTGGGGCGGAGTTTAGTTTTTTTTAGCATCAATTCAACTTCTATTTCAGATATTTCATTGAATGTCTCCCATTGTTTAACATCTCTTTTTTGCATTTTGATTTTTTGTTTAGTTATTTTTGGAACCTTTGTTTTTAGATTTGTAATTTTGTTGTTAAAGAAAGTGGCTATTTCATTACATTTATTTACTGGTAGGTTCTGTGAAGAGTCAGATTTGTCATTTGTGAGATTTTTTACTATGGTAAACAGGGCTCTCGGGTTATTTGCGAATTTCTCTATTTTAGTGCTGTAATATTGTTTCTTTGCGTTGAGTTACTTGTTTATAGTAGGCTAGTTGTTTCCTGTATTTAGTCAGGTTTTCTGTTTTATTTTTTTCCATTCCTTTTCTTTTTTCCTCAGATATCTTTTGACTACCTTTATCTTTTCGTTATGCCAGGGGTTTGTTTCTTTGGGTTCCTTGATGCTAATATATTTTATTGGGTTTATCTCGTTGGCTAAGTTTTTGGTTGTTTGCATCTATGCCCTGGGTCTTGACCTGTGAGGTCCCATAGGATTCCACACTATCACCAGTACTTTTCAACATTTAGGGGCAGATTTTCAAAAGGTCACGCACGTATATTACGCGCGTATCCCCGAAAACCCACTCCTGCACGCACTGAGCCTATTTTGCATAGGTTTGGTGACATGCGCAAGCCCCAGGATGCGCGTATGTCCCAGGGCTTGAAAAAATGGGCGGGGAGTGGGCAGGCTGGAGGCGGGACCGAGGCGGGTTTGCGCGCAGAAATCTACAGGGTCCAAAAAATGTATCTAACAAGGCACAATCACCATATAGCAAGATACATTTGAATTAATGACTGGAAGGGGACAGTAAACAAATCCATGGCTCTAGTGCTAAACTTTCAAAAGGGAAACTTTGATAAAATGAGAAAAATTGAAAAAAATTGAAAGGAGCAGCTACAAATGTAAGAAGTCTGCAAGAGGCATGGTCATTGTTAAAAAAAACACCATCCTAGAAGCACAATGTATTCCACACATTAAGAAAGGTGGAAGGAAAGCAAAACGATTACCGGCATGGTTAAAAGGGGAGGTGAAAGAAGCTATTTTAGCCAAAAGATCTTCATTCAAAAATTGGAAGAAGGATCCAACAGAAGAAAATAGGATAAAAGAAGGCGACACGGCTAGTCCAGCGTCGCCGCAGGTAACCCGGGCGCGAGCGCGGGAGGCGGCGAGCGGGGGGGCGGGAGTAAGCAGGGCAAAAGAAAAATTAGAGAGGGGTACCAATGAGGAAGCGGCAATTCAAATGCTGCTTCACCATTGGTTAAGGGTTAGGTGTAAGAAGGGGGGTAGAGCAGGGAGCGAGGCAGTTGGGAACCAGGCAGCGGATCAAGCAGGGGTTCGTGCTTCCCACCCTCCCTCCCCGGTATGCATTGTTGTGGTTTGCTGTTTTGTATTTGTCGCAGTGGTGGCGGAAAACCCGAGCCATATGCTGTATTGTATATTGTGTAAATGTGATTTACTGTTCGGAGGGGGGGGGAGGAATGCCCGTGTAGCTTGGGGCTACACGGGAAGGCCTAATGAGCAAGGGGGGGGGCCGATGCTCAGGCCGCAAGCTTACCCTCGCTGGTGACGCGGCGGGGTGAGTAGGGGAAAAGGGGGGCAACAATGTTCGCTTATCACCGGGACGCGGTGTAAGCTAATGGGGGATGAGGAAGTGGAAGGTGGGGGAATTTGGATTGTTGTTAAGATTTTGGCTCGGGTTAAGTTAAGTTTTAATAAACTGCGGCCTTTGTTTTCACCATACAGTTGTATCTTGGTATTATTGGGGAACAGGGGGAGGGGCAAAAGGGGTAGAGCCGGACGCAGGTCTCGCGTACTGGGTTAAGCATAAGCACTGGCAAGTTAAATGTAAGACATTGTAAGCCATTGTGGTCAGTGAAGAGGTCAGTGAAGAGCCATTGTGGTCAGTGAAGAGGCTGGAAGGTTTTTCTCCTTGTGCTACTGGAATTTGCATTGTGATTTTGCATTTTGGATAAGTACTCTGCTTATTACTTTCAAGTTTTGTGGAAAGCTTCTGTGAATAATTCCTGCCTGTGTTTCATTTCTTGTTAGTAAGATATATTCTTGAAGTTAATTTGCTGTTTGGTTGCTCTGCCATAACGTAAAAAAAAAAAAAAACCAAACAAAAAAAAACCCCACAGAAAAGCAGTCCAGCTTTTAATCTGTAAAATCTCTCTCTTTTTGGAGTTAGCTGGCATAAATAATCTGGTCAAATTTTTATATTGGGGCATAAAGTCTGTTTTAAAGCAATTGATCAAAGGACAGATACACTTCCAGAAGTGACCTCATCTAACTGGATTGGGTGTGTCTCAGACCTTGGGGGAGGTAAAGTTAGTGAGAAGGAGAGCCATTGTGGTCAGTGAAGAGGCTGGAGTATATATTTGGTCTGGTTCTTTGCTAATTCGTTTGCTTTAAGATTCAGCATACCTGCATTTCTCTTATTGTAGAGCTATCTTTATAATCTGTTTAACATTGGCACATAAGTACTGAGAGATCATTTAATAGAGGACTATTATTGCTCCAGGAAGTGCCCTGCTTTACCCAGCTTGTCCCAGATTAAACTGTTTGACTCCCTCTCACCCTACCCCTCTACCCACCCACCCCTGGGGCTTGTTTTCTAATAAAGACTGCCTAACTTAACATTAGCAGCAAGATAAATTAGTACATTGATAGGTCAAGGAAATACAAATCAAATATTACCAAAATGAGGACTATCCAATGTAACTGCTGTGGAGCCTGTATTCTCAGGGAAAGCATCTGGAAACTTAGAGCTTGCCCAATTTGTGCACAACTCTCTACATTGAAAAAGGAGCTGACTGAGGTTAAAGCTCAATTAGCTTCAATTACAAGTATTACACCCACATTGCATTACTCAAATTAATTCCCCAATATCACAGAAAAACCAAGAGTCAAGAAAAGGAGATTCATTAGGCTCAGGTAGGCCCCACAGTCACCCATTCTTGACAGATGGGCAGCCAACAGGTACACCCCCCCACTCAAACAGGTCATTAAGAAATTCTTTAAAATCCAGGATTACAGTGGGCTCTGGTAGAATTAGACCTGTGATAAGGAGACACACAATGTACCAGATGCAAAAAGAACAAAAAGCCTTCTCTATATTAAAAACTAATGAAGTTCTTGAGAAAAACATTGACGTGTTACCAGAAATGAGAAAAAAAACACAATGCATGCAGAATTTCAAGTTCCATAACCAAAAGAAAAATCTAATTCAGATAGATAACTCTGTCAACAGTGGCACAACCGCAAAAGGAATGAGTGAAGTGAATAACAAATCTCAACCAAAGTCTCATAAGGAGTCCAGGAAAAGCAATAACCTTAAAGAGAGTACCTGGAAGGCTATGACCACAAATGCTCATAGTTTGGGAAATAAAATCCCAGATCTACAGGCCCTAATGACAGAGGCAGAATTGGACATTGTTGCTATCACAGAGACATGGTTCACAGAATCTCATGAATGGGATACAACAATACCAGGCTATAACTTGTTAAGGAAGGACAGAGTGGATAAAAAAGGGGGAGGTGTGGCTCTTTATGTCAGAAACAACATCCAAGCATCTGAGCTGCAAGGAAGTTGGGGCAAGGAAGAAGCACTATGGGTTGACCTAAAAAAAGATGACGGACCATCCATTTATATTGGAGTGGTTTACAGGCCTCCAAACCAAAAGGAAGAGCTGGACAGAGATCTGGTTGAAGACATCCATAAGATAGGTAAGAAGGGAGAAGTGGTGATCGTGGGTGACTTTAATATGCCAGATGTAGACTGGAAAATCCCATCTGCAGAATCTAAAAATAGCAGAGCGATAGTGGATGCCATGCAAGTATCTTTGTTCAAACAAATGGTGTTGGAACCCACGAGAGAAGGAGCTATTCTAGACTTAGTGCTCACTAATGGAGATAATGTCTCCGATGTCCAGGTGGGCACCCACCTCAGCACCAGTGATCATCAAACGATATGGTTTAATATCACTAAAAGAATAGGGAAAAGAACCACAAAGACCCGAGTTTTACAGTTCAAAAACACAGACTTTGAGGAAATGGGGAAGTACCTGGAGGAAGAACTAAAAGGATGGGAGAATGAAAGAGATGTGGATCAGCAGTGGACCAATCTAAAAGGAGCAATCACCAAGGCAACTGCTCTATATGTTAGAAATGTAAAGAAAAGCAAAAGAAAATTGAAACCTATCTGGTTCTCAAAGGAGGTGGCTGACAAAATTAAAGCTAAAAGAACAGCATACAAGAAATATAAAAGTTCCCAAAGGGAGGAACACAAAGAAGAATATTTGTATCAACTGAGGGAGACAAAGAAATTAATCAAGTTGGCAAAAAGTCAAGCGGAAGAGAGGATTGCCAAGGAGATAAAAAATGGTGACAAAACATTTTTCAGATACATCAGCGAAAAGAGAAAGGTCCAAAGTGGTATAGTGAAATTGAAAGGTGGTAATGATCAATGTATGGAGAGAGATGAAGAAATGGCAGAAATATTAAACGAATACTTCAGCTCTGTGTTCACTAAAGAAGACCCTGGAGAAGGACCATCTTTACACAACAAGAAACTGGAGGGAAGAGGAATAGATGAAAATCCTTTTACAGAAGAGAATGTATGGGAACAGCTAAAGAACCTGAAAGTGGACAAAGCCATGGGGCCTGATGGGATTCATCCAAGGATACTGAGGGAGCTCAGAGATGTTCTGGCGGGTCCGCTGTGTGACCTGTTCAATAGATCCCTAGAAACAGGAGTGGTACCAAGAGATTGGAGAAGAGCGGTGGTGGTCCCGCTTCACAAGAGTGGGAACAGGGAGGAGGCTGGCAACTACAGACCGGTCAGCCTCACTTCGGTGGTGGGAAAAGTAATGGAGTCACTGTTGAAAGAGAGAATAGTGAACTATCTACAGTCAGGAGAATTAATGGACCAGAGGCAACATGGATTCACCAGGGGAAGATCCTGTCAGACAAATCTGATTGACTTTTTTGACTGGGTAACCAAGGAATTGGATCAAGGAAGAGCGCTCGATGTCATCTACTTGGATTTCAGCAAAGCTTTTGATACGGTTCCGCACAGGAGACTGGTGAATAAAACGAGAAGCTTGGGAGTGAGTGCCGAGGTGGTGACCTGGATTGCAAATTGGTTGACGGACAGAAGACAATGTGTGATGGTAAATGGAACTCTCTCTGAAGAGAGAGCGGTTTTAAGCGGTGTACCACAAGGATCGGTTTTGGGACCGGTCCTGTTCAATATCTTTGTGAGCGACATTGCGGACGGGATAGAAGGTAAGGTTTGTCTTTTTGCGGATGACACTAAGATCTGCAACAGAGTGGACACGCCGGAAGGAGTGGAGAGAAATGAGACGGGATCTAAGGAAACTGGAAGAGTGGTCAAAGATATGGCAGCTGAGATTCAATGCCAAGAAGTGCAAAGTCATGCATATGGGGAGTGGAAATCCGAACGAACTGTATTCGATGGGGGGGGAAAGGCTGATGTGCACGGAGCAGGAGAGGGACCTTGGGGTGATGGTGTCTAATGATCTGAAGTCGGCGAAACAATGCGACAAGGCGATAGCTAAAGCCAGAAGAATGCTGGGCTGCATAGAGAGAGGAATATCGAGTAAGAAAAGGGAAGTGATTATTCCCTTGTACAGGTCCTTGGTGAGGCCTCACCTGGAGTACTGTGTTCAGTTCTGGAGACCGTACCTTCAAAAAGACAAAGACAAGATGGAGGCGGTACAGAGAAGGGCGACCAGGAAGGTGGAGGATCTTCATCGGATGACGTATGAGGAGAGATTGAAGAATCTAAATATGTACACCCTGGAGGAAAGGAGGAGCAGAGGTGATATGATACAGACTTTCAGATACTTGAAAGGTGTTAATGATCAAAAGACAACGACAAACCTTTTCCGAAGGAAAAAAATCAGCAGAACCAGGGGTCACGATTTGAAGCTCCAGGGAGGAAGATTCAGAACCAATGTCAGGAAGTATTTCTTCACGGAGAGGGTGGTGGATGCCTGGAATGCCCTTCCGGAGGATGTGGTGAAGACCAGAACTGTGAAGGACTTCAAAGGGGCATGGGATAAACACTGTGGATCCATAAAGTCAAGAGGCTGCCAATGAAGAGTGGGTGACTCGCCAGAATGACGGCTACTGCCTGGAGTCAATACCCTTATTAAATAAACATACACAGGCTTACTGTGACTCCAAAATCGCTCTAAGCTTCAACAGCAAGAGGAAATGTGGAAAAAAGGATTCACACTCACAAAGAGGGGAGTAGCTGGCTTGTTACGGCGGTTACTACCCCAAATCAAATAAGCCTGATACTTCACTTTCAATGCATATACAGCATAGTTCTCTGATTCAACGGCAGGGGAGAAGAAAAACTGATACTTCACACATCCAGAAAAGAGGGTTCGCACTCGCAAAGCAGGGAGTAGCTGGCTTGTTACGGCGGTTACTACCCCAAACCAAATGTGCCTGATACTTCACTTTCGATGCATATCCAGCATAGCTCTCTGCTTCAACGGCATGGGAGAAGAAAATCAACCAATAAGGGCTGTATAACAGTCTGGGTAAAACAAATAAACATGGGTGCAGATTGCTTATTGCGGCGGCTTCTACCCCTAACTAATCAAGCTAGATATTTCACTTGGATGCAGCTCCATCACTGCTCTCTACATTAAAGGTGGGGGTGGAAGGGAAATAGAACCAAGAGCTAAGAGAAACAGATAAGTATGAGAGAGAAAATTTGCGGGGCAGACTAGATGGGCCATTTGGTCTCCTTCTGCCGTCATTTCTATGTTTCTATGTTTCTATGTTTCTAAGACATTGATAAGACAGGCTAAGAGAGAATTTGAAAAGAAGTTGGCTGTAGAGGCAAAAACTCACAGTAAAAACGTTTAAAAATATATCCGAATCAGAAAGACTGTGAGGAAGTTAGTTGGACCATTAGATGATTGAGGGATTAAAGGGGAACTTAGAGAAGATAAGGCCATCGCGGAAAGATTAAACGATTTCTTTGCTTCGTTATTTACTAAAAAGGATGTTGGGGAGATACCCGTTCCGGAGAAGGTTTTCATGAGTAATGATTCAGATGGACTGAACCAAATCAAGGTAAATCTAGAAGATGTGGTAGGCCAAATTGACAAATTGAAGAGTAGTAAATCACCTGGACTGGACAGTATACACCCCAGAGTTCTAAAGGAACTAAAAAATGAAATTTCAGACCTATTAGTAAAAATTTGTAACCTATCATTAAAATCATCCATTGTACCTGAAGACTGGAGGGTGGCTAATATAACCCCAATATTTAAAAAGGGCTCCAGGGACGATCCGGGAAACTACAGACCGGTTAGCCTGACTTCAGTGCCAGGAAAAATAGTGAAAAGTGTTCTACAAATGAAAATTACAGAACATATAGAAAGACATAGTTTAATGGAACACAGTCAGCATGGCTTTACCCAAGGCAAGTCTTGCCTCACAAATCTTTTTCACCTTTTTGAAGGGGTTGATAAACATGTAAATAAAGGTGAACTGGTAGATGTAGTGTACTTGGATTTTCAGAAGGCTTCTAGGAAAAGTAAAAAGTCGTGGTATAGGTGGTGATGTCCTTTCGTGGATTACAAACTGGCTAAAAGACAGGAAACAGAGAGTAGGATTAAATGGACAATTTTCTCAGTGGAAGGGAGTGGGCAGTGGAGTGCCTCAGGGATCTGTATTGGGACCCTTACTTTTCAATTTATTTATAAATGATCTGGAAAAAAATACGACGAGTGAGGTAATCAAATTTGCAAATGATACAAAATTGTTCAGAGTAGTTAAATCACAAGCAGATTGTGATAAATTGCAGGAAAACCTTGTGAGACTGGAAAATTGGGGCATCAAAATGGAAGATGAAATTTAATGTGGATAAGTGCAAGGTGATGTATATAGGGAAAAATAACCCATGCTATAATTACACAATGTTGGGTTCCATATTAGGTGCTACCACCCAAGAAAGAGATCTAGGCTTCATAGTGGATAACACATTGAAATCGTCGATTCAGTGTGCTGCCGCAGTCAAAAAAGCAAACATAATGTTGGTAATTATTAGGAAGGGAATGGTTAATAAAACGGAAAATGTCATAATGCCTCTGTATTGCTCCATGGTGAGACCGCACCTTGAATACTGTGTACAATTCTGGTCACTGCATCTCAAAAAAGATATAATTGCGATGGAGAAGGTACAGAGAAGGGCAACCAAAATGATAAGGGGAATATAACAGCTCCCCTATGAGGAAAGACTAAAGAGGTTAGGACTTTTCAGCTTGGAGAAGAGACGAGGCAAACTCTACCTTTTATCCCTTCCACCAGGTTGCTCACAAAGATATTGAACAGAATCAGTCCCAAAACCGATCCCTGTGGCACTCCACTTAACACCATTCTTTCTTCAGAGTAGGTTCCATTTACTTACACGCTCAGTAAGTAGTAAGTACTTACACGTGTCAGTCAATTAGTTTTCAATCCATGCTACTACCTTGGCACCCACTCCCAAGCTTCTCATTTTGTTCACGCGTCTCCTATGTGGGACCGTATCAAAAGCTTTACTAAAATCCAAGTAAATCACATCAAGCGCCTTTCCCTGATCTAATTCTCTAGTCACCCAATCAAAAAACCCAATCAGATTTGTCTGTCAGGACCTTCCCCTGGTGAATCCATCCTGCCTCGGGTCGAGCAACCCACTGGATTGTAGATAGGTCACTGTCCTTTCCTGCAGCAGAGTCTCCATTAATTTTCCCACCACTGAGGTGAGGCTAACCGGCCTTTAGTTTCCATCCTCCTCTCTGCTCCCACTCTTGTGAAGCGGGATCACCACCGCTCTTCTCCAATCTTGCAGCACCCCTCCCGTTTCCAGGGATCTATTGAACAGGTCACGCAGCGAAGCTGCCAGCACATCTCTGAGCTCCCTCCCACATGGCCTTGTCCACTTTCAGTTTTCCTAGCTCTTCCCATACGTTCTCTTCTGTAAAAGGAGTTTCATCTACTCCACCCCCATCAGCAGTCTTGTTAACCAGCAATGGTTCTTCTCCAGGGTCTTCTTTAGTGAACACTGAAGTGAAGTATTTGTTTAATATTTCAGCCATTTCTTTGTCTCTCTCTCCACACAGAGATCTTTGTTACCTTTCAATTTCAGTATACCACTTCACACCTTTCTCTGTTGTATCTGTATTGTCACCTCTCCTTTGATCTCAGATTCTAGGCCCCGGATTCTGGAACCCCCCTCCCTCCCTTCCTATTTCTCCTTTCTCCCCAGCTCCTGGAACACACCCCAGTCCTTCCTACTCCCTCCTCTGCTTCCTCAGTCCTGGAACCTCCCTCTCTTTCTCTTCCTCTTCCTCCACCCACATTCATTAACTTCCTTCCCTCTTCCCTAATTTTCCCTATCTCCAATACACATCCCCAGCCATCTCTCCTTCTCCTGCCCCCATCGTGGGCCCCTCCTCCCTTATATATTTATTTTAAAAAACGTATATTCTGCCTAAAACAAAACGATCCTGCTAGGCGGATTACATCATCCTCTTTCCTGTACAAACACAAGCAAGTTTGGAAAACTATTTTATTTTTGTAATGTAAAATTAATGATGAAAATGTTTGCCACTGTCCTTCAGAATTTTCTAATCTGCTGCAGGAAACTCAGGGGCTGTGCCTTAGGCCTTCTACTCCCTGTTGTCCAACCTTATGGAGTGGAGTGGCGGACAATAGCACCAACAGTACCTAAAAGTGGCAAAATCCTAAATCCATCACTGGCAACAAAGGCACCCTCTCCATTCCCCCTTTGAAAAAAGCCCACCTCTCCTCTACTAGGGACCGTGCACTATCCATTGCAGGCCCTAAACAATGGAACGCCCTCCCTACCACTCTCAGGCTAGAGCCATGTTACGCCAAGTTCAGAAAAAAACTTAAAACATGGCTCTTCCGACAAGCCTACCCTGATTAAGTACACCGACTTCTGCAAGTATCTTGCCTACGCCTTGTATATTCCTGTAAATAGTCCGTTGCAGTTTTTATTTATTGCTTTAATTCCTCCACCTCCTGCTCTTTGTATACTCCTCCTTGTTCGCCCTCCCTGTTCATTGTAATTTCTACCTTTAAAGTTACATTGTAAACCGGTATGATGTATGCATACTAATACCGGTATATAAAAGTTTTTAAATAAATAAATAAATAAATAAATTTTGCTGCATGATTGATAGAGGGATACAAGTCATATGGACCGTATCACACCTGCCCTACAAAACCTATCCTGTTTACCACTCCCCTGTAGAGCTATTGATTACCAACCCCCTATAGAACCCTATTCAAAACCTTGACACTGATAAATATATGGGACCACCATACTGGGTCACACCGAGGATCCATCAAGCCCTGTATCCTGTTTCCATCAGGGGCCAATCCAGGACCCTAGACAGTAGATGGATTCCATGCAGCTTATGCCCAGGGACAAGCAGCAACTTTCCGTAACTCTACCTGGTTAATAACAGACCAAACCTTTTTTAAAGCTAGCTGTGCTAACTGCCTTTGCCACATTCTCCAGCAATGAATTCCAGAGCTTAATTGTGGTCGAGTGAAAAAGAATTTTCTCCAGTTTGTTTTAGATATGCCACTTAGTATTTTCAAGGCATGTCTACTAGTCTTTTTTTAATTTTTGAAAGAATAAACAATCTATTTACATTTATCCGTTCCCCTCCACTCATAATTTTATAGACCTCTATCATATCTCTGTTCAGCTATCTCTTCTGCAAACTCAAGAGCCCTAACCCCGTTAGCCTTTCCTTGAACAAGAGTCATTCCATCCGCTTTATCGTTTTGGGTCGCCCTTCCTTGTACCTTTTCTAGTTCTGCTCTATCTTTTTTGAGATGCAAACACATAGGTCAGTCGCACAATGAAGCGACACAGAGGTATTATGACCGTCTCCATTTTATTCTCCATTCCTTTCCTGATAATTCCTAACACTCTGATTTTCAGACCACAACCGCATTCTAAGGCAAGGATTTTAACAGTCCATGATGATGCCTAGATCCTTTTCCTGGGCGGTAACTGCTAATGCGGAACCTAACGTTGTGTAACTACAGTTTGGATTATTTCCCTATATGCACCACTTTGCACCTGTCCACATTACATTTCATCTGCCACTTGGAAGCCCAATTTCTTGCGTTCTTACTCTTATGTTCTTCATTTGGATCCTCTTTCCTTGTTTTAAAAGAAGTTCTTTTGACTGTAATAGCTTCTTTCATCTCACGTTAATCACGTTGACTGTCGTTTGGCCCTCCTTCTGCCTTTTTTAATGCATTGAATGTATCTGGTCTGAGCTTCCCAGGTGTTTTTTTTAAACAATGCCTATGCCTGATATAAACTCTTAACTTTTGCAGATGCATCTTTTAGGGGTTTCTTTCCTTTTTCCTCATTTTATCATAGTCTCTTTCCCTTTTGAATGTTGAATGCTAGTGCAGTAGATTTCTTTAATGTTCTCCCTCCAGTCAAGTCAAATTTGATCGTGTTATGATCACTGTTGCCAAATGACCTCCCTATTCTTACCTCTTGCACCACTAAGGTTTAGGTCTAAAACAGCTCCCCCATCTCATCAGTTCCTGGACTTGCTGCTCCAGGAAGCAGCTATTTATTTTATCTAGAAACTTTACCTTTTCAGCATGTCCAGATGTGACATCTACCCAGTCAACAGTAGGGTAATTGAAATCTCCCATTACTACTGTGTTTCCAAATTTGTGAGCAACACAGGTTTAGTGTATGCTCCTGAGAGGCTGAAGAAGATGTGTATTTATTTTTCAAGTTTAGTCCTAATCTTCTCCTCCAGATTAGCATTGTTAAGCTGCTACACCCATAGGTTTTTGACTGCATTGTACACCACTGGAACATGTTGCATTCCATCTTGGGTGATTTTCTTATTCAAAAAAGGTTGGTAATAAATACAATGAAATAATGGAGATGTGACCTAGCTGTATAAGTCTTTTTGGGACTCACTTCTGGGCCTTCACTCGCAGGATGAGATAGTTTTGTTATACAAATTTTCATACAAGGGTAGCATGAATGTTACTATATGTCAGTGGTTCTCAACACCCCCCCCAGCCAGTCAGGTTTTCAGGGTATCCACAATGAATATGCATGAGAGAGAATTTGCATGCACTGCCTCCATAACATACAAATGTTCTCTCATGCATATGCATTGTGGATATCCTGAAAACCCGACTGGCTGGGGGGGTCCCCAGGACAGGGTTGGGAACCACTGCTATATGTGCTGAAATACTTGAACAGTGCAATAGCACTAATGCAAACACATTTTCAAGTCCCAAAATTTCATTTTTTGTTCTTGCTATTTTATTGTGACATGAATTTTAGCCGGGATATTCAGCTGCACAGGTGCATCGCTGAATATACCCAGTTATTTTACAATTAGCTGGAGAAGATTATCCGGCTAGCTTTAAGACTGCTGTTTGCTATCTTAGAGTTATCTGGCTGTGCTGAAAACGGGTGTTTATCGGGATAACTCTGCCAGCTAACCAGTCTCACCTCGGCCCTGACTTTTTAGTCAGATAACAGTTTTGCCGGCTAAGTCCAGGCTGGCCAGGCTAGTAGGATTATAAATGCCATGGATTGTCCCGCTAAATTCAGGACAGAGCCGGACAAAACACTTTCAGTATTTATCTCCTATTTCTAGTGGAACTTGAGCTGCAATCAGGTAAAATAATGAGGGCGTTTTCCCACTTAGGGGCAGATTTTCAAACCCGAGAAAATCTGCCCCTGCACGCGCCGAGCCCATTTTGCATAGGCTCGGCGGCGCGCGCAAGCCCCGGGACGCGCGTGTGTCCCGGGGCTTGCAAAAAGGGGCGGTCTGGGGTCGTGCCCGGGGGCGTGGCAGCGGATCGGGGGCAGTCCGGGGGCGTGGCGGCGGATCGGGGGCAGTCCGGGGGCGTGGCAGCGGATCGGGGGCAGTCTGGGGTCGTGCCCAGGGGCGTGGCAGCGGATCGGGGGCAGTCCGGGGTCGTGCCCAGGGGCGTGGCAGCGGATCGGGGGCAGTCTGGGGTCGTGCCCAGGGGCGTGGCAGCGGATCGGGGGCAGTCTGGGGTCGTGCCCAGGGGCGTGGCGGCGGATCGGGGGCAGTCTGGGGTCGTGCCCAGGGGCGTGGCAGCGGATCGGGGGCAGTCCGGGGTCGTGCCCAGGGGCGTGGCGGCGGATCGGGGGCAGTCCGGGGTCGTGCCCAGGGGCGTGGCGGCGGATCGGGGGCAGTCCGGGGGCGTGGCAGCGGATCGGGGGCAGTCCGGGGGTCGTGCCCAGGGGCGTGGCAGCGGATCGGGGGGCAGTCCGGGGTCGTGCCCAGGGGCGTGGCGGCGGATCGGGGGCGTCCGGGGGCGTGGCAGCGGATCGGGGGCAATCCGGGGTCGTGCCCAGGGGCGTGGCGGCGGATCGGGGGCAGTCTGGGGTCGTGCCGGGGGGCGGGGCGGCGGATCGGGGGCAAGTCCCGGGGGCGTGGCAGCGGATCGGGGGCAGTCCGGGGTCGTGCCCAGGGGGCGTGGCAGCGGATCGGGGGCAGTCCGGGTCGTGGCAGCGGATCGGGGGCAGTCCGGGGTCGTGCCAGGGGCGTGGCAGCGGATCGGGGGCAGTCCGGGGTCGTGCCCAGGGGCGTGGCGGCGGATCGGGGGCAGTCCGGGGTCGTGGCAGCGGATCGGGGGCAGTCCGGGGTCGTGGCAGCGGAGCGGGGGCAGTCCGGGGTCCGTGGCAGCGGATCGGGGGCAGTCCGGGGTCGTGCCCAGGGCGTGGCGGCGGACTCGGGGGGCAGTCTGGGGGCGTGGGCAGCGGATCGGGGGCAGTCCGGGGTCGTGCCCAGGGGCGTGGCAGCGGATCGGGGGCAGTCCGGGGTCGTGCCCAGGGGCGTGGCGGCGGATCGGGGGCAGTCCGGGGGCGTGGCAGCGGATCGGGGGCAGTCCGGGGTCGTGCCCAGGGGCGTGGCGGCGGATCGGGGGCAGTCTGGGGTCGTGCCCGGGGGCGTGGCGGCGGATCGGGGGCAGTCTGGGGGCGTGCCCGGGGGCGTGGCGGCAGATCGGGGGCAGTCCGGGGGCGTGGCAGCAGATCGGGGGCAGTCCGGGGTCGTGCCCGGGGGCGTGGCGGCGGATCGGGGGCAGTCCGGGGGCGTGGCAGCAGATCGGGGGCAGTCTGGGGTCGTGCCCGGGGGCGTGGCGGCGGATCGGGGGCAGTCTGGGGTCGTGCCCGGGGGCGTGGCGGCGGATCGGGGGCAGTCTGGGGGCGTGCCCGGGGGCGTGGCGGCAGATCGGGGGCGTGGCAGCAGATCGGGGGCAGTCTGGGGTCGTGCCCGGGGGCGTGGCGGCGGATCGGGGGCAGTCCGGGGTCGTGCCCGGGGGCGTGGCGGCGGATCGGGGGCAGTCCGGGGGCGTGGCAGCAGATCGGGGGCAGTCCGGGGTCGTGCCCGGGGGCGTGGCGGCAGATCGGGGGCAGTCCGGGGGCGTGGCAGCGGATCGGGGGCAGTCTGGGGTCGTGCCTGGGGGCGTGGCGGCGGATCGGGGGCAGTCCGGGGTCGTGCCCGGGGGCGTGGCGGCGGATCGGGGCAGTCCGGGGGCGTGGCGGTGGTCTGGCGGTGGGATCGAGTGCTCCAGCACGGAGCGCTGGCAGCCGGCCCGCGCGCAAATTACGCCTGTCTCGGGCAGGGTTGCGCGCACAAATCTACGCCCGCGCATAAGTTTTAAAACCTGGCCCTTAGTGTCCATGGGGAAATTGCTTCGTACATTCTCCCACTGAATAAGACATCAGCATGGATAATCAGTAGCTGGAAAGAGCAGTGACGAGCGCATTCAGCTGAAAGCAGGTTACATATAATAAAGCAGCACATGAGAAGGAAGTCAGGTCGCTTGCCGTGCCACCAGGACCATCCAGTGGCAGCGGTAAGAGGTCACTGCCGTTCCAGCACAGCCTAATGTTCCTGCCGGAAGAAAAGGGGGTGCAGTGAGGTAGGGGAAACCCATTCCCGAGGTGCTAGGACTGTTCAGCATGGAGGCTCAGCCCAGGAAGGGGGAAGAGTGGAAAAAGGAAAACCCGAGGAGGAGGAAGGACTAATTCTACGAGGAGGCATGGGGATTAGGGATGATAAAAAGATGGAGGAGTAAGAAGAGAGGTGGATGCATGTTTCGTGAAACAGTGTGAGCATGTGTGCCTGTCAGGCTGGGTGCCGGGGATCTCGTATATCGCTGACCGGATAACTACAGTGCTCTCCTGCTCTCTTCCATGTGTCTTTGGCTCATAGATTTTAGCTTTCCCTCTGGTCGGTACCTTGCAGTCTACATTAAGAATGGAGAAACCTGCCGTAATAGTTTTTTGCAGTACTGTGTGTGTTTAAATGCACCAGAACAGTACTGAAATGAAGCTCCCCCCTATATAAGGTTTGCTCAGACATGAGATTTGCTTTACCTTATGGATGGCTCAGATTTTATTATTCTGCTCTGTTTTATTTGCATATTCGCTCTTTGTGTTTATGAGCAGAAGGCAATAACACATGTGCTGCCAGTTCATTTTGTTTGTGCACTTTTCAGACAGCTGACTTATAAGGTTTTCTGAACTTAGCAAGGATGCAGGGTCTGTTTGCTTGCACAGGATCACTTCCAAGATTCCTTTTTATTGCAAAGAGCACGGGATATGTTTTTCCCTTCTTGTAGCGTGTTGGATATAGAAGATGGCACACTTATTATAGGGCTTCTACAATTTACTAAACAAAGTGTGCAGTGTGATCAACTGTATCTGCTTTATTGGGAAAAAAAATGAAAACCTGAAGTTACAATCTGATCTGCACATTGGGCCTGCTTTGTTAGGCCTTTCCTGCAAACCTGTTCAAGTGTTACGATGAACACGTTCAGTGAGAATAAGACATTCTGTGGCCCACACACACATTGTTTTCACATGTGTGCTGTAAAGATATGTAATATACTCATTAAAACATTTCTTAATATACAACATAGGCGTGGGCACAGAGGGTGCTTGAACATCCCAACACTGAGTAAATTCCTTCACTGCATCCAGGAAGGAATAAAGTGCATTCAGCTTAGCAGCCCCAATCATTTTGAAAAGTTGGCTCCTATGATGTATAATAAGCCAACTCTTGTAGCGTGTGTACGAAATAATAGCCTATATAACACACACATACATTTGGATGCTAATGAAAACATAAACGGGCAGATTTTAAAATGTACGTGCGATTTTGTAACAGGCGTAGACATTTCTGCACTGTGTTTAAAGACAAACTTGCCCTCACAAAGTGGAAGATTTCACCAGCCTCTCTGAAGGTTTAACTGCCAAAGAGATCCATTGAGACTGGCTCCCAGATCTCAAGGGCAACGCATCCTCCTCTGCTCACCGCATCATGTGACACGTTATTATCACTATTAAGAATGATGTTATTGTATGTATTGGTTTCTCCTCTTTTTAGAATTGTGCCCTGACGCAGTTATTTGGTGAAACATAGGCCCCATTGGCTTGGCTTTATTGGCTTTTTAGATTCACCAAACTCTCGCCATCTTGACTTGCTATTTCATCAGCTTGACTCATCATTTCATCATATAAGACGAGTAACCGCCACCTATCACTTTCTTAGATTTAACGTACAATTTGTGTAGCCTTTGTCAATGGGATGGATGTGTGGCATCTACTCTGCTGGATGTGATGTTCACTCTGGCAGATGTGATGTGTAGATCCAGTGGGGCAGATTTCCAAAGCCCTACGCGCGCCGGACCTATTTTCTGTTCTCCCTGTACTGTGTGGTGTTTTGTTGTTTATCTGCAACATAAAATTAGTAGAGAAGAGGTAGAGGTAAACCCTGCTCCTGCACTTCAGATGGCGCAAATACAGCTGAGAACAGAAAGGTTCCCGCACGCACAAGCACGGTGAGAAGGAAGGGCTTCCCCTGATGCGGGATGATTTCCGAAACGCTGTGCTGTTTAACAAAAAAACGGGGACCTCCATGACTGAGAAGATCCATTCTTCCTTTTGAAATGACTTCACAGTTTCTTGTGACATGGTTTTAGGTGCATAAAAATTGATTAAAAAAAGGATACTTAAGGAGTGATGATTAAAGGTTTAGCAGCATGGTCATATGTAGGCCATTTGTATGAAGGTCCTCAAAATTATTATGACAGTGTTTTAGTCTGTAGGGAGGTAACTTAGATTGCATGAAGAATTTAAGCAAAAGGCGTGGAGTTGTTCGATCTTGTAATACTTTTGCTTTGCACTTTTAAACATTTATGCCTTTAAATACAGCAAACCAACGACTGAAGACCTTGCTGAGGAGTCTAAGAGCACTCAACTTTCAAGGACTTCAGCTGTCTTGCTATGGGGGCCTTTGCTTAAATAGCCCGGTCAGGCTGACGTCACTGGGAGGCGCCGCTCAGCGTTTTCCACTGGGTGGGGGCCCTATATTATGTGCGTACATATGCTCATGCCTAAGGAGAGGCGGACAGCCTCGCCAGGATGGTAGAGCCAGCGGTGGGCAGCGTCGGGCAGCAGCTGGGGCAATCCCGTGAGCCACCAAACGTAATATATATACCACATGCAGCATATGCCACAGATCTGACTCTCTGGTCACCCAGAGAAATTGATAAAAGTTGTTTAATGCAATCTCCCTCTAACCATGCTGCCTCATATCTTGTAACTTGCTGGATTCAAGGTACTTATGATCCTTTCCTTTAGCAGTTTCTCCATTAATATAATCAGCACCAAAGTCAGACTAATCGGCTTGAAGTTACCAATCTGCATCCTATCACCACTTTTATGAAGAGGAACAGTATCCACCCATCTCCGTTCCTCCGGAATTACACCGGTCTTCAAACACTGATTAAACACAAGAGTAGAACCTTCCTGAGCTCTCTTAATATCCGAGCGAGTTTCCCCATCTTGTTTAATTGCCTTTTCCACTTTCAGTTTTTTTTTACTTCTGTGCAAATCCTGTAAATGGAAGGATATCTCCTGCGCTGCCATACCTGCTCCTGCCAACTAACGCTGGTCCTTCTCCAATATCTTCTGCCGTGAAAACTGAACAGAAGTATTTCTTCAGTGTTTTTGCTTTTCCTTCTCATTCCCCACCATATTCTTCCTGTTAACTCCCAGTCTTACAATCCCACCTCTGCACTTAACTCCTGTCACTGATGTAGAGAACCCTTAGGTCTCCACTAGACGGCCCTAGTTCCCAGCCCTTGGTCGTGAATGGTAGAGGGGGCCACGTCCCCAGAGGATTGGCTGGAGTGGAGAGCTCCCTGGGGGGGGAGGTTGGGTTTAGGAGAGAGTAGAATGTGGTCATTTTGATTTGTTGAGGTGTGAGGAGCTGTTTCTTTCACCAATGGTTGAGTTCAGGCCTCCTGGGAGAAGGATTCTTTCAGTGCCTCCCTGGCCTGTTACCATCTGCCTCGAATTTTATTGAAGAGCCTACTGTTAGAGGTTTTGTGAGATTTCTGGACATTTCTTTTTCCCTGTGGTGAGAACCTGGTTCTCCCCATACCCAGAGGCCAGGGACAAGAAGACTTGCTTGTACCCCTCTCACTGCCAGCGAAGGGGAAGCAGTGACTCGTCATCTTAGAGAATAATTTCTGTGGACTTTGATAGTGTTCTGGCTTTTCCCCTTAAGTGTTGTGAGGACGTTTGTCACCACACGTCCTCAAATTGAAGCTGGGTCATAACTGCTCTGATTCTTCCATCACTAGATCTTTCCCCAGGAGAGGTCCTCAGGAGACGTTTTGTTACAAAGTAACAGAGAGAAGAGCAAAGATTTTTGGAGATCCAGCACCCTTTGGGACACAGGGCACAGACTGGTTTTGTAGCCCAGGACTCTCCTGGACCTCAGGAATGATTTTTTTTGGAGGGGGCCGGGGGAAGAGGATTCCATTCACACCTAGGATTACCCTGCCCCACTGCAGCACTTATCCATTCACTCCATGGAACAGTTTTTTCAAAGTATTTGGACTTTTATTTATTTTGAAGAAATCACAGTAAACTTTAAATTTTCAACACCCAAGCTGTGTTTTTTCTGTTTCCTGCAGCATCAGAACATAAAAACATAAGAACATAAGAAATTGCTATGCTGGGTCAGACCAAGGGTCCATCAAGCCCAGCATCCTGTTTCCAACAGAGGCCAATCCAGGCCATAAGAACCTGGCAAGTACCCAAACACCAAGAAGATCCCATGCCACTGATGCAATTAATAGCAGTGGCTATTCCCTAAGTAAACTTGATTAATAGCAGGTAATGGACTTCTCCTCCAAGAACTTATCCAAACCTTTTTTGAACCCAGCTACACTAACTGCACTAACCACATCCTCTGGCAACAAATTCCAGAGCTTTATTGTACGTTGATTGAAAAAGAATTTTCTCCGATTAGTCTTAAATGTGCTACTTGCTAACTTCATGGAATGCCCCCTAGTCCTTCTATTATTCAAAAGTGTAAATAACCGAGTCACATCTACTCGTTCAAGACCTCTCATGATCTTAAAGACCTCTATCATATCCCCCCTCAGATGTGAGGGGTTTAATCAGGGCCGGCGCGTCCATTAGGCGAACTTCGGTGGTCGCTTAGGGCACCGAGCCATAGGGGGCGCCGTAGAGCGGCCACGTGGTGCCGCAAGCGGGGCCTGTCCCGCTCGCAGCAAAGAGAAATAGAGACTGTGTGCTTCTCAGGGCTGCGAGCAGCACACAGTCAGCACCGAAACAGGTAGGGGGAGGGGGGGGGGCGCGACACTGTGTGCCTGTCTTTCCAAATAACGCTCACAGTCTCTATTTCTCTTTGCCGAGAGCGGGATAGGCCCTGCTTGCAGCACCATGTGGCTGCTCTTCGGCATCCCCTACGGCTCGGCGGCCCTGAGAAGCACACAGTAGGCGCCGAAACAGGTGGAGGGGGCGCGACCAGGGGGAGCCACAGCGCAAGGGTCGCCTAGGGCACCCAATACCCTTGCACCGGCCCTGGGTATAATAACACACCACTCATACACCCTGGGTCTAGGAGGACAACCTACCCCCCAGATATTAAGGACCCACAGCCTCAGGCAAAAGGACTGATGAAGGTACCACTGGGACTCAGCCCTGGGACTTTTATGGCCTGAATTGGGGTTACGCTGATAAACCTGAAAAAGGTCTTAACAACATCCCTTACCATCTTAGCTATTTTTGTTCTGCTTGCACTTTTGCTGTCTTGACGGCCTTCCCTGCTTCTCCCATCTCTTCCTAATATTATTCCTGCTGCTTTCTGTGCTTTCCTTGCACATTTTAACGGGCGGATTTTAAAAGCCCTGCTCGCGTAAATCCGCCCGGATTTACGCAAGCAGGGCCCTCGCGCGCCGGCGCGCCTATTTTGCATAGGCCGCCGGTGCGCGCAGAGCCCCGGGACGCGCGTAAGTCCCGGGGTTTTTTTTAGGGGGCGTGTCGGGGGCGGGGCCGAACGACGCGGTGTTTTGGGGGTGGGACGCGGCGTTTTGGGAGCGGGCCCGGGGGCGTGGTTTCGGCCTGGGGTGTTCCGGGGGCGTGGCCGCGCCCTCCGGAACCGCCCCCGGGTTGGGTCTCGGCGCGTGTGGATTTACGTCTCCCTCCGGGAGGCGTAAATCCATGGATAAAGGTAGGGGGGGTTTAGATAGGGCCAGGGGGGTGGGTTAGGTAGGGGAAGAGAGGGGAAGGTGAGGGGAGGGCGAAAGAAAGTTCCCTCTGAGGCCGCTCCGATTTCGGAGCGGCCTCGGAGGGAAAGGAGGCAGGCTGCGCGACTCGGCGCACGCCAGCTACCCAAAATCGGCAGCCTTGCGTGCGCCGATCCAGGATTTTATAAGATACGCGCGGCTACGCACGTATCTTATAAAATCCAGCATACTTTTGTTTGCGCCTGGTGCGCCAACAAAAGTACTCGATCGCGCTTTTTTTAAAAATCTACCCCTAAGAGTTCTGGATTTGCCAACAGTGCCCTTATGTAACGCTCCCCCCACCTCTGACCTGAAGCAACTCCAGCAACATGCTGGTCCAAGGACCCTGGAGAGAACTTCAAGTAGCTCTGGACTTCCTTTATAGGTCCTCCAGCCAGGACCTCCTATGGTGCTGGCTGATGACATCACATCCTGCATGAGTATATAAGGAAGTCTCTTGCGCAAGCCAGCAACTCAGCAACAGGTCCAGTCTGCCTTCTCTGTGTTCCTGCCTGTCTCCTTGTCTTGCCCCGTCTGCCTTTGTCTTGTTTGTCTGATTTCTGGTTCTGATCTCTGCTTTGGATTTGACTTCACTTCTTGCCTGCTGCCTGTCCTGTCTGGACCTCGTCATTGCCTGATTGCCACCTGCCTGACCCCAGCCTGGATTCGACTACTGCTTGCTCACTGCCTCCCCTGACCGTGGCCTGCTTCCAGTCTATGCCTAACCACTCTCCGAGACCTTTGCCTGTGTCCTGCCAGCTCCTGAACCCAAAGGCTCAACTTGCAGGGGAATGGGGTTGGTAAAAGTGGTCTAGCTCCTGTCCCTGAGCATATCCACCTACTGATGGCATGGGCCTAGCAGGTTTGCCTTCTAGGCAGTACCAATCATGCCTCAATGCAAGGGCTCACTGAACGTGGCACCTTAGAATCATTCTCAAGTTTGAATTCTGAGATAACCGAGGAAGAGGTTAAGGGAGTTGTAAAGAATCTTAAATCACCAGGACCTGATGGTTACACTTTTGAATTTTATCAGCTTTTGAATGACTATTTCGTTTCAACATTATATGCTCTATATAAGGACTGTGAGGGATCTGGTACCCTAATCTGCCAAGTAAAGGTCGGGATGTAGAAATACCCAGTCATATCGACCCATCTCTTTAATAAGTGTAGGCTCAAAAATCAGTGCCAAAGTCCTTGCAAATCATTTGGTAAATATAGTGCGTCAATTAGTATCTGAAGAGTAGGTGGGTTTTGCTCAAGGGAGGAATGCAGTCAAGAACATTAGAATGCTAGTAGAGATTATAGATACTGCTAGAGAGAAGGACTGAAACTCGTTGGTGGTGAGCTTCGACATATTGAAAGCTTTTGATCAAATTTCATGGGAACATATTTATTTTATTTATTTACATCTTTTTACTATACCAACATTCAAGACGAAGATTCTTATCACACCGGTTTACATCGAACCAAAATTGGAAATGTTACAAATAACAAGTATCTTCAAATCAAAATTGAGAATTAAATATAAAATATATGTGAAAGAATAAGCTAAAATATAACAAGGGGTAAGACATAACATATAACAAGGGCTGATCAAAAAACAATGTAGTAAAAAACCTCGTGAGAGAAAACAGATAAATTACAAACTATCTCCGCACATAGTACGGATCTTGAATAGGGACAGAGTTAAAAGGGAGGGGGTCGTACGGGGGGAAGGGAGAGGCCACTGAGGGTCGGGTGAGGGAAAGAAAATTAGACGTAGTAACAGCAAGAATTGCATGTTAACTGCATCGGGAGTCCGTGTTTGTGTCGCAGGATATTAAGGAAAGGCTTGTATGAATTACCAGGTCTTCAATTTCTTTCTAAAGGTGAGCAGGCATTGTTCCTGGTGAAGCTCTGGGGGTAAAGCGTTCCCGTGCGCAGGTCCGGCGGTAGAGAAGGTGCGTTTTTCTTAAAGAGGGGTGGAGCATAGCCTTGATGGAGGGGGCGAGCAAGGACATTTTGTTGGCAGTTCTGATCAGTCTGGAGGAGGTGTGAATGTGGAACGGTATGTTTAGCTGAAGAGAGGACTGCTTGTGGATAGTTTTGTGTATGATGGTGAGGGACTTGTAGAGGATTCTGAAATTAATGGGAAGCCAATGTAGTTTCTTGAGAATGGGTGTGATATGTTCTCTTCGATTAGAATTGGTTAGTATCCTTGTGGCGGCGTTCTGGAGCATCTGTAAAGGTTTGGTGGAGGTTGCCGGGAGGCCAAGAAGTAAAGTGTCACAATAGTCTATTTTTGAGAAGAGGGTGGCTTGAAGAACCGTGCGGAAATCGTGAAAGTGCAGGAGAGGTCTGAGCCTTTTTAGGATGTGTAGCTTATTTAAACTTATTAAACTTATTTAAGATATAAAACATATGTTTTATATCTTAAATAAGTTTGGCTTCACTGGTTCTATCCTGAGCAAAATTCAAACTCTGTATAGGGCCTAGGATATTGGCAAGGACTAATGGGCTTGAGTCCAAAGGATTTTCTCTATACAGGGTACAGGGCTACCCATGTTCACCCATTCTGGTTCCTTTATGTAGTGAACCCTAAGGAGGTAATTTTCAAAGGAGTTACGCATGTAAATATAGAATATTATGGTAGCAATTTTCAAAAGCCATTTGCTCGAGTAAAGTGCACTTATTAAAGTAAATCCTATGGACAATTCAATGGTATATATTGTAACAATTTTCAAAAGTAAAGTACATTTAGTAAAGTTAAGCCCAGTTTTATGCGTGTAAATGCTTATTAAAATCAGGCCCTCAGTGAGGAACATTTTATATGATCCTGGAGTAGAGGGGATTTGTATTGCATCAGTAGAAACTAAAATTGCTTTATTTGCAGATGACCTCTTAATTATTTTCAGCTAACCCTGCAAGATCTCTGCTAGTTGGGTTGTCCATATTGGAAAAGTTTGCTGCTCTTTAAAAGCAAACTCTGAGAAATGCCTGGTGTTGGATTTGACTGGCAACATAAGCAGGGTTTGGCTGGGGAACTTTTCATTGAAATGGGCAGGTGAAACAATTTATTTTTTAGGGCTAAAAATTTCCAGAGATAGAACAAAAACTTATTACATAAGGAGAATATAATTCAGCTGTTGAAAAGACCACTAAAAAGGTGGTGGTGTGTTCCACGGCCGCGGACGGCCATGGTCGCGGCGCCCTACCTGAACCCCGATGGCGGGCCGCCGCAGCAGTGTCGGGGGAAGCTGCTAGTTCTGATGCCCATCGTTTCCCATGCCGGCGCGGGTCTCCAGGGTGGCCGCCGGGTTGGGAGCCGTCCCTGCTCCTCCCTTGCGGCGTCGGGCAGCTTTCCTCCGCGGTCTGAAATCCAAGATGGCCGCCGCCATCTTGGGCACGAGGCCGCGCCTCTTTACTAGATTTAAAGGGACCTCGTCCCTTTAATTGCTTACAGCTGTTTCCAATGCATCGGACCAGGGGAGGTATAAAAGGAGACTTCCTCTGCTCATTCCTTGACTTGGCAACTTCCGTGGTTGGTCAGGTCTGCTTGCTTCGGTGAGTCTTCTTGTGCTTCGGATCCTTGCTTCCTGGTTCCTGTTTCATCTCATTGATTCCTTGGTTCCTGACTTCGGATTGGCAAGCAGTGATTCTTGGTGTGTGACTTCGGATTGGCAAGCGGCGATCCCTTGGTGCGTGACCTCGGATTGGTAAGCGACGACCCTCTGGCACTTAACATTGGACTTCTTCTGGACCATCGTATCCAAGGGCCCACCTAAGTCCCAGCGGCCTGGGTCCCTACGGGTTCCTCCCGGGGTGACCGCGGGCTTCCAGGGGTGAAGCTCCAGTTGGCCCTTGCACCGACCTCATGACTCCTTGACCTCTCAAAGGTCCACCTAAGTCCCAGCGGCCCGGGTCCCTACGGGCTCCTCCCGGGGGGACCGCGGGCTTCCAGTGGTGAAGAGGCAGTTGGCTTCTTCGACCTCACGACTCTTCCTCTGCCTCCACGGTCACCTCGGTCTCCAGTGCTGAGGGTCAGCAGGTCACATCCTCTGTTCCGCCTCGCCACCCGACGGGAGAACCTAAGGATCCACCACCTAAGGTATACCATCCTCCCGTCGGCCCAAGGGTTCACAAACCTAAGCATAACAGGTGGGCGCATTTATCATCTTCGTACATGGAAGTATTATGAGGAAAGATCTTTTGAAATGGAATCAACTCTCTTCCAGCTTTATTTGGAATAAGTGAACCTGAAAGCAACTGCGGAGGTTACAGCTGAGGGAGGATTGGGGTTTGTCTTACCCGAGAATCTATAACGTGGCCTTGCCTTTGGCAATTTACTAAAGACTGATTGCAGGAATCTGCAATTTTTTGTGCTATTTCTCTGGTTTGTGTTTGTTACATGCGGAATGTAATTTAATTCCAAAAGAAATTCAAGACCAATTATTGATTAAATCGACTAGATGGGTGTGGGTGATGGTTGTGAAAATATTTGTTTTTTTCACCTTATGTCTCCCCAGATCTTCCTTTCGTGGGTAATAATTCTTTTACCCTTGTTTGGGAAAGTAAGGGGCTGTATATTATTCGACAAGTTCTGATGGAAAACAATGAGGCAGAGCAATCCTATCAATATATGCAAGATAAGTTTGACCTCTCGAACAAGGACTTTTTTTGCATTTTTTTACAAATGCAACATATTGATTCCCTGCATAGAGAGAATTGTGTAAGCTTGAAGACCAGGTATTTTGAGTCTATCAGGTTGAATTTTAAAAACAGAGCGATTTCAAGTAGTTATAAAATTCTAGTTAGAGAGGGATTTTCGGAGCCCTTTAGTAAAATGATGAATAAGTGGCAACTGGAAATGGGGAAGGAGATTTCCGTTGAGGATTTTCAGGGATGCCAGATGAGAGATGCTTTAACGGCCAAATTTTAATTCCCCTGCACGCGTAAAAAACGGGGGTTACGTGTAGAAGTGCCGGGCTGAAGGAAAGGAGAGGTCCGTGAGGGGGTGGGACTGGAGGCGGGCGGTACAGCGGCCATTTGCCGCTGTGCCGGGGAAGGGACTGCCAACGCGCACAAGTTGCTACTGCTCCAACGGAGCAGTAACCAACAAAATAAAAAAAAAATGGTAGGAGAAAGAGTTTAGAGGGGTAGGGAAGTTCCCTCCATAATTAGAGCAGATGGGAGGGAACTGGGGAAGGCCGAGATGCGTCGCCGCATGGAATTTGCAGGTCTACCCCTTGTGCGCGCCACCCGCACGTGCATTGTCCATGTGTGAGTGCCGGGAAGTGCACGCACATGGACACGTGCATCTTTGAAAATCTACCCCTAATTGTGTGTATAGTTTGGAGCCATTTGGGTGCTGTTCAAAAAGTAGTGATACTAAACTGAGCAGAATTTGGTTTATTGGCTACAGATGACTACATGCCTTCACCCAACGCCTCTTCTATGATTTTTGTTAAGGAAATCTATAATGGTTGCTAAACGAGGCATATTCTGGCTGGAAGTTTCTCCATCTAACAATATGGAGACTACAAATGCATAACTTATTAAATATGGAAAGAATGTGTCAGTTCTAAATGCCCAATTCGTCAGAAGGAAATAATTTCTTAAGATTTGGGAACCCTTTCTTGCATCTTTCTCCATAAGGTTTGGAAGTGACATGGTTACTTATTTTTAGATTTGATTGAGTAGAGTCTCTCACTGTACGGAAAGATGAGGGAGGAAGGGAACATAAAATTGTCAGAGCTGACTAGATGCGTTTCTTAATGTATGGTGCGCTGTGGAGATTTCGTATTGTTCTTTGTGTTGGTTGCCACTGATACAATAAACAGTTTTCAAATAAAATGCCAAAGTAAAAAGCCACATTTCTAGTTTCTAAACTTCAAGTAATCCTCTGTCAGACAGGCGTGTCCCATAATCTGGGGGCGAAGCGGGAGAAAGCTTTGCTCTGTGTTCCTGTCAATCTGAGTTAGCGTGGCCATGTAGGAAGTGAGATCTCTTATTGATATCTGTTTAAAGGGAGTGATGTCATACTCAAAATTCAATGCTTTATTATCCAGCTGGGCAGGCGCTTTCGCTCCTCTGGAACGCATCACCTTGAATTGTGATCACAAGGAAGCATCACCCAGAAGTGTGATCGCAAGGAAGCATATTCACAAAGGTACGTTGAGCGTTTACAGGCCAAGACGCGTTATTTTATTACAGGCCCATTATTAGGACGTTACCAACATGCACATTATTAGTGAATAGGACCCGCTGAAAATAATGAGGCCTGCAGTAGTAGATAATGTGTTTTGGCACGTTAACGTTCAATGTACCTTTGTGAATATGTTTCCTTGTGAGGCCTCACGCATGCCTGAATTCTGCCCCAGTCTTGATTTCCACCGCCCCTGCTGGTGAGTCACCAAACCATTTCATGACCCCCCCTTATTCTTGAGTTGCCAGAAAAGAAAAATGTGTTACCCAGGGTTCTTGCTTGAGTGCATAAAATATAGTCCCCCGTGGGCCCCAAAGCTGTCCTCAGCCAGTCAGGTTTTCAGGGTAGCTACAATGAATGTGCACATACTATGTCTCCGATGCATGCGACTACATCTCAGCATAGAAACTGTGCATATTCTGGGGTTTGGAGGGGAGGCTGTGAACAGCACAGGTCTGGGAACCACTGTGGTAGGCCTGTGGGAAATATTCTTTCAAAATAAGATCCAACCATTATGTTATCTGCTTTGATAACCGCGGGTTATTACAAATACTGGTGCAGACATTGTTTTATAGAGCGCGCATAGGATCTTTGCCTCTTCTTGAATCTCATCGTCCTTGGAAACTACAGATCCACTGACGTTATTTGTGTACTGTGGCTTAAAGACGTGAACTTGCTGAACATTATAAGGGTTAAATTACTAATGGCAATGTTGCTTCTTGTGCTAAAAATAGATCTATTCTATCGCCCCATTTTTTCCCCTTTACCCCCTAGAAATTCCAGTTTCTTATTACCAGCCAGCGAATGATTGCAGTTGTGTTTGTGGACAGGGATTTCAGTATTGGGCACCTCTGTGGCACAGAGTTAATACCAAATACATTTTTTAAAAAAAATTTCTATGACTTCAACTTTCCAGAGCTATGAAACAGTCTATTCTAATCCATTGGCCCCCAATTTAAAAACAAGAGTGGAAACAGGACAAAAAATGATTTTAAAGATTTTCTCTTTCTTCTCTCCCTTTCCTCTTTTTTTTTAAATTTCTTTTCTCCTGTTTTGCTTGGGTTTTTTATTTTTCAGGGTATATTTAAATTAGGGAGTATATTTTGAGATCACAGTTATTTTTTGTGTTTGTCCTTTTTCTCTGTGTGGGAAGATTTCCATTTTTTTTTTTTTTACACTAAGACACCTTATTACATCAATTTCTCCCCACTGGCATAGACTGGGGAGAAAGAGTGAGACTGAATCAGGACTATAGTTAAGTGCCAGAATAATCCCTGCTGCAGTCCACAGGCACTGTGCTCGCGTCACTGCAACTTCACGCCTTGCACAGCTGTGCTCTGCGCATGATAAAACTACATAAAAACAAAGCAGCTCGCTCCCACAAGGGGATGTATGGCAATTCAATCTGAATAAACCGCCTGGAAATGTTTTTCCAAAGCCCCACCTTCTCCCACACCAACCAGTTAGGATGATCCAGCCCTGGTTGTACCCTATTGCTTGCAGGGATTCCTAATTCTGATTTTATCATAGCAGCAGGTGGCCCCTAAGTTCAGTGCGGATTTTTCTGTTGGAAGTTGCAGGAAGATGTTCTGATTTTTTGTAGTCCCCCTATCCTTACTCGGTATTAGCTAAAACCATTTTGCTGAGTATTTTAGGAATTAAGAAAAATTCATCTTCTGACTTAATACTCAGTGGTTAGGAAATGGATCTCAGTGAGGATTTTATTTGGGAGAAAGTTATTTATGTCCACCCTTCCTGACCTTGAGATGAGTGGAAAAGAAGGATTTTTCCCCTGTGCATCTTTTAGACTGAAGGATCCCAGTGACACTCTAGGGAGGAGACTGGGAGAGTGAAAGCATATCATGCAGAGGACAGAGGGAAACCTGAGGCTTCTCAGAGGACATCCTACACTAACAGAAGAAGATCTCAAGTTCATATACTCTAATCATAAACTGAAAGTGGTCAGGGAAAAAACAAAAGGAGCAACTGTAAAGGTTAAGAGTTTAGCTGAGGCATGGACGGTGATTCAAAATACCATCTTGGAAGCCCAGACCAGATGTATTCCATGCATTAGAAAAGGTGGAAAAAAGGCCAAATGACTACCAGCATATTTATAAGGGGAAGTGAGAGAGGCTATAAAATCTAAAAGAACATCTTTCAAGAAATGGAAAAAGGATCCGAATGAAGAAAACAGGAAACAGCTGTGGATTGCCAACTGGCTAAAAGATAGAAAACAGAGTTGGGCTAAATGGTAAATTTTCCAAATTGAGAAAGGTGTGACAGATATCCCCATGCCAGAAATGATATTCAAAGATGATGATTCAGAGGAATTGAAACAAATCTCAGTGAACCTGGAAGATGTACCAGGGCAAATTGACAAACTAAAGAGTAGCAAATCAGTTAGACCAGATGGTATACATCCCAGAATGCTGAAAGAACTGAGAAATGAAATTGCAGACCTATTATTGGAAATTTATAAACTATCAGTAACATTGTCTATGGTACCTGAACACTGGAGGGTTGCCAATGTAAGGCCAATTTCTAAAAAGGGATCAAGGGGAGATCCAGAAAACTATAGCCCAGTGAGTCTGACTTCTGTGCCAGGCAAAATAGTAGAAACTAACATAAAGAACAAAATTGCTGAACATATAGATAGGCATAGTTTAAAGAGACATAGCAAACATGGATTTAGCCAAGAGAAATTTTACCTCACAAATTTGCCAAATTTTGTTGAGGGCATAACTAAGCATGGGGATAAAAGTGAGCCAATTGACATAGCGTATCTGGATTTCCAGAAAGCATTTGACAAAGTCCCTCATCAGAGACATTTTAGAAATTTAAGAAGTAATGGGATAGGGGCAGTGTGCTGTTAAGGATTGTTAAATGGTTTAGAAAACAGAAAGTAGGGCTAAATAGTAAATTTTCCAAATGGAGAAAGGTGAATAGCAGAGTGCCCCAGGAATCTTTTTTGGGACCACTGCTTTTTAATACATTTATAAATGACCTGGAAATGGGAACAAGTGAAGTAATCAAATTTGCCAATGACACAAAATCTTTTTTCACTCAACGCACACTAAAGCTCTGGAATTTGTTGCCAGAGGATGTGGTTAGTACAGTTAGTGTAGCTGGGTTCAAAAAAGGTTTGGATAAGTTCTTGGAGGAGAAGTCCATTAACTGCTATTAATCAATTTTACTTAGGGAATAACCGCTGCTATTAATTGCATCAGTCGCATGGGATCTTCTAGGTGTCTGGGTAATTGCCAGGTTCTTGTGGCCTGGTTTGGCCTCTGTTGGAAACAGGATGCTGGGCTTGATGGACCCTTGGTCTGACCCAGCATGGCAATTTCTTATGTTCTTACAAGAGGACTGTGAGAAATCGCAAGAGGATCTTGCAAAACTGGAAGACTGGACATGCAAATTGCAAATGAAATTTAATGTGGACAAGTACAAAGTGATGCACTTAGAGAAGACTAACCCAGATTATAGCTACACAATGAAAGATTCCATATTAGGAGTCACCATTCAGGAAAAGGATCTAGGCAACATTGTTGAAATGATTAAATCTTCTCCTCAGTGTGCAGCAGCAGCAGATAGAATGCCAGGGATTATTAGGAAAGAATGGAGAATAAAACAGAGAATATCATAATGCCTCTGTATCCCTCCATGGTACGACCTCATCTTGTGTGCAGTTCTGGTCACCACATTTCAAGAAAGATATAGCAGAATTAGAAAATGTACAGAGAAGGGCGACCAAAATTATAAAGGGGATGAAACGATTCCCCTATGAAGAAAGGTTAAAGAGGTTAGGGCTCTTCAGCTTGGAGAAGAGATGGCTGAGGGGACATGTGATAGAGGTCTATAAAATAATGAGTGGAATGGAACAAGTAAGCATTAATCAGTTGTTTATGCTTTCAAAAAGTACAAAGACCAGGGGACACACAATGAAGTTACTGGGTAATACATTTAAAACTAATAAGAGAAAATATTTTTTTACTCAACGTATAATTAAGCTTTGGAATTCATTGCCAGAGGATGTGGTGAAAGCTATTAATGTAGCTGCATTTAAAAAAGGTTTGGGCAAGTTCCTGGAGGAAAAGACCATTAACTATTATTAAGACAGAGTTGCAGAAAGCTACTGCTTATTCCTGGGATAAGCAGCTTGGAATCTCTCTACCCCTTAGGATCCTGCCAGGTACTTGTGACCTGGATGGGCCACTATTGGAAACAGGATACTGGGCTTGATGGACCTTTGGACTGACCCAATATGGCAAGTCTTATGGGGATCTAGCATTACAGCAGTGAAATGTCGCTGTGAAAGTTACAGCCTCAGTTTTGGTTTAGATGTCATACGGGCATCATATATGGTGAATGGGAAGTAAAAGGGAGCTGAGTTGAGCTGACGCCAAACACGGAGGACATGGGGATTCAGTATTGTGGAAAGTTGTATGAAAAGAGAAGGAAAAGCTCTGTTTAAATTTCATATGGGCACTACACATAGTGGAAGTGGTGATAAAGGCAAAATGTGGGAGTACATTATGTGACATTTGAAACAAAAAAATGTGGGCTGGACTATTGAGGTGCTACAGCGATGCTGCGACATAAAAGTAAAGCTGGGAAAATTTGAAGAAGAGGGACATTAATGTGAATTGTGTCTTATAAGTGGGACGTTTTGTCACAACAAAAGTGATTTAAAATATGTGATTGAAGGATGAGTTTAAGTTAGACGAACAGAGTGAATGGATGTGTAGGTGTGAAGTGTGAGTGGAAATATAGGGGGTTTAAATAATGTATTAAAAGAGCACATGTGACATTTTTATAATGTTTTTTTATTGTGTTGTGTGATGGAATATTGTGTCAATAAATAAAATAATTGTGTAAGTTAGTTTAATCAGTTGTAGAGTAATAAGGTAACATTGGAGACTGTCCTCTATTCTGGGGGTTTATTGGAAATTGATTAAAGAGTGTGCGGTATTTTGGGCAGGTTGTAGTGAATCCAGTCCATCTTAAACCTAACACAGCAGGGAATCCTGCTCCTGGGGGGAGGTTCCTAGGAAAGGATTATAACTAGCCAGGCCCAGGAGGGAACAGGAGGCCCAGGGGAGAGAAGGAAGCCTAGAGAAACAGAATACTGCTGAACTGTAAGCTACATTTACTTGTAGAACTGTGAAGAATAATAGCGCTGTTTAGGTTTGTTTCTTGTCACAAATAGGAAGTTTATGAAATATTTTGCCAGAGTCCAGCCTGAGTCTGTTCTCTGGCTACCCCAAGACCGCTCACACTGCTACATTTACTTAAGTTTTTGTTCTGTTCCAGATGTCAAAAATTTGAGCTAAATCATTTACTTACTCTCCCTTTCCTGGTACAAAGCAGAATTTCTCCAACTGATGAAAAGTAATTTTTCCTAATATGTTTACTAGGGATGTTCATAAGAAAAAAATGTCTTGGTTTTTTTTCCATTCGTTTCATGGGGACCTAAATTTGTTTCATTGGTTTCAAAACAAAAAGAACACATTTGTTTTCATTTTCTGTTTGTTTTTTTCATTTGTCATTAAAGCTGATAGGGGAAGCATTATGGCCTTTTCTGGGCTTCAGAACTGGTGTTTTCTCATCAATTCTCATGAAACTTATAGGAAGAAATCATCAGAAGGGGGAAAGAACTCCAAGGTACCTAGACTGTAGCAAAGTGGCACCAAAAGTGTGGCGTGAATATATTAAAGTTCTATAAATAGGAGGACCACGTGACCTGATGAGCGGGTAAGGCTGCAGGCTGACGGCTGACCACGTTCCCGGCTCCCCCCCCCCCCAATCTGGTACAGATTATCACATTACACAAAAAGGGTTTACTATTTTTGGCAGGCGATTTTAACCAAGTTCTAGATCCAAGCCTTGATCGCTCCAATCCAGGTGTCCATGCAAGAATCTCGCCGCACAGGGGACTACCGTACCTATGTCACCAATTACAGGTAGTGGACCCCCTGGAGGGTTCTCCACCCTGAAACCAAAGATTATACCCACGTCGCCCGAGCACACATCTCTATGTCCCGGATAGATTACATTTTAGTTTCCCCGCAATGTTTCAACAAAATTGGGACAGCAGCAATTGGGCCTGAAGAATGTTCTGACCATGCTATGATCTGGGTAGAAGCGGGATTGGGAGGTCCCCGGAGATCTCAGACGAGATGGCGCTTCCCAGCACACCTTTCTGAAGATAAAGGCTTTCAGGCCTATATCCACGACAAATGGCAGGAATATACCCTACACAACTCACAACATCGGGACAATCCAACCCTCTTTTGGGAGACAAGCAAGGAACGTTAAGAGGGGAAATTATTGCCTATGTCATCAGGCAGAAGAAATTGGCTAGCAAACAATTAATAGACTTGGGGAAAGAAGTTCAAAAAACCAAACGCGGGTTAATTGCTCAACCCACTATCCAACATAAGCAGACTTATCATGATTTATTGCACACCTTAAACTGTTATATTCACCGAACCCAACAAGATATCCTATATTATTCCCATAAATTATATAGATTTGGAAATAAAATGGGCAAGCTCCTTGCGAATCAGGTTCGGGCACATCGAGGCTCTGCATTTATTGCGGCCCTTAAAGATAATCAGGGGACCAGGCCAACAAATTTGTGAGCTATTTCGGAAATTTTATGAAAATCTTTAGGCTACAGAATCTCAGCCCCGAGCGGCAACAGTGGAACATTCCTTCTTTTGTAATCTCTCACTGCCCACACTTACCACAGAGCAGCTAACTCTTCTGAATGCCCCAATTACCATACAGGAAATTTGGGAAGGTGTAAGCTCTAGCCAATCTCACAAACCACCTGGTCCTGACGGTTTAAATGCTGATTACTGTAAACTTTTAAAGAGTGAATAGGAGACCCGTTTCGGCTCTATTTCTTGGCAGTTTCTCGGGAGGGGTCCACTAAAGAAGCCACCACAGCATACATTATGGTTCTCCCAAAAAGTGGCAAGGATCCACTTAGCCCTGCCTCTTACAGACTCATATCTTTACTAAATTATGATGTAAAACTGTTTGCTAGGATTTTCATCACACGATTGAGCGGGATACTCCCTCACTTAATATCACCCAATCAGGTAGGATTTGTACAAAGTAGGAAGGCGAGCAGGTATCTTATTAATCTCTGGGTAGCTATGACACATTGCAAATCTCATAATATCCCAGCTCTTGCGGTTGGTTTTGATGCTGAAAAAGCTTTCAACTGGGGGGCTTGGGACTATCTATTCTCTGTGTTACAAAGATTTGGGTTCCATGGACCTATTCTACAGAATATTATGAAACTTTATCAGCATCCTCGTTCTATCATTGTAGTGAATGGCTTACTGTCTGTCCTGTTTGAGATACTCAGAGGTGTTAGTCAGGGGTGCCCCCCTCTCCCCACTACTTTATATTCTCTCTTTAGATCCTCTTTTAAGAGCCATTAATGCTAATAACGGAATAGAAGGTTTGAGGGTGGGAAATGAAAATTTTAAGATTGCAGCATTTGCCTATGATGTGCTCATTTTTGTGGTAAACCCAGTTACTTCATTAACTAGAGTATTGAACCTAAGAAACTAAGACAGTGAGTAGGCAAAGCATGCAGCTTTCAGGAACAAGTCCTTGATATTAACATTCACACAATAGTCTCTTAAGGCAGCCCAGGAGATGGTATACATTAGGCCCTCGAGGAGCGAGTACCTGGACCCAGGGAAGGCTCTGAGAGATAGATGGAAACTCACAATGTTGTAAGCAGCAATGACTTCTTAGCAGAAGTGGCATTCAGGAGCAAGTCCTGGACGTGGGCCCTCGAGGCATGAGTACCGGTTCCGGAGTGCGACCTGCAAAGAAAAAGAGAAAGCAAGGCCCTCGAGGAGCGGGTACCTCTAGTGAAGTCCGAGGTGGCAGAGTAGCTAGGGTTGCGGAGAGCGAATCCCATCTGCAGTGACCAGGAGGAAGCTAGGTAACCAATCCCTTGCTAACTCGTCTTGTAGCGAAAACTGAGACCTTAAATATCTGGAGCTGGTGACGTCATCTCAGGGGGCGCCCCTGAGGTTCGTGCCAACACTGGTACATCAGTTGGGTCGCGCGTGCCCGCCCGCGGGCATCTGGTCAACATGGCGGCTTGCAGCGTCGAGCCGGTCCAGGAACGCTGGAGGAGGGCGGCCTGGAGACGCCGCAGCAGCTAGCCTTCCATCAACCCCGAAGGGAGTCGCCAACGAGGTGAGGTGGGCGGAGCAGAGACGTGGGACTGCGACGGACACAACAGCATGAACAATTGATCTAAAATCAATCTGATTCAAGACAAACGTCAAATACCTTAAGAGACATAATTTATAGTAACCAATTTTTAGAATATTTTGAAAATGGCAGCCTGGAAACCTGGCATTACTTTCCACAGTGGGTGACCCAAGTGCAGCACTACTGAAGCACAGGACAGGCAGCCAAACATTTTTTTTGTTAAAATTGATGACGAAGTGGCTTTTGAGAACGGAGCACAGTATACAATCTCCTCCCAGAAGAAAGTCTGAGAAGAAATGCTGCAGCGCTGCCAGTCCCACACATGCCTAGACTACAAGATCAGCATCATTAGATCTAGAGAGCAGTGATAGGCTAGAATTTAAAAAAAGAACTTCACTTTGATATGCTGTCTCTTTCCTAGCCAACAAATGAGGCCCAGTGCCCACCAATCCATCACAAGCTGTGATGTCAGGCAAGACTCACAGGGAAGGGTTGGTTGCTATACCAGCATTGATGGGATGGCTGACTGATGGTTACTATAACATTTTTCAACTGTCAGTGCAGTTCTTATGTTCTAAGAAATGCACCTCTTACCATCCCATTCATTCCTATGAGCCAAAAGACTAAAACAAATGAAACCAATGGGGTAGTCTCATTTGTGGGATGTCTCCATTTGTTTTGTGAACCCCATGAATGCAGCAAATGGTACCCATTCATTTTGGATATACATTCATTTTAAAAATAATGCAAATCCTAAATGTTTGCCTATTATCTCTAACAGACCTACTATTTCTTTTAAATATTAATCTGGGTTGATATTGCACTTATTTGTGTAAAGCTAGGAACTGACACTAATAGACACAATTATTTTTCCAAACCCCTTATATTAGCAGCACTCTATATATACTAAATGTAAGTAAGAGTTTATTTTGCACTTATTTATTCAAAGTACTAGTTGGCTCCTGTTATGTAAATTTTCTCCCAGTCTGCTAATTGGGCAAACCTATAAGTGAGGATTTGAGACAGGAGTCAAGCGGACGAGATAGAAGGTAAGGTTTGTCTGTTTGTGGATGACACTAAGATCAGCAACAGAGTGGACACGCCGGAAGGAGTGGAGACAATGAGACGGGATTTAAGGAAGCTGGAAGAGTGGTCGAAGATATGGCAGCTGAGATTCAATGCCAAGAAGTGCAGAGTCATGCATATGGGGAGTGGAAATCCGAAAGAACTGTATTCGATGGGGGGTGAAGGGCTGATGTGCACGGAGCAGGAGAGAGACCTAGGGGTGATAGTGTCTAACGATCTGAAGTTGGCTAAACAATGTGACAAGGCAATAGCTAAAGCCAGAAGAATGCTGGGCTGCAGAGCGAGAGGAACATCAAGTAAGAAAAGGGAAGAGATTATCCCCTTGTACAGGTCCTTGGTGAGGCCTCACCTGGAGTACTATGCTCAGTTCTGGAGACCATATCTACAAAGGGACAGAGACAGGATGGAGGTGGTACAGAGAAGGGCTACCAAAAAGGTGGAGGGTCTTCATCAAATGTCTTATGAGGAGAGATTGAAGAATTTAAATATGTACACCCTGGAGGAAAGGAGGAGCAGAGGTGATATGATACAGACTTTCAGATACTTTAAAGGTTTTAATGACCCAAAGATAACGACAAACCTTTTCCGTCTGAAAAAAATCAGCAGAACCAGGGGTCACGATTTAAAGCTCCAGGGAGGAAGATTCAGATTCAATATCAGGAAGTATTTCTTCACAGAGAGGGGGTGGATGCCTGGAATGCCCTTCTGAAGGAACTGGTGAAGACCAGAACTGTGAAGGACTACAAAGAGGCGTGGGATAAACACTGTGGATCTATAAAGTCTAGAGGATGTATATGAAGAGTGGGTAGCTCGTGGGAATGATGGCTACTACATGGAGATAATACCAATGACGGCTATTACCTGAAGATAATACTCTTATTCAATAACACACACACAGTTAATGCGACTCCAACATTGCTCTAAGCTTCAACGGCAAGAGGTAATGTGTAAAAAAAAAAAAAAAGGATTTCCATTGGCAAAAAATGCGGGGAGTAGCTTGCTGGTTACGGCGGTTACTACTCCTAACCAAATAAGCCTGATACTTCACTTTCAAACCTATCCAGCATAGATCTCTGCTTCAACGGCAAGAGAGGAAGACATACTTCACGCATATCCAGCATAGCTCTCTGCTTCAATGGCAGGAGGGAATGAAGAAAAGTGGATCTATATACAGACAACAACCAACAAGGACTGAATTACATAGACTGGGTAAACAAGCATGGGTGTAGCTTGCTTATTGAGGCAGTTACTATCCCTAACTAATTAAGCTAGATATACACTTAGAAGAAGTTCCAACACTGCTCTCTGCATTATGGCGGGGGGGGGGGGGGGGAAGGGATACAGAACCAAAAGGTTACTAAGGGCCAAGAGTAACAGATAAGTATGAGAGAGGAGAAAAAAAAACAAAGTGTTGAAGGCTTGCAGGGCAGACTGGATGGGCCGTTTGGTATTCTTCTGCCGTCATTTCTATGTTTCTATATGTTTAAGAATAGGAAAAACAAACAAAGGCAACTCTGTCATACTCTCAAACTGAAAGAAATAAACTACAAAGGAACAATTCAGATAACTAACTTCCCAAGCAGAAAGAAAATTAAATGCCATATTGGGTCAGAATGAGGGTCCATCAAGCCCAGTTCCCTGTTTCCAAAAGTAGCCAATCCAGGTCATAAGTACCTGACAGGAGCCCAAATAATAGATAAATTCCATTCTACTAACCCTCAGGGATAAGCAGTGGCTTTCCCCAGGTCTACCTGATTAATAACAGTTTATGGACTTTTCCTCCAAGAACTTGTCCAAATCATGTTTAATCCCAGCTATACTAACTGCCTTTACCACATCCTCTGGCAATGAATTCCAGAGCTTAATTGTGCATTGAGTGAAAAAATATTTCTCGGATTTGTTTTAAATGTGCTACTTATTGACTTCTTGGAATGTTCTCAAGTCTTTGTGTTTTTGAAAGAGTAATCAACCCATTCACATTTACCCTTTCTACTCCACTCATGATTTTATTGATCTCTGTTATATACCCCATCTGCCATTTCTTCTCCAAGCTGAAAGCTCTGTAGCCTTTCCTCATAGGGGAACCATACCATCCCCTTTATCATTTTGGTTGCCCTTTTCTGTACTTTTTCCAGTTCAGCTATATCTTTTATGAGGTGCAGTGACCAGAATTGTACACAGTGCTCCAGGAACGATACATAAATATTATGACCTTCGCCCTTGTATTCTCCATTCTTCTCCTAATAATTCCTGTTTGCATTTTTTACCACCGCTGCATGCTGAGCCAAGGATTTCAAAGTATTGTCCATAAGAACATGCCTATACTGGGTCAGACCCAAGGGTCCATCAAGCCCAGCATCCTGTTTCCAACAGTGGCCAATCCAGACCATAGGAACCTGGCAAGTACCCAAAAATTAAGTCTATTCCATGCTACTGTTGCTAGTAATAGCAGTGGCTATTTTCTAATTCAACTTAATTAATAGCAGGTAATGGACTTCTCCTCCAAGAACTTATCTAATCCTTTTTTAAACCCAGCTACACTAACCACATCCTCTGGCAACAAATTCCAGAGTTTAATTGTGCATTGCGTGAAAAAGAACTTTCTCCGATTATTTTTTATTTATTTATTTAAAATCTTTTTCTAATCCGTCGTTAAGCGGGGGCCATCACAACAGGGCACATAATTATATGGAGTATAAAGTGTCTAGAATTCTAACAATTAAACAGGTGCCATCAAAATACTG
The DNA here is from genome assembly GCF_901001135.1 of Rhinatrema bivittatum. NCBI lineage: Eukaryota > Metazoa > Chordata > Amphibia > Gymnophiona > Rhinatrematidae > Rhinatrema > Rhinatrema bivittatum. Next base: position 585,668,020 of record NC_042617.1, on the reverse strand, counting down.
TAACATAGTTTCATAATAAATATTATTTGGTGGGTGTTATAATTCATGTCCAGTTTTCTCTGTCTCAGCTATAAGATAAAGTACTACTTAACTCTAGTTCTTTGTTGTTTAAAAAACAAAAAAGGAAAGAATTAGAATATAAAAATGAGAAACACACGCATAGTGAAAAAAAGGTGTGTGTGTGTGTGGGAGTTCGAGTGACAGCTACCAACATTTCCCTGGGTTCTCCTCTCCATTCTCTTTGTGGTATGCTTGTTTAAATAGCCAGGTTTTTAAACTTTTTCTGAAGGTTTTGATGTTTCTTTGCAATCTGATTTCTAAAGGCATATTGTTCCATATTATAGGTCCTGCTAGGGATAGGGCCCTATCCCTTACTTGAGTTAGTCTGGCCTCTTAACTGAGGGAATAGTTAGCAGTGCTTTGTTTGCTGATCTCAGGTTTCTATTAGGGACATGTAAGCGAAGGGCTCTGTTCAGCCATTCTGCTTTTTCGTCATGTATTAATTTATGTATGGTGCATAAAGTCTTGTATTGTATTCTTTGTTCAATGGGTAACCAGTGTAGTTCTATTAAAGTTTCAGTGATGTGTTCTCTTTTACTTTTACCAGTTAAAATTCTTGCAGCTGTGTTTTGTAGTATCTGTAGTGGTCTTATTGTGGTGTATGGTAGGCCCAGTAGGAGGGCATTACAGTAGTCAGTACTGGAAAAAATGAAGGCTTATGATATTGAGAGGAAGTTGGTAGGCGTTAGTAGTGGTTTTAGTCTTCTAAGAGTCATAAGTTTGGCGTATCCTTCTCTTACTTTTTGAGATATGTGTTGTTTCATATTTAGCTCTGAATCGATTACCACTCCCAGGTTTCGTACTTTCTCAGCTAGTTGTATTTTTTGGTTGTTATTGAGTGTAATTGGGTTCTGAATGATCGTTATGTTTTTTCATTCTAGGTGTAAGAATTCAGTTTTGTCTATATTGATGACTAGTTCCATTTGGTTAAAAGTTGTTTTATGATATCTAGGTACATGTTGGTTAAGTTTAGTGTTTTCTCAATTGCGTCATCAATTGGAAGTATTAACTGAATATCGTCAGCGTATATATAGTGCGAAATTCCTAACCCCACTAGCAGGTGACATAAAGGCAGCATGTATATGTTGAATAGTGTGGCAGATAGGGCAGATCCCTGCGGAACTCCTGTTTGAAGGTTTATTTTCTCTGACATTACGTCTTTGATTTGTACTTGGAAGTATCTGTTATTTAGGTATGATTTAAACCACATGAGTGTTTTGTTGCTTAATCCTATTTCTTCCAATCTATTTAGTAGTATGTCATGGTTTACTGTGTCGAATGCCGCTGATAGGTCAAGCATTACTAAAATGTACTGTTTACCGCTGTCGAACCCTCTCATGATGTTGTCTGTTAGTGCAAGCAGTAGTGTTTCAGTGCTGAAGTTTTTGTGGAAGCCATGTTGTGATGGGTACAGAATATTATTGTACTCTAAGTGTTCTGCTAATTGTTTTTGTATGGATTTTTCTATTAATTTTGCAATTAGGGGTAGGTTTGATACTGGTCTATAATTGCTCAGGATTAGATGGTCGCTGTTTTTTTTTCTTTAGTATTTTCTTTAGTATAAATATTTATTATTTGCTTCTTTGCTATTATTATCTGTTAATTTATTGTTATTATCTGATGTTATTATCGTTATGACGCTATTCTTGAATGTTATTTTAGCAATTTGTATTTAACCCAGACATTATCTTCTTGGACCCAAGTTCCATTTTATCCCCTGTTCCATGTAATGCTCTTATGCAACTTCCGTTTTAATGTAAACCGACATGATATGTACTTGGTACATGAACGCCAGTATAGAAAAATTCAAAATAAATAAATACTGTTTCTCCTTTTAACAAGTCTGGCATGTTTCCTTCCTTTAGTGATAGGTTAATGATTTTTGTTGGAGAGACTATGTTGGCTATTTTTTTTAAGTCTATGGTTGGAATTGTGTCTTGTGCATGTGGGGCGGGGTTTAGTTTTTTTAGCATTGATTCAACTTCTATTTCAGATATTTCATCGAATGTTTCCCATTGTTTAACATCTCTTTTTTGCATATTGATTTTTTTGTTTAGTTATTTTTGGAATCTTTGTTTTTAGATTCGTGATTTTGTCATTAAAGAAAGTGGCTATTTCATTACAATTAATTACTGGTAGGCTCTGTGAAGTGTCAGTTTTGTCAGTTGTGAGATTTTTTTACTATGGTGAACAGGGCTCTTGGATTATTTGCGAATTTCTCTTTGTGCTGTAATATTGTTTCTTTGCGATAAGTTTTAAATGTGCTACATGCTAACTTCATGGAGTGCCCCCTAGTCTTTCTATTATCCGAAAGAGTAAATAACTGATTCACATTAACCCGTTCTAGACTTCTCATGATTTTAAACACCTCTATCATATCCCCCCCCTCCCCCCCTCAGCCGTCTCTTCTCCAAGCTGAAAAGTCCTAACCTTTTTAGGGGAGCTATTCCATTCCCTTTATCATTTTGGTCGCCCTTCTCTGTACCTTCTCCATCGCAATTATATCTTTTTTTAGATGCGGTGACCAGAATTGTACACAGTATTCAAGATTCAGTCTCACCATGGAGCGATACAGAGGCATTATGACATTTTCTGTTTTATTCACCATTCCCTTTCTAATAATTAGAGATGTGAATTGGAACCGGAATCAGATCGGTTCCGGTTCCAATTCAAATCTTAAAATTTTTATCGTCTGGCTCGATTTTTTTTTTTTTTTTATCAGCTGCGCCCGATCCGATAACAAAAAAAACCCTCCCGAACCCCCAAAAAACGTTTTAAAATTACCTGGTAGTCCAGTGGGGGCACGGGGAGTGATCTCCCGCTCTCGGGCCATCAGCTGCCACTAATAAAAATGGCGCCGATGGCCCTTTGCCCTTACTATGTGACAGGGTATCTGTGCCATTGACCGGCCCCTGTCGCATGGCGCCGGCCATCCAGTGCTCCTACCATGTGACAGGGGCCGGCCAATGGCACGGATTCCCTGTCACATGGTAAGGGCAAAGGGCCATCAGCACCATTTTGATTAGCGCAGCCGATGGCCCAAGAGGGGGAGATCGCTCCCCGTGCCCCCACTGGACCACCAGGTAATTTTAAAAGGTTTTGGAGGGGTTGGGAGGGTGGGGGAAGCTAAGGGGTAAGTTTTAAAGGGTCGGGTGGGTTTTTTTTTATCGGGCCATCAGCGCCATTTTTATTAGTGGCAGCCAAAATGGCACCGATGGCCCGAGAGCATACCATCTGGTCCAGGTGATTTGCTACTCTTTAGTTTGTGTATCTGGCATCCTACATCTTCCAGGTTGACAGTGATTTTGTTCAGTTTGTCTGACTCATCACCCCTGAAAACCATCTCCGGAACTGGTATCTCCCCAACATCCTCATTAGTAAACCCAGAAGCAAAGAATTCATTTAGTCTTTCTGCAATGGCCTTATCTTCCCTAAGAGCCCCTTTAACCCCTCGGTCATCTAATGGTCCAACCGACTCCCTCACAGGTTTCTTGCTTTGGATATATTATAAAAAGTTTTTGTTATGAGTTTTTGCCTCTATGGCCAACTTCATTTCAAATTCTCGCTTTGCCTGTCTTATCAATGTTTTACACTTAACTTGACAATGCTTATGCTTTATCCTATTTTCTTCAAATGGATCCTTTTTCCAATTTTTGAAGGATGTTTTTTTGGCTAAAATAGCCTCTTTCACCTCACCTTTTAACCATGACGGTAATCGTTTTGCCTTCCTTCTATCTTTCTGGACTGCGCATCTATGATTGCATTTTTAAACAATGTGTTCAACACTTTTAACCTTTGCAGCTGCACCTGTTGCGATTCCGGTCACTGGGGCAGTGACCGGGCCCTTACCTCCTTCTGAGGTGCCGCGATTCGCCGGTCCCCGAGCCTCTCGAGCCGCGTGGCAGCAGCTGAAAACCGCCGGTTCCTGGGCCTCCCAAGCCGCATGGCAGCGGCGTCTCCATGAGGGAGACGCCGCCGAAGACTCCACCCCCTTGGAGTGCCACGCGCGAGGACCGTCGTTTTATTGGTGCAGCCCCGGATGTCAGAGTCCGCCTCCTGATGACGTCAGACGCCAGTAAGGGGGATTTATACGGAGCCCGGGGATTCTATCTTTGCCTAGCAACAAGGTCACTTTCTGAAGTGCCAGTTGCCTCCTGTCGGTTCCTGATTCCTGCCTGCCTGCCTTGTATTCTGCTTGCTTAATCGTTGGTTCCTGTTTGCCGCCTGCCTTGATTCCAGCTCGTGACTTTGACTTTGCCAGTTTGCCGCCTGCCCTGATTTCTGCCTGTGACTCCGACCCTGCTTGACTGCCGCTCGCCTCGACTCCGGTCCGTGACTCCGTCTCCGCTGCCAGCCTCCAGTCCTGACTCAGCTCTGTGACTTCACTTTGCCTGTTTGCAGCCAGTCCTGACTCCGGTTCACACTCTTCCTGGGTTCATCAGTACTTCGCCTAAGTCCCAGCGGTCCGGGTCCCTACGGGCTCCTCCTGGGGGGACCTCAGACTTCCAGGGTGAAGACGCCTAAGCCCTAGCGACCCGGGTTCCTACAGCTCCTCTGGAGGAATCGCGGGTTTCCAGGTGAAGCTCGTCAGCCCAGTGTGTGTTCTGCCTCTCGGTCGTCCTTCCTGGCCGGCCGGCCAAAGGATCCACTTCCCGGATTGGATAGTCGTAACAGCACCTTTCAGTTTTTTTCTATCTATCTTCCTCATTTTATCAAAGTTTCCCTTTTTAAAATTTAGTGTTAGAGCTGCAGATTTAATTATTGTCCCCCTTCCAGTTATTAGTTTAAATTTGATCATGTTATGATCACTGTTGCCAAGTGGCCCCACCACCATTACCTCTGTCACCAAATCCTGCATTCCACTAAGAATTAAATCTAAAATAGCTCCCTCTCCTGTTGGTTCCTGAACCAATTGCTCCATGAAGCAGTCATTTATTACATCCAGGAACTTTGTCTCTAGCAAGTCCTGATGTTACATTTACCCAGTCAATATTGGGGTAATTGAAATCTCCCATTATTATTGCACTGCCAAATTGGTTAGCTTCCCTGATTTCTCTTAGCATTTCATCATCTGTCTGACCATTTTGTCCAGGTGGACGGTAGTATACTCCTATCACTATACTCTTACCCAACACACATGGGATTTCTACCCATATAGATTCTACTGAGCATTTACTCTCTTGTATGATCTTTATCCTGTTGGACTCTATACCCTCCTGGATATAAAGTGCCACACCCCCACCAAGTTGATCCTCACTATCATTGCAATATAATTTGTACCCTGATATAGCACTGTCCCATTGGTTATCCTGCTTCCACCAGGTCTCTGTGATGCCAGTTATGTCAATCTCATCATTTACTGCTATACATTCTAACTTTCCCATCTTATTTCGTAGACTTCTGGCATTTGGCATACAGACATTTCAAAGTGTGTTTTTTTCTTTGTATTACAACCTGCTTTTCAGTTCTTAGAGATAATTTGGAAATCTTTAGCTCAGGTGATTTTTTACATATAGGCACATATGGACTACATTTGCTTTTATTGGAACCTCTCTGTTGGGATGCCCTAACTCTCCTGTTTCATTAGTATCCTTCAAGGATACATTTCTCCGAACCATGCACTGCTGAGTGACTGTCGGCTTTCCCCCTTGTTCTAGTTTAAAAGCTGCTCTATCTCCTTTTTAAAAGTTAGTGCCAGCAGCTTGGTTCCACTCTGGTTAAGTCTCCCCTTTCCCCAGTTCCGTACAAAACGGAATCCCTCTTCCCTGCACCATCGTCTCATCCACGTATTGAAACTCTGGAGCTCTACCTGCCTCTGGGGACCTGCACGTGGAACAGGAAGCATTTCAGAGAATGCCACCCTGGAGGTTCTGGATTTCAGCTTTCTACCTAAAATCCTAAATTTGGCTTCCAGATCCTCTCTCCCACATTTTCCTATGTCATTGGTGCTCACATGTACCATGACAGCCGGCTCCTCCCCAGCACTGTCTATAATCCTATCTAGGTGACGCGTGAGGTCTGCCACCTTCACACCAGGCAGGCAAGTTACCAGGCAGTCCTCACGTCCACCAGCCACCCTGCTATCTACATTTCTAATAATCGAATCACCAACTATGATGGCCGGCCTAACCCTTCCCTCCAGGGCAGTAGCCTTAGGAGACTTGTCCTCAGTGCAAGAGGACAATATATCACCTGGAGAGCAGGTCCTTGCTACAGGATCACTTCCTGCTACACCAGGGTGATGTTCTCTTACTGGGAGACCTTTCTGATCCAAGGCAGCACTGGGGCTGCCAGAATGAATTTGGGACTTGGCTACTATTTCCCTGAAGGTCTCATCATTGTACCTCTCTGTCTGCCTCAGCTCCTCCAGGTCTGCCACTCTAGCCTCCAGTGATCGAACTCGTTCCCTGAGAACCAGGAGCTCTTTGCACCGAGTGTACACATACAATCACTCACCGGCAGGTAAAAAATCATACATGTGACACTCAATGAAAAAGACTGGAAAGCCCCCCTCTTGCTGCTGGACTGCTGCCTTCATCTTAGTTTTATTGAGTTCCTAGTTAAGTTTAGGATACTAAGGGAGTTGGAATTAGAGTACTTTATATTTACAAGTGAATTTACCAATTAATCAGCTAGTGTCCTACAAAGGGAATGATTAAACTTTCAATAAGAGCTGGTACAATAGTATGATTTAGATATGAGCTTGATTGATTTTTAATGAGAAAGTGTCTCTTGCCTAAAAAAATCAAGGGTTGAGTGGGTGGGAAAGACAGACACTAGAATTAACTATCACTGGCTTTCTTATTACCTCAGACACACACAAACGCTAAAGAATATATCCCACTATATCACCTATCTCCAAACTTTTATAAGTACAAAGATTTCCCAAAGCTATACTTACCAATCCTTTTTAACCATCATTAAATTTATCTTCACTCAAATTATTGAAGGGTCCTCTTCTACTGTAAAGGGTGCAGGGCCTCTGGAAGCTGGGGCTGTGGAATTCAATCCCTGGATCACTCGCGGTGACCTCTGGACTCCTCTCCCGGGGGATACTGGGAGCAATATGCAGATAAGCCTTCCGGTCCTCTTCTATTGCAAAGGGTGTGGGGCCTCTGGAAGCTGTGGCTGTGGAATTCAATCCCTGGATCACTCGAGGTGACCTCTGGACTCCTCTCCCGGGGGATACTGGGAGCAGTATGCAGATAAGCCTTCCGGTCCTCTTCTATTGCAAAGGGTGTGGGGCCTCTGGAAGCTGGGGCTGTGGAATTCAATCCCTGGATCACTCGTGGTGACCTCTCCTGGGGGATGCTGGGAGAAGTATGCAGATGAGCCTTCTGGTCCTCTTCTACTGTAAAGGGTGCGGGGCCTCTGGAAGCTGGGGCTGTGGAATTCAATCCCTGGATCACTCGCGGTGACCTCTGGACTCCTCTCCTCTCTATGATGATACCTACCTAGGTCCATTTCCTGGGTGGTAACTCCTAATTTGGAATCTAATATCGTATAAGTTCAGTTTAGATCACTTTTCCCTAGTTCACATTAAATTTCACTTGCCATTTGGATGCCCACTCCCAAGTCTCGCAAGGTCCTCCTGCAACTTTTCACAATCTGCTTGTGTTTTATCAACTTGAAATAATTGTGTCATCTGCAAATTTGATCACTTCATTTATTGTTCCCTCTTTTAGAACATTTATAAATATATCAAAAAAGCAAGGTCCCAGTACAGAACCCTAGGGCGCGCCAGTGTTTACCTTCCTCCATTGAAAAAAACAGATCATTAAGTCTTACGCTGTTTTCTTTCAACCAGTTCACAATAGGACATTACTCCCTTTCCCATGACTTTTTAATTTTCTTGGGAGACTCTCATGAGGGACTTTGCCGAACGCCTTCTGAAAATCCAAATACAGCACATCCACCAGCTCACCATTATCCACATGTTTATTAACCCCTCAAAAAAAACGTAGCAGATTGGTGAGGAAAGACTTCCCTGCTGGCTGTGTTCCATTAAACCATGTCTTTTATATATGTTCTGTGATTTTGTTCTTTAGAATAGTTTCCCAAGAAGAAATAAACAAACTACAAAGGCACAAATAAGCAAGCTAATTTCCCAAGCAAGTTAGACGACAGACCCTAGTTGTTTAACCAGTGCAAAGTCCCACTCTCAGCAGCTCCTGCTTTAACAGCAAATCCCTCAAGACTGAGGTTTGTTCTGCCCTGGCCTTTCTGTATATCTGTTATTTCGACAGTCCCTCCAAATAAGTCCTTTGATGATTCATAGAACACTTAAAACAAATAAACCTTTATTTAACTACAAAAAACAAGGAAACAGCTTTATCATACTGTCAAACAGAAATAAATAAACTACAAAGCCCAATTAGGCAAACTAACTTCCTAAGCAGAAATAGTTTAGTTAAGTATGGGGGTCATTTATCAACACATGTGATAGCACCATATCCTATGGTGCGATGCAAATCCGAAAAAGAAGAGGAGTGGGCTGGCTTTATCAGTTTGTGAAGTCCTATTACTGTTAAGCTGTGTGATAGCACATTGTCTCCTGAAAGGCCTGTTTTAGTAGGTTTGATGCTCCCAAAACACCAGGAGAGAGAGAGAAAGAGAGAGAGACTAACCATAATACCTGCTCCCTAGATAGGTATTTATATCTCTATGGGTAGCCCACCTAGTAACTCGAGGTGAGGGTTAAGTATTATTGTAGGGAGTTAGGGGCCACTTTGACATTCAACGTGAGACGTACAAACAGAACAGTGGTCTCTTGTGAAGATTTGATGACCTTTGGAGAGAGGAAACTCACCCAATGATGAGATTGGTGCAATGTTCTCTCCACCTAGCTTGATGGACTCTCTACCTGAGTAACATCAAGCTAGGTGGAGAGAACATTGCACCAATCTCATCGTTGGGTGAGTTTCCTCTCTCCGAAGGTCATCAAATCTTCACAAGAGATCCCTGTTCTGTTCGTACGTCTCACGTTGAATGTCAAAGTGGCCCCTAACCCCCTACACTAACACCTAACCCTCGCCCCAAGTTACTAGGTGAGCCTCCCATAGGAATATAAATACCTATCTAGTGTGAGGACATTATGGTTAAGTCTCTCTCTCTCTCTCTCTCTCTCTCTCTCTCTCTCTCTCTCTCTCTCTCTCTCTCTCTCTCTCTCTCTCATCCTCCAGTGGATGTATATAGGAAATACACCAGGTCTGGCACATATCACAAAGTGTGAAAATGTTATCACAATTTGTGATAACTTAGCTCTTCACATAAGTATTAGTGCAAATTACAATAAACTGTCTATTATCATGCCCCTTTTGCTATCGCATGCGATACTTATCGCATTTTCAAAATCCAGGCCTAAGTTAGACAGATCTCGGTTGTTTAAGCAAGAGACAAATCCCACTCTTGGGGCTCCTGCCTTGACAGCAATTCCCTCAAGACCATCTGTTTACTCTCTCTGTCCTCTCACATCAATATCTCATTCCTCCTCCTCTTCTGTTCATCTCTAACCCTCCTGCTATCCCTGTCCCACACTTCACTATCCAAGTGTCCCCCCATTGCTCTTCTCACCTTTCCCCTTCCCCTCACTGGGTGGCTCCCCCATCAATCTCCTGCAATCTGGCTCCCTTCTTCCTAAAAACATTTCACTTCACTCACCTCCTTCCACCCTCCCCGGTTTTGACTCCCTTACACCCAATTACCTCTCTCATATTTCTCCCCATTTCTCTGGTTCACTTTCACCCCCAGTCATCCCCTTTCATACTCCCTCTTCCCCTACTCAATATGCTGTCTGGATCTCTATCATACGTACTCCCCCATTACCCCTTCTGTCTCTCACTCACCGACCCCCCCCATCACTCCTCTTTCTCTCAAACCCTTCCAACTCCTAAACACTACCTCTGGCTCTCTCCTGCCCCCCACCACCACTTGTCACCATCCCCCACTTCACCACCTCTGGTTCTGTCACTCTCCTTCCCTATCTTTGGCTCGTTCTCTCTCTCTCTTACACACACACACACACACACACAATACACCTCTGTCTCACCCCTACCCCAATACACAGACTCTCCTCCCTCTCATTTCATTACCACAGCTCTTTTGCACCCTTCCCCAGGTGTTGTGCCCCTGCACTGCTCCGTATACATCCCCTCCTCTAACATGGTTCTCATGCACCCCATCCCTTGGCTCTCTCTCATTACCTCAGGTGGACAAAACTGCTTTCACCTCCACTTCTCACGCTCCCCCTAGCATTCAGCCTCCTACTCATCTCGCCAAATGCCACTCATCCTCACCTCCTCCCACATTCATCCTCTCTCACTCCTCCCCCTCTCTCTTGCACCTTCTCTTCTCCTCCTCCCTGATTGTGCTCCTCCCTAACTCTGCCCTCAGCTGAATCCAGGCACCTGAGATCGCAGGCTGCATCTCTCTGCTCCAGCCCTCACTTCCTGTTGAAGGAAGGGGACAGGGTAGAGTGGACTCTGCTTTCTTGCCCAGTCCCTCCCCTGCTGTTTCTGCCATCTGCAGTGTCTGCTCCAGTTTCGCCCCCTCCGCCTCCTGTGGGGATCAGAAGGGGGAGGGCCGACCCTGGAGCAGACACTGCAAAGAAGAAGAAAATTCCTCTGCTCCCTTATTCCTCTTCCCTTTATTTTCTTTTGGTTGCCCTTGCAAGATCTCCCTCCTCCGTTTCTGCTCCCTGCAGGCTACCTGGAGCAGGACTCTCTCAGTAATGATTTTCGCTGCACATTATTGTATCCACACACACACACATATTATTATTATTATTATTTAGAAACTTTTATATACCGGTATTAGTGGGGACATCATACCGGTTCACATGTTAACAGAAGGTTTGGCAATACATTTCAACAGGGAAGGCAAACTGGGCAGGGGGTTAACCTAAGGCAGTAGGAAAATAGATTAAACAACAAGAAATCAACAAGAGGTCATAACAAGAAGACAACACAATTATAATCACACACATATGCACACACATACATTTTTTTTCAAATATAACTCAAAGCCACTGCTTAAAAAACAAAGGAACACTGAACATTGAACCTACCAATAACTAAATGGTGGCTCTAGAAATATAATCATCAGGCCCCCAAACCTATCTGTCCTCTTTTTTAAAATCTTTTTGCAATTAAGCATCCAATTAAATTTACTTAGCTGAAGGACTGGTGTAATCTGAGCTCAGCGCTAGCCATGTTTCAAAAACTCTGCATCAGGGGGAGTCCATCATCCGGCAAACACACAGTGGCTTCCAGGTGTCCATCTTGTGCCTTTGTACATGTTCTGCCCCTGGGGAATTCTGCACAAAAACAAATGTAAATTCTGCACAGAATATTTTAAACTTTACAATATTCTGAAGACTTTATTTGTACAGATTAAACAATATAATCACTGATAATTTACAGTACAATAAAGGAAAAAGTTAATACTCAGAGATGCAGTATTTAAAATGATTTTGTGCAGATTTTTCCCATCCTAAGGCCTGGCCCCCTCCAGATTGCTTTCCCCTCCCCCAGGCTCAATGACCCCCCCCAGCTGACTCCTCCTTATGGCTTGAATCTCTTCCCCATGCTTGATCTCTCCTTCCCCTCATATCAAACCCCTCTGGTTTCTCTTTTCCGTCACCAGATTTCTCTCTCTACCCTAGCAGGCTCAGCCCCCCCTCCCCTCATTCTCTCTCTATTTTCCTCTCATCTCCCGGGAAAACCACATAAGAATTGAACCCTTCTCTAGCACTCTCTGTCCCTCCCAGCAAGACCCTCCCTAGCTTTCTCTCTGTCTGCTAGTCTCTCTTTAGCAAGACCCCCCAGCTCTCTCTCCTGTCTACCCTCAAGCTCTGTGTCTACCTCGCTCATTCAGGCTCCACCTTTAGTTTGAGCCGTGCAGGCCAAGGCAGAGGCTGCAACACTCAATCTTTTCCAGTCTTCATGAGCCAATGCCGACTCTCTGCCGGTCCACGTGGGCCAGCCCACTGCTGCTCCGGAGCTTCTCTTGCATCCCTTCTGCCCACGCAGGCCTCCACCGCCCTTGCTGCTGCTGATTCCTGGTCCCGGCACCCGATTCTGCGGGGCACAAGCGGAGTTCTGCACAGAAGGGCAATCCTGTGCCAATCCTGCAGAACCGTGCAACGCAGAGTTCCCTCAGGAATAATGTTCACTGCAAAAGAGGAGGAACGCATTAAAAAACGTAAACAGAAACTGACCAGTCACAGCCATCAAAGTCCCACGTAGGTCGGTTTTTATATCTGGCCGGCAAGAAGGACGTTCTGCTGCTAAAAGCCCGCGTGCTGCGCGTTATTTGATTGCTCTTTACCTGGTATTCCACGTTATTTGATTGCTCTTTACCTGGTATTCCACTGAAATTCCAGCGTTCCTTGAGACAGTGAGTGCTGGGGTGCTGCCTGCAGGAGACGTCATCCAATGTCGCCAGCATCATCCCCATTAGGGGCAGCCCGTAGGCAGGCCTCCGCATGGTGAGCAGTCACCAAGGGGCTTCTCCTTTGGGAGCCCCTTTGCGGCCATGAGTTTCTGAGTAACAAATTTATTGATTGAACGTGTTACAGGTTGGATGTAATTAAAGATGAGTTTCTTCCTTTAGAAAGTTGGTGGTTTCTTTTATTAATGAGCTTGTCTTTTATTGTGGGAGGTTTGATTTGTTCAACGTGCTAATACGACAGATGTTATCACGGGGCATGGTGTTTATGGTGGTCTATGGAAACGATATGTACATAAAGAGACGCAACTTGTTGCTTAGCTGCACCTACAATGCATAAGGATATGAATGCACATGATACTCAGGCAATGCCTGTGATGAATTGCTCATTTGCCTATATCAATACACAATTGATTAGGAAGAAGGGATTGGAACTTGCAGATGTTTTACAGGAGAAAGATATAGGGGTAGATGTTCAACTGCTATTTATCCAGATAAATCAGACTTATCTGGCTGAATGTCTGCCGCTGAATATCTAGCTATTTCACTTAAACGGATAAGTCATTTCTCTAGGTAAATAGTTAGCCGTGTAGTCAGTGGGTGGGTAGTAGGCGTAACTGGGCGATGCTATCTATCCAGCCTAAGGGGTAGATTTTCAGACGAGCGCGAATAGCCTACTTTTGTTTGCGCTCCAGGCGCAAACAAAAGTACGCTGGATTTTAGTAGATACGCGCGTATCGGCTAAAATCCTGGATCGGCGCGCGCAAGGCTATCGATTTCGTATAGCCTGCGCGCGCCGAGCCGCGCAGCCTACCCCCGTTCCCTCCTAGGCCGCTCCGAAATCGGAGCGGCCTAGAAGGGAACTTTCCTTTGCCCTCCCCTCACCTTCCCCTCCCTTCCCCTACCTAACCCACCCGCCCGGCCCTGTCTAAACCCCCATCCTACCTTTGTCGGGGGATTTACGCCTCCCGGAGGGAGGCGTAAATCCCCGCGCGCGAGCGGGACTCCTGCGCGCCGGGCCGCGACCTGGGGGCGGGTACGGAGGGCGTGGCCACGCCCCCGGGCCGTAGCCACGCCCCCGTACCCGCCCCCAAAACGCTGCCGACACGCCCCCGAAACGCCGCGACGACCGGGCCCGCCCCCCGACACGCCCCCCTCCGAGAACCCCAGGACTTACGCGAGTCCCGGGGCTCTGCGCGCGCCGGGAGGCCTATGTAAAATAGGCTTCCCGGCGCGCAGGGCCCTGCTCGTGTAAATCCGCCCGGTTTTGGGCGGATTTACGCGAGCAGGGCTCTGAAAATCCGCCCCTTAGTGAATCAGGCAGTTATCTGGATAAATAGTGTATTGAGCCTTTTCTGGTTAAGTAAACCGGATAAGTTAGACGTGGCCCATAGCAGCGATTTATCGGGATATTCAGCTGCATAGCTGCCCAACTGAATAACCCATCTAAGGGCCTGATTTACTAAATCTTTGCTCCCATTCTGTGTCTAAGGGGAAAATGCTTAGTAAATGAGGCCCTAAATTAGCCTGATAAGTCTAGCTGGCTAACTTAGATGGCCATGTATTCTTTGAATATGTACCCCCATAGATGATGTTTGCAACAGAATCTTGACATAGTTTTTATTTATTTATTTAAATCTTTTCTATACTGTCATTAAGAAGGATCCGTCACAATGGTTTACAATAGGGCACATAAAATAAGGATGCTGAGATATATTAATTTACACAGGTGCCGTAATGATTCGGTACATAGTTTTCTAAATGATATAATTGGTTTGTGATACAATACTGTCCAGGAATTATCAGTTTAAAAACAATTCTAACTTTATGTGTCAATTTCTCTTTTGGTGAAGAACGAGAAGGTAGAGTAAAAACAGATAGAACTATCGTTACACACTTTATTTGTTCATACCTCTCACTTCGCCTGCCTCACTGTTTCCCCTCCTCTGTTTTGTAGGCTTGCTTGAATAGCCAAGTTCTTAAGCCTTTTCTGAAGGTTTTGTTGTCTTTTTGCAACCTTAACTAGTGGCATGGTATTCCACAGTGTGGGTCCTGCCAAGGATAGTGCTCTCTCTTACTTGAGTTAGTCTTGCTGTCTTTATTGATGGGATAGTAAGGAGTGCTTTATTCGCTGATCTTAGGTTTCTGTTTGGTACGTGTACGCGGAGGGCTGTGTTAAGCCATTCCGCTTTTTCGTTATGTATTAATTTATGTATGATGCAAAGTGTTTTGTATTGTATTCTCTGCTCAACAGGTAACCAGTGTAACTCGGCTAGGGTTTCGGTGATGTGGTCTCTTTTACTTTTTCCGGTCAAAATTCTTGCAGCAGTGTTTGTAAAATTTGTTGTGGTCTGAGTGAGGTGTATAGTAAGCCTAGTAGTAGCACATTACAGTGATACGATTTAGTTGCTTTGAATTTAATGACACCTCCAGGTTATATGTATGTTGGGCAATCTAGAGAAAGAAAATGAGGAGGTGGAGTTTTGGTTTTCTATAAATCTCATATAGCTGTCCAAAGGATCCCATTGGTAGTTAGTCAGAATATTGATGCTCTTTCATTTAAAATTTGGAACCTTTGGTTCTGTCTAATATATGCCTCTTTTGCTCTTACATTAGATCAAAGATATGTTTTGACTAATTAGTAACTATCTGACTCACCTATTATATTGATTGAGGGCTTTACTTTTTATTGGCCTGCACAGTAACATGACAATTTTTGGATACTATGAATACTGTTGGATGAGGCAAATTGTTGAGGTTCCCACAGATTGCAAGTGGCACATATTAAATGTAATTTCATGTTCTGATACAATGTTAGTTCAACAAATTATTTCAGTCATTGAAGTTTGTCCCGTTCTTTGGTTGAGCCGTTATATGCTATTTGGTGAAACATGTGGTAGATATGAATAGTTCTCATACGAAAGTGATTAAAAAGGTTAGGATAAAGATTGACCCAAAAGATTTTAAAGACCTTTGGGCTCGAAAACGTTTTACAGTTAATTTTATGGAGTCAAGTGCTGTGAATAGTTGGGTGGTGTTTTGACATATGAAAAATAAGGATGGGTTAAAAATAATCACACGAATGTAATCGTTAATTTCTCCGATAGATCCTGTTCCTTTCTGGTTAACGACTACCATGGCTGCGGAGATGTATCACACCATTGCACAAATAATAAATACATATTTAACAAGAGCTCTTATTCACCCCATTAGAATAAGAATTTACCAGCTTCTGACTTAATGAACTATCGTCCAATTTAAAATATGTTTACCATTTCTAAGATTAAAAAAAAAAAAGGGTATTAATGCAACTAGAACAGTATTTGGAGGAGAATGAAATTAGATCAAAATCAGATGGGGTTTATAGGAAAGTGTGGCATAGAGGCCTTATTAGTTTCATTGTTAGATTATTTTTTTACCTTGCAGTGGATAAAGTTAATTCTAACATAGAAACATAGAAATGACGGCAGAAGAAGACCAAACGGCCCATCCAGTCTGCCCAGCAAGTTTCGCACCTTTTTTTTTTTTGTCATACTTATCTGTTTCTCTTGGCTCTTAGTAACCTTTTGGTTCTAATTCCCTTCCACCCCCACCATTAATGTAGAGAGCAGTGTTGGAACTGCATCTAAGTGAAATATCTAGCTTAATTAGTTATGGGTAGTAACCGCCGCAATAAGCAAGCTACACCCATGCTTATTTGTTTACCCAGACTATGTAATTCAGTCCTTGTTGGTTGTTGTCTGTATATAGATCCACTTTTCTTCATTCCCCTTGCCGTTGAAGCAGAGAGCTATGCTGGATATGCGTGAAGTATCGGACTTTCTCCCCTGCCGTTGAAGCAGAGAGCTATGCTGGATATGTGTGAAGTATTCTATGCTGTTAGTTCAGCTTCATTCCATTGACCATCAGTTGTTTACTTGATTTCAATCAGTTTACTTCATTGGTATTATAGCCTGGTTTGTATTGTTTTTTTATCAAATTGTAAGCAATAAATGGTCATGGGTAATAATTCCTTTCAACAGGTGTCCCACAAGGGTCTTCATTACAATTGGCTTTATTTAATATTTATTTACATCCCATTGGGATGCCTTTTTGGAAATGAAATGTTCCTTTCTTTATATAAGCCAATGATTTATAATTTTGCTTGACATAGCCTGCAGATGGTATATTACCAGTACAGAGTTTTACTGAATGTATGATAGTGACACAAACCTGGTTAAGGGACTATAAATTGGTTTTTAAAGCATTAAAACAAAAACATTATTTTATGAGTCAATTATTCATGAAGAATGATGATCAGATTACATTTGGGGATACAGTTATTCCAATAATGAGAGAAGCTAGAAATTTGGATGTAGTCTGCATTTTGGGGGTCATTTTCAAAGGAGTTACGCATGTAAATGTGACATACTATCATAGCAATTTTCAAAAGCTATTTACTCGAGTAAAGTGCACTTACTTGAGTAAATCCTATGGACAATTCAATGGCATATATTGTAGCAATTTTGAAAAGCCCACTTACTTGAGTAAAGTGTATTTACTCGAGCAAAAACCAGTTTTGCTCGAGTAAATGCTTTTTAAAATCTACCCCTTTATAAATTACAGAGGGTTCGTCTGTTGAAACCTTTATTAAGTCTCTCTGATTTTCGTACAGTTATTAAGAACATAAGAAGTTGCCATACTGGGTCAAACTGAGAGTCCATCAATCCCAGCATCCTGTTTCCAAAGGTGGCCAATCCAGGATAGAAGTACCTGGCAATTATCCAAACAGTACATAAATCCCACGCTACTAATGCCAGTAATAAGTAGGGGCTGTTCCCTAAGTCACCTTGATTAATAACAGTTTATGGACTTCTCCAAGAACTTGTCCAAACCTTTTTAAAACCCAGCTACGCTAGCCGCTTTAACCACATCTTCTGGCAGTGAATTCCAGAGCTTAACTGTGTATTGAGTTTTCTCCAGGTATAAATTGTACATCATCTATTCAACATTTCACCCCTGATGAAGATCTTTGAGGTGCAGGTCAGAAAACACTGGAATTCTGTGCAATCGGAGTTTTTAATATTGATTTTTTACTGCTCGGCTCTTTTGTCTACTCTTGTTGTACTTGAATCTGTAGCTGTGCAAACATGCTGTGTAAAAATACTTTTAATCTATATACATTAAGTGGACCATTGTTCCTATATTCCGAGTGTTCCCTTATGGAATGACCACTGCTCGCCATTCTTTCATGGAGGTTTTCTGTATACCAGCTTCTCACCGAGATCTCATAGGAGCAGAATCCAGGCTGACATAAGAGGATCCTACCGAAAGGTGGCTTGGGACATGACTGACTTGGCTTTCTGGGTGCAGATGTGTCTGCTCTTTTCTTGAGGCTGTTTACCATGTAAATGGGAGTTTTTTATTTTTGTTTTCCTTATGCATTTTTTTGGCCCCGCAGTTTCTTCTTGCTCCCTTTGGGCTACGACAGTGTTCCCCAACACCATCCCAGAGGCACACCCTAGGCAATTGGGTTTTCAGGATTGCTGCAATGAATATGCATGAGATAGTTTTGCATACCCTGGCTCTGCGATGTATGCAAATCTATCTCATGCATTTTCATTATGGATATCCTAAGAGAGTGGAAGAGGAGCCTAGTGGTTAGACCAATGGGCTGAGAACCAGGGAAGCCAGGATTCAAGTCCCACTCTGCTCCTTGTGATCTTGGGCAAGTCACTTCACCCTCCATTGCCTCAAGTACAAACAGATTATGAGCCCTCTGGGGACAGGAAAATACCTGCAGAACCTGAATGTAACTCATCTTGACCTACAGTGAGAAGGTATGAGCTAAATATACCAAATAAATAAATAAAACTGGCCCACAGCTGCTTTGTACAGCCCATCCCAGGCCTGCTGCTGATTCTTTCTACCCTAGTGGCAGCTGTTTTTTCTGACCAGAGGCTTTTCTGGCCCAGCAGCCACTGTTCTTCCCTTCCCTGACTCCAATTCTTCTGGCAGATATCAGGCACCAACATTTATTGGCCCGGGGCAACCTGGTGCCTGTTTTATTTTCAGTTCTGCTAAATATATGCATGATACAGAAGAGATGCCATTATGTTTCCATTAAATAAATTACTTTATGAGAAGGCAATGGTATTTTTAACTGCAGAAGATATACTGAGATTATTTTGCTTCTCCTTTATCCCTTTCAATTCCTATAAAGTTGGCCTGTGTAAATGTTTTGGGATAAATTTAATTAAGGAAATTTGGCAACTGATATGATTGGAAGGGGTACAGTAAGCAAATCCACAGCTATAGCGCTAAACTTTCAAAAGGGAAACTTTGATAAAATGAGAAAAATAGAAAAAAAATGAAAGGAGCAGCTACAAAGGTAAAAGATGTGCAAGAGGCATGGACATTGTTAAAAAAATACCATTCTAGAAGCACAGTCCAGATGTATTCCACACATTAAGAAAGGTGGAAAGAAGGCAAAACAATTACCAGCATGGTTAAAAGGGGAGGTGAGAGAAGCTATTTTAGCCAAAAGATCTTCATTCAAAAATTGGAAGAAGGATCCAACAGAAGAAAATAGGATAAAGCATAAACGTTGGCAAGTTAAATGTAAGACATTGATAAGACAGGCTAAGAGAGAATTTGAAAAGAAGTTGGCCATAGAGGCAAAAACTCACAGTAAAAACTTTAAAAAATATATCCAAAGCAGAAAGCCTGCGATGGAATCAGTTGGACCATTAGATGATCGAGGGGTTAAAGGGGCACTTAGAGAAGATAAAGCCATCGCAGAAAGATTAAACTATTTCTTTGCTTCGGTGTTTACTGAAGAGGATGTTGGGGAGATACCCGTTCCAGAGAAGGTTTTCATAGGTAATGATTCAGATGGACTGAACCAAATCACGGTGAACCTAGAAGATGTGGTAGGCCTGATTGACAAATTGTAGTAAATCACCCGGACCGGATGGTATACACCCCAGGGTTCTGAAGAAACTCAAAAATGAAATTTCAGATAAATGGATAAATCATCCATTGTACCTGAAGGGTGGCTAATGTAACCCCAATATTTAAGAAGGGCTCCAGGGGCAATCCGGGAAACTACAGACCAGTTAGCCTGTCGTCAGTGCCAGGAAAAATAGTGGAAAGTGTTCTAAAGATCAAAATCACAGCACATATAGAAAGACATGGTTTAATGTAACTAAGTCAGCATGGCTTTACCCAAGGCAAGTCTTGCCTCACAAATGTGCTTCATTTGAAGGGGTTAATAAACATGTGGATAAAGGTGAACCGGTAGATGTAGTATATTTGGATTTTCAGAAGGCATTTTACAAAGTTCCTCATGAGAGGCTTCTACGAAAAGTAAAAAGTCATGGGATAGGTGGCGATGTCCTTTTGTGGATTAAAAAAAGACAGGAAACAGAGTAGGATTAAACGGACAATTTTCTCAGTGGAGGGGGGTAGGCAGTGGAGTGCCTCAGGGATCTTTACTGGTAACCATGCTTTTTAATATATTTATAAATGATCTGGAAAGGAAAATGACGGGTGAGGTTATCAAATTTGCAGATGATACAAAATTACTCAGAGTAACTAAATCACAAGCGGATTGTGATAAATTGCAGGAAGACCTTGTGATGGCTCACCGTCCGTGAGGCCTCGAACGCCGCTCTTCCGTCTCCAGGTCCGAGTCGCCACCAGTTGCCCCGGTCCCTGGAGTTCGTAGGGTTCATGTAACTCCTTGAGTCTGTGCCTCTGCTGGCCCTGGTTTTGCTGGGCTTCTGGGTTCCCTTCGAGCAGGGTTGGGGGTAAGCAGTCCCCCCAATCCTCAGAGACAACACAGAGAGAGGGATAGTTCCTTCAAAGCAGTTTAATAAGTAACAACTGGCTGCATTACATGGGGTCTGTCCCCTCCCCCTCCAGCCCTCTGTTTCCCTTGCAAGCAGTGCTAGTTCAGAGCAATCATTTACCTCCTCTGCTCAGGACTATTACAAGCCCCAACACCACAGGCCCCTTTAGAGTAAAGATTATACTTCACCCCTCCACCTGGATTACTCCGTATCCATGCATGAACTGGAGGACTCCTCTATCCCTGAACCTACCTCCATCTCCTCCTCCTCTGACTCCGAAGAGCTGGCTTTTTGTGGCCAGTTCCACCAAGGGGGCACGCCCTCTTCCTCCACCTCCATGGACTGATCGGTGTCTGCCTCGTTAACGTCTATGCCTGCCACCTGTTCGCCTTCAGGCTTTCCTTCCCTGTCTGGTGGTGTTTCAGGGGATTCGTAGTTCTTCTCCTCTTCCCCTGCGCCCCCTGCTGTCTGGCTCTGGTACTCTTGTTGCTCTTATGGTAGCTTGTCAGCTCCTGCCTGCGGCCAGGCTGCGCTACATCACAGACTGCAATATTGGGCATCCAAATGGCAGAAGAAATTTAATGCAGACAAGTGCAAGGTGATGCATATAGGGAAAAATAACCCTTGCTGTAGTTACACGATGTTAGGTTCCATATTAGGAGCTACCACCCAGGAAAAAGATCTAGGCATCATAGTGGATAACACATTGAAATCGTCGGTTCAGTGTGCTGCAGCAGTCAAAAAAGCAAACAGAATGGTAGGAATTATTAGGAAGGGAATGGTTAATAAAACGGAAAATGTCATAATGCCTCTGTATCGCTCCATGGTGAGACCATACCTTGAATACTGTGTACAATTCTGGTCGCCGCATCTCAAAAAATATAATTGCGATGGAGAAGGTACAGAGAAGGGCTACCAAAATGATAAGGGGACTGGAACAACTCCCCTATGAGGAAAGATTAAAGAGGTTAGGACTTTTCAGCTTGGAGAAGAGACGACTGAGGCGGGATATGATAGAGGTGTTTAAAACCATGAGAGGTCTAGAATGGGTAAATGTGAATTGGTTATTTACTCTTTTGGAAAGGTCTAGGGGGCTCTCCATGAAGTTAGCATGGGGCACATTTAAAATAATCAGAGAAAGTTTTTTTTTCTCTCAACGCACAATTAAACTCTGGAATTTGTTGCCAGAGGATGTGGTTAGTGCAGTTAGTATAGCTGTGTTTAAAAAAGTATTGGATAAGTTCTTGGAGGAGAAGTCCATTTCCTGCTATTAATTAAGTTGACTTAGAAAATAGCCACTGCTATCATTAGCAATGGTAACATGGAATATACTTAGTTTTTGGGTACTTGCCAGGTTCTTGTGGCCTGGATTGGCCACGGTTGGAAACAGGATGCTGGGCTTGATGGGCCCTTGGTCTGACCCAGTATGGCATGTTCTTTTACTTGTTAGTTTTACAATGGATGTTGCTCTTGCTTGCCAGTTTCGGCTACTTACTCTTTTGTTTCTGTAGTCCAATCTCTTGTACCTGTTTGATGTAATTTCCACCCTCAGTTCCAATATTAATCGGTATGATGCAACTAATAATACCGGTATAAAAAAAAAGCATTAAATAAATAAATAAATAAATAAATTAAATAAATAAATGTATGTTTCTCCACCCAGCTGCAGATGTTAGAAGAGTGACTCTGCATCTATTGAAAAGGGATGAGGGCCATACATATTGTAATGAAATGGATAATGTACTATGAGACTGAGCAATTTGGAGGATCTGCCAGGCAGCCCAGACATCTAAAATACGACACATGGTGTATGCCTGTGGGGCTGGACCTGGGTGAAGAAGAAGACACCACCCGTGTCACGGTCCTGGTCTGAGAGGCAATGTCCACTGTCACTGATGTTGGGGACCCGCCCGACCCATGAAGTCGCTTCTGCAGCCAGTGAGGCCTGACCCAAGACTCTACTGCCATCGCTAGTAGGGGACACAGGCCTTTATCACTAAACTCTGTAGTAGTGTGCCAGCAGCGGAGAAGAAGAGATGGGGTGTGCGCCAGGGGGAGAAGGTGGAAGGCTGAGAGAGTGCCTGGAGGGAGGAAAAGCTGGGAGAGGTAAGGATAATGCGAACCACTGATTTTATTTGGAAAGACATTATATTAAAATCAAATAAAGTAATGCTTGGAAGGAAGGAAAGGGAGAAGTGAAAGCAAAGGAGAAAAAAAAGAAAAAAAATGTAATAGAAAGAGATAAAAATGTATGAGCCTGATTTTCAAAAGCATTTGCATGCTTCAAACTGGGTTTTACATGTGTAAATGCACTTTAAGTGGTAGATTTTAAAAACATAGGCACGCGCACATGGACACACGATTTTATAACACGTGCGCGCCGGCGCAAGCATGTTATAAAATCCGGGGTGGCACGCGCAAGGGGGGGTAGAATTTTGCAAGTTTCGAGCGGCGACGCATCGCGCCCTTCCCCAGTTCCCTCCCAGTCCGCTCCAATTAAGCAGCGGACTGGGAGGGAACTTCACTTCCACCTCCCCTAACCTCCCTTCCCCTTCCCCTCTCCGCCCCACCCCCTAACTGTTACGTACCTTCAGGGTTTTTTTGTTTTGTTTTTTAAGTTGCTGCTCCTCTGGAGCAGAAACAACTTGGGCGCGCCGGCCGACTGTCGGCGTGCGCTTCCCTGGCACAGCAGCAAATGGCTGCTGTACTGGTGCCTCCTGCTCCGCCCCTCCCCCGGACCGCCCCTTTCTTCGACCCGGCTCTTGTGCGCATAACGAGAGTAACGCGTTCGCGGCTGAGCCCCTTTTAAAACGCGCACACAAGGCCCAGCCACATGCGTGACCCCCATGTTTTACGCGTGTCGGCCATTTAAAATCAGGCTGTATGCGTGTACGAGGCTTTGGGAAATTGCTACAATATATATGCTATTGAATTGCCCATAGGTTTTACCCACATAAAGTGCGCTTAACAGGGGTAAATGGCTTTTGAACACTGACGCAATATTGAGTGACATTTACAAGTGTAACTTCTTTGAAAATTCCCCTGAAGGAGCAAAATAAGGAAAAAGGTTCCAGAACAACAAGGAAAATAACAAAAAAAAAAGCAGAGGCAAAAGATTCCTTTGCCCCTAAGTTTCCTAAATATTATTCCAGTCCCGATGTACTACACTGTGGACCTGCATGGGATGTGACATCCTTTGGGCCTGATTCATCAAGGTATTTTCCCATAGACACAGAATGGCAGAAAAGCCTTACTGAATCAGGCTCTTCCTACTTGCGAAAGCTGGCAAATAACTTTCTGCTAGAAATTTTGCCACGTCCTGAATCTGGACATTTTGAGTGGAAAGTTGGTTTTTTCAAAAAATCGGCCACCCTTCAGGCAAGAATTACGAGCTAGCTTTTTGCTTTGAAAGCAGAAGTTAAGATGAGCAGTGTGTCAAACGTTCTGGTTTCTTGCAGCAAGAAGACTTTCAATAATAATAATAATAATAATAATACCTTAATTTAAGTGCCTGCTCTGATACCTTAATTTAAGTGCCTGCTCTGATACCTTAATTTAAGTGCTATCTCCTTAAGCTCACTATGCTGATTCTCTTTATAGGCGGTATTTCTCCCCTTGCCGTCCTCCTACTCTCCCCCTCTTCCTCTCTCCCCCCCCCCCCCCCAAGTTCCTCCTTCCTCGGTATCGATCTCCTCCCTCCCACGTTAGTCCTACTTCTCAACTACCCAACCGGATCTCTCCCACTCTTTCGTTCCTCCCTTCTACACCTCCTTTTCAATTTTGAACTTCCTTCCTGGTATTCATTCCCTGGTTGCATTCAGCTACTGCTCTCCTTTTTGCTCCCCCTCCACTACCCTATTCAATTGTCTTCATTTTAACCAGTGACGAGTACACTGTTTAATTTTTATGTAAAGCCGTTAGGCATGTTCTTAATGCCCCAGGCATTTTCCTGTTTAATTGTTAAACTTAGACTTACTGTTTTTAATCGTTATATGTAAATTTAACCGTTTTATGTAAAAGCTTTGGGCAGTTATTTATTTATTTATTTATTTAACACTTTTCTATACCGACCTTCATGGTAGAGACCATATCAGATCGGTTTACATTGAATTGGGGAACTGAACCATGAACAGTAACCAAAAACAATAGGTTGAACACGAAGAACAAAGTTACATTTAACAGGGAAATTAAACTTGGAAGCATAGACTGCTGGAAGGAAGGAAAGGCTTGAGATAGCGGAGAAATTATTAGTATAATAATTATAAACCCCGGGCGATTTATATAAACCCCGGGCGATTTAGCCGTTCCATGTAAACCGGATTGATTTGTATTTCATACAGGAATTTCGGTATATAAAAATTAAAAATAAATAAATAAATGTTGATAAATCGTGGGGGGGAGAGGGATTTGACAAGCTTCAGGATCTTGAGGCCACCACCACAGACATCAGTCACTCTTCACTGCCTAGGGGGAGATGTCAGTCACGTCCCTGTTGTAATCCTTTGCGCGACTGTCATGCCATAGTTGGCGCTGAAATGAAACAGGACGGTCCATCTGGTCCTGCGGAGCAAGTCAGCCAGCAATCCTTACAGCCGGTCGGATTGTATTTCAGAGCCGTGCCTCCAGGACACTTCTGGCTTCTTTTAATCTCCTCTCCTTGTCTTCGCTTGCTTCCCCAGTGCCTCCCCACGTCAGTCAAGGTTGCCCGGGAGGATGCTCCACATGCTCCGATTACAATGGGTGCTTGTCGTGCAAGCCCCGACTGTTTTTTGTGCTTGAGAGGAACGGTATGAAGCAAGTCGGGGTCTGTCTCCCTTCCTGTCCGAGTGGATACTACGGGACGCGATCGCCAGAAAAAAACAAGTGTACAAGTAAGCGACTCTCTTCCTGTCTTACAGGTCCCATCTGAGACGTGTGCTGCAATCGTGGTCATAGCTCTGTGACCTGTGAGATTCTTGCAGCCAAAGAAAGTAGTTAGTGTCAGACAGAAATCAAGGCACCACAGCTGTATCCGTGAACCATTTATCATGTGCACCCAGGCCTTATATAGTGTTAGTTACCCCAGCCGTAGTCTTCAGAGTCAGTACAGAAAATTAAAGTACAAGGTTAAATACAAAGATTCAATGCAAATTTGATACGACTTAACATGCACTTTAAATTGCAACTGATTGCACACACACTGGGGCAGATTTTATAAAACTACGTGTGCGCGTACTTTTGTTCGCACAGCAGGCCCAAACAAAAGTATGCCGGATTTCAATAGATACGCGCGTATCCGTGCGTATCTATTGAAATCCGAGGTCGGCACGCGCCTCCGTTCCCTCCACCCCCCTCCCCTCCCTTCCCCTACCTAACCCACCCCCCCAGCCCTATCTAAACCCCCACCACCACCACCACCACCTTTGTTGCACAAGTTACGCCTGCCTGGGATTAAAAAATTAAAATGTGCGGCCAATCTGCACATTTTACACTCATAAATTAACGCCTGCCCAAGTGTACAGTATACAGAAAAGCAGAAAAATACTGTACACCCTCTGACTTAATATCCTAGCAATATTAAGTCGGAGGAACCAAAAATGTAAAATAAAATAAATAAATAAAGTGCCGGAGAACAGACGCTCAGTTTTACTGGCATCCGTTTTCCTAAGCGACCGCTGTCAGCGGGTTCAAAAACCGACGTTCATAAAATTGAGCATTGGTTTCCTGAACCTGCTGACAGAGCCACCTCTCCTGGGCCAAGAATGTGTTACGGGTGCGTAATCACACCTAGCTCCTCCTTTTAGCGCGACCCCTCATTTAAATATAGGAGAGGTGGCTGGGCGCTCATCGGGAAAGCGGGTGCTCAACACGGAGCACCCGTTCTCCCGCGTTTCTTACAGAATCGGCCTGTATGTGTTTAACTGTTGGCCCCGCCCTGGAATGCCCATGGCCCGCCCCCCCCTTTTTTTTTTTTTTACACGCACAAGTTTATTCTCGGTCACCGATATACGTGCATATGTTGCAGTTTTTAAAATACTGCACACTCGCATACATCTTGTTCTACTTTTTTATGCGCACATCTTATGAAAATTTACCTCAAATTGCACTATTTTTAGTAACATGGTTACACATGGACATAGCCTGAAGAGGCACATTGCCCAACAAAGAAGAAGAGCCATCAATCCTTTTAAGTTGAAATCTGTTTTTTATTTTAGATAACGACAGTACATAAGCACAATAGCTGGTTAACTCTTCCCAGCGCCTTTACCAAAGAAAGAAACTTTAATACAATCACTAACAACCTCGCTCCCTTCCCTAAGAAGAGTTTATACCTGAATATATTATGGAAACAATAACCGTAAGAGGTTTTTACTAATACATTAATACAGATACCTAGGATCAGAGCTGCAACCTTAATAATCATTCAGTATTGTACTCCTTGCCCTGTTGAGCAGCAAGGATTAAAAGTACTGATCCCAGGTTTTTGGGAACGTTTTCAGTTTCTTAGACACATCCGTTTTTTCCACATATTTTTCAAATCGGCAAACTCTGTGAAGAAAATTCCTCCAGTGTGTCAGCGAAAGTGGCTCCAAATCCAGCAAACATTAGAATATTGATTTCTTTCCTAGCAGGGGAACGTTCCCTACCCTAAGTCAACATAACTGTCTCTAAAGAGAGCTCCCCGCAGTCCATCAACAAGAATTCCTTTAGGTTCAGCACCAGTGACCCTATATGCAGAGTCTAATGACTTTCTCCAAAGCTCCTTTTAGTAACTGGATAAGCCCAAAATCGATGACCCAATGTCCCTTACACTTAACACTTATCAGTCAAAGACATTTTTGTACAAAAGCAAGCTTTGAGGAAAAATATAACCTAATAAAAAATTTACCCTGAGTTTCCTGTAAAAAGACACTACTAGCAACAGGTCGGATCCTTGCAAAACCTTTAGCATATTGGGAGTTGGAGAAGTCAATAAGGAATTCTCATTTCCAAGAAAGTTGCAATTTATCATGTGCTGGAGGTTTTTCTTTCCCGATGAAAGCTGAAAAAAGAGAAGAGACTGTGTGATCACCTGGATCTTCCGAGTCAGGCAAAAATTCTTAAGGTCAATATTCAAAGCCATTACGATGGATAACTCACAAGTTATTTGTCTAAATGGCAAGGTTTTGAATACACAGCCACTTATCCGACTAGATTTTAGCCAGATAAGTCACTATCCGGCTAAAATCAAGCCAGATTGAGCAGATTAGATGGGAGTGGAGGAGTAGCCTAGTGGTTAGACCAGAGGGCTATGAACCAGGAGACCAGAGTTCAAGTCCCACTCTTGTTCCTTGTGACCTTGGGCAAGTTACTTTACCCTCCATTGCCTCAGGTACAAACTTAGGCCTGGATTTAGCAAAAGAGGTGTGGTTTATGCTAATATACATTTTATCACAATTTGCACTAATTACCTATGTGAAGAGCTAAGTTAGCACAAATTGCAATAACCTTTGCAGACTTTGCAATAAGTGCCAGACCTGATGTATTTCCTGCATTCAACCACTGGGGGACCATTGTTAACGAGCAAGAGCGAGCCTAGCCATAATGTCTTCTTCCTAGATAGGTATTTGTATCCCTATGGTAGCCCACCTAGTAACTCGAGGTGAGGTTTAGGTATTAGTGTAGGGGGTTAGGGGCCACTTTGACATTCAAAGTGAGACCTACGAACAGAACAGTGCTCTCTTGTGAAGATTTGATGACCCTCGGAGTGAGGAAACTCACCCAAAGATGAGATTTGGCCAATGTTCTCTCAATCTAGCTTGATGTTACCCAGGTAGAGCTCTGGGAGCTTCAAATCTACTAAAACAGGAGATTGCAAGCCCTCTGGAGATAGGGAAATACCTGAATGTAATCCATTTTAAAGTGCAAAAAGCGGAATATAAATCTAAATAAATAAAATGGCATTCCAGGGGTATGTAGGGAAGGAGTTCATTTATCTGGCTAACTTAGCTGATTATAGTTTAAAATTGGCTAAGTCAGCTGGATAACTTTAGACCTGCTTCAAGTCTGAAATTGTCCAGCCTTTTATGGACAGATAACTGGATATATTCAAAGGGTGCTGGTGATCTGTGGGACTCACAGCCTGTGCTTATGCCTCTCTCTCTCTCTCTCTCTCCTATTCTCTTCCAGAATGCAAAGCTGACTGTGAGACCTGCTTCAATAGCAATTTCTGCACAAAGTGTAAAAGTGGCTTCTACTTGCACACTGGAAAGTGCCTTAAAACCTGCCTAGAGGGGTTTGAAAACAACAATCACACTATGGAGTGCAGCAGTATTGGTAAGCGGAATATCAAGCTGAGATTGTCAACATTTATAAAGTTGTAGGTGATATATTTTTACTGGGCTGGAAACATCCTGGGTGCCAGACTGCCCTAGTACTTACAATATGGTACCTAGCACCAGCCCAAGCTTACAGGGTCATTTATCAACTCGCTTTATGGCGTTTTCGCATGTGTTAAGCACCATAACACATGGTGCGATGCAAATTTTTTAAAGGGGAGGGATTGGGGAGGAGTCGTGGGCGGGATTTCCGCAAAAGTGGACTGGCTTTGCAAAGCCATAACGCACAATATTGCACAGTTTTAACGCTGAAAATAACTACACCTTCTTCAATTGCATTAAGCTGTGCGATCTCATGCGTTATGCCCATAACGCAATTTGCGATTTTTTCGCAAATTCCATTTTGGGCATGTTTAGGCTGAAAAGGTTCTGAAATGTGGGAGGAGAGTGGGGGAAAGGCCTGAGATGAGGAGAGGGAGAGGAGAAAAGGGAGGGGTTAGGGAGGGAGGGAGAGAGAGAGAGCCTCTGGGGGTGGCACCATAGCAGCTATTTATGCTACTATAGGAAGCCTACCTCGTAACTCGAGGTGAGGTTTAGGTAGTAGTGTAGGGGTTAGGGGCCACTTTTACATGCAGAGTGAGACGTACGAAAAGAACAGTGCTCTCTTGTGAAGATTTGATGTCCTTCGGAGTGAGGAAGCTCACAAAGATGAGATTTGTGCAGTGTTCTCTCAACCTAGCTTGATGTTACCCAGGCAGAGAGTCCATCAAGCTAGATTGAGAGAACATTGTACAAATCTCATCGCATGCGATATTTACTGCAGATTGATAAATCTAGGCCTTAGGAAAAGACATCACTGTCAGCCACTGTTAGGCCTTGCTTAAGACCAGGAAGAGACACGGTCATGGCTGACCTCTCCACCCCTTGCTGGCCACCGCATCACTCCATTGGCACTTCTTTTGACCTTGGGCAGTAATACGGCACCTCCTCTGCGGTGAGGGTTTCTGATCTAAACACGAAGCCCGTGGAGGAGGACTTAGCTACCAAGAGGACCACAAGTGCACATTGTCTCAGTCCTGGCATTAACAAAGAAGGAACAGTGCCTGAACTGCAGCAAATACATATTCAGAAAAGAAAATGTAGTCCTCTTCTGAGATGCAGATACGTCCATTAAATAAAAATACGCCAGCATACCAGAGAATATAAATAATTCTATTCCCACATTAAGCTATTTTAGTCCACATACATATGGACCTATATCAAAGTTACCCTGAAAGGACGTAGATTCTTGAAAGAGGTCTATAAGTGGAACAAAATCTTGGTTTAATGAAGGAGTAAACTTTACTTGTGATCGCAGGCGGGCAGGCATATTTCACGTTTGCTGCCAGAAGTACAGCTGCTGCCCAACTAATTCTGCCATGGCAACTCCACAGACCCACCCAGTCTGCCCAGCTTCCTTCCCTTTTGCAATGCCATAGACCTTACCCGATCCCCGACTTTCCCTTCTCTTGATTTTGGCCGCCAAGGATCCTCTGTGCTCATCCCGTATCCTCTTCAATTCTGTTTCTGCCTTGGTCTCATCATCTTCACTGAGATACTGTTCCATGCATCTACCACCCTTCCCATAAAATATTTTCCACTGTTACACCCGAGCTTCATTTCATGAAGCTCGGGTGTAACAGTGGATGTTTTACTTTGCATTGCTTATACTGCAGTTATCAGATATTTGAGTATTCAAGGTATTTGAAGTTCTCTATAATATTTCCCCCTCTGCTCTTTTAAAGGTCTACATATTTAGGTCCATGAAAGTTGCTGGACAAAATGGCAAGGGCTGCTTTCACCAACCCTCTTCATTTTTTGGTTCGCGTGCTTGCGGACTGGCTCAGTGCCCCTTGGCTTGGCACTCAAGGTTGCTCCTATTGCCCTGCCCCTTGTCAGCCCGTTTAGGTCCTTAAGCCTCATTTTATAGCACTTTTAGGGCAGGTTCATTTTGATAGGCCTTCTCCGGACTGCCTCTGGCTATATCCTTTAAAAGGTTATGGATTCAGTGCTCCAGGTGAGGTCTCAGTATTGACCCGTACAGATGCATTATCACGTCCTGCTTTCTAGGATTTTGCCTCTGCCTCTGCACCTTGGTATCCCTTTGGCACCTGGTTTCTTACTCCCGTATGCTTCTTCCTTGAATTTCTGTATTTTAAGTGCATAATTCTGTACTTCTTTGCATTAAATCTTAGCTGTCGAGCGCTCGAGCACTCCTCACGGATTCCTCTTCATTTTGTCCACTGCCTCAGGGAAAGCCACTGAGTAGCAGATCATCTTATTACCTTCTGCCAAAAAGACAAACCTTTCTTGCTAACCCCTCTGCAGTACGACTCCCAAAAAAGTCTAAAGACCAACAATCTGGTCTTTTGGAAAAAAAATAAAAAAATGTTATTACCATTCGTTCAGGGAGGTCAGGCTTGCAAAGCTGAGGGAGTAAGTGAATGCAAAAGCTGGGAGATATGCACGTGTCTCTGGCCAGTGCGTACCCGGCGGATTTTAAAAGGTGCACGGGTGCGTGCACAACTTAAAATGCCCCCCAAAAAAGGGGCAGGGGATGGGCAGAGCCTGGGTGGGACATGGGCATTTCGAATCGCAAACCTGAAATAGGCGCGCGAGTATTTGCTTGCGTAAGCGCATGCCTGGGTCCCCCACCGCGTAACTTTACCTCTGCTATGGAAGGTGTCTAGGTTTTAAAATTAAAAAGACAGGGCCAGTCAGTGGGGTTTGAAGGGACGGGACTAATAGGGTAAAAGGACGGCTACCTAGCTAGGGGGGGGTTAGGAAGTCCTAGCTTTTACCAGGGTGAACTTGGAACGACCTGGGGGAAAGGGTATTTGCGTCAGCGAGTGTCCCTAGCAATACTCCCCTCCCCCCCCCCCCCACTTACACAGTAGAGCTGTCATTTGCCCGCGCATGCGCGCATCCATATAAACTAGCGCGCGCATGTACGTGTGTACAGCCGATTTTTATCACCTGCACATATACACGCGTACCTTATAAAACAGCCGCGTCCCTTGGCGCAAGCCGGCATAACTTACTGTCTTAAAGGCTATTGTAAGAATGCACGCCTACCCATAAACGCGCGTATTGGCACAGAGCAGAGATACGCTGCAATTTTATATCCTGCGCGCACATGCGCACACATCATTTAAAATATCCCTTCCGTGCGTAATCTTAAAAAGATAGCGCGAGTAAATATCCCGCGCGTATTGCCACCGGCGCTTTAGCAGCTTTTACACGCATATGCTCACATGAGGAAAAAAAACTGTTTTTCATGTCCTTATGGGGGTGGGGGAGGGTGGAAGAGAGAGAGATATCTGCCACTGTTAGAGGGGCACTTTCAACTCAGGGTGGGTATGGTGGGGGGTGCAGTGTTACATTGGTGAGCTGCGGACCCTTGCACCCTGGCCATGGGGAAGGGAATGAAGGACTTGACAGATAAATGTAAAATCGGTTATTTACTCTCTCAAACAATAGAAGGACTAGGGAGCACTCCATGAAGTTAGCAAGCAGCTCATTTAAAACAAATCAGTGAAAATTCTTTTTCACTCAATGCACAATTAAAGTCTGGAATTCATTGCCAGAGGATGTGGTTATGGCAGTTAGTGAAATTGGGTTCAAAAAAAGGTTTGGATAAGATTCGTATGATTCAATCTCACCCTGAGCTGAAAGTTCCCGTCTTACAGTGGTAGATATATATATAGTTTCATATTGTCTCTCACTCGCTCTCTCTTCCCGCGTAGTCTTGAAAACCCCTTAAAACGTGAGATCTGTAGACGTGCTCCTCATCAGGACTAGCAGTAAAGTTACCCGGGTAAGACACTGATGTCTGCCATGCTCAGCTTTTCTAAAATCCGGCTCTTGCCCCGCCCCTTCCCGCCCCCTTGTTCTGTGCACGCATACTTCGCGGCTTCTTAAACTTGGCGTTGCTCGTGCGTGGCCCACAGACGGGTATGGGGGCTGTTCGTGTGTGCGCGCAACGCTTTTAAAATCTGCCTGTATGTAACAAGAACAATATAAGTGGGCGTATTATTTGTTTGCATATTTCAGGGTCAGAGTCGGGGGGGTGGAGGAAGATCAGGTTAGATGGGATGGGCAAGTGGGGGCTGTGCCTTATTTCTTATTAGCCTATTGAACATAAGAACCTGCCAGGCTGGGTCAGACCAAGGGTCCATCAAGCCCAGCATCCTGTTTCCAACAGAGGCCAAAAACCAGGCCACAAGAACCTGGCAATTACCCAAACACTAAGAAGAACCCAGGCTACTGATGCAATTAATAGCAGTGGCTATTCCCTAAGTAAACTTGATTAATAGCCATTAATGGGAGCTACGACGCTGTAAAAATGAAGCCAATGTATTACTATGCACTATATGATGTATTTTAATGGATGTTTGTTGGAACTGTTTTTATTTTATTTTAGGATACCAGTAATATATTATGAATTTATCTTTTTTTTTTTTGGTGATATTTTAATTTGTTCTACACCAACTTGGATGTACCTAATTTCGCTTTGAAAAGTAGTGTAGAGTATTTAAATTTAAAAGTCCCGTCTGCTACCCGGAACGTCTACATAACCAGACCACAAAAGCAAAGTACGTATACCGCCCCCATCAGAAAAAAAATCCCGAGCTACAAAAAGAAATATTATTCAGATGCTCGCTTTAAATGTTCTCGCTCAAACGTGTGGTAGAAGAAGTGCGTGTGGGGGGGAAAGAACTGCACCAAAGCAGAGATGTGCAGGCTCAAGGGTGGAGCAGATCCTGAACACGTGGGTCCCTGACGTCTCATCCCTTGCTTTTATGACCCCTGTTTCTGTTGAGCTGGACTGTTTCTGGTAGCAAGGTGGTAAACGTGCTGTTCTTTCCTAGCGCACGGTGTCTGCAGGCAGTCCATCCACCCCCTTGAAGAGGCCCAGTCTGCGGTCACATCTTCATGTGACCGAGAAGCCTCGCGTCCGACTTGGTACAGGCATATGGGGAATGGGCAAAGGTAACGTGCTTACCTGTTTTTTTTTTTTTTTCTCTTTCTTTGCAGTGCACTGCACGGTCGGCGACTGGAGTCCCTGGAGCCCCTGCGCAAAAAAGGGGAAAACCTGTGGCTTCAAACGAGGGAATGAAACGAGAATCCGAGAAGCCGTCCAGTCCCCTTCAGCGCACGGCAACCCATGCCCGCCTCTAAACGAGACGAGGAAGTGCATAGTGCAAAAGAAGAAATGTCAGAAGAGAGAAAAAGGTTTCTTCCTTTCTTTTTACAACTACCGGGCAACAGGGATGAATGTTCCAGTAACTACCACAGTCATTTGTCATCTGGCTGCTTGAAAAAAAAAAGAGATGCAGCCCTTTTGCTCTCAGGTGGTGTGAGGCCGGTTTCCCAGGGTTCTTAAACACGAAAACAGCAGCCAAATGACAAATGAAATTTAATTTCCGATACTAAATTAGCAGGGTATAAAAGCATGACTACAAGTTTGCTGATGAGGGTGTGTGTACTGTCTACAAAATCCATAATGAATATGCACGAGAGATTTTGCCCATTCATCGCAGCAATCCTGAAAACCCGAACGGCTAGGTGGGGGCTCCAGGAGAGGGTTGGGAAACACTGCGGCGAGGCGGAAGAGGAGCGTGAGCAAAGTCGAGAAGTCTGTATCCTCTGCCCGAAACGATTCCGGGCAAGACCCACGGCACTCACGAACACACGTCAACATGGCAGTTCAAAAATAAATTCTGAGATTTTAGGGAAAAAAAGTTACCCTTCTTTAACTAATCACATGGTATTCAGTATAATTCTGGGAGATTTCCTTTGTCCTATAAAATTGGCGAGGAGGCTGTGAAACTTTGAGAATGTCTCAGAAGGAATGTTATAAAACAAAGTCATGCTGAAAGACAGAGTAATCAAGACAAAATATTCATTTTTAATATGTGGTCTCTTTCCCTTGTCCTCATGGATAGGGGGCTGGAGTGGGGGGCTGCCGAGCCTTGTCACAATTTATTACATGCCTTGGCTACAGCCCTCGGTCCATTCCAAACAGGGGGAAAGCTTTGCTTCAGGGCCTTTTACTCTCTTCAGACGGCAACTGAGGCAGGAAATAAATTGGGTAGGCGTAGATGGATCCTTATGTGCTAGCACATTCTCCGTTTTTCTAATGGTGAAGGATGACAATAAAAGTTGCCTTTGTGTAAACACCATCAGTGATGATATTAAACAGCAACGCCAAACGTTCGTAAATTTGACAGTCGAGAGTTGGCAACCCGAAGTGGAAGTCTGGACAGAATGGAGAAACAGCTCACTAACCCCTTTTCTTTGAGTCAGTTGAGCCTCAGCAGCAACACAACAGAACCAATATTGTTAGGGCTCTTCCTGTAACCACTTGCAAGGAAGAGGAAAGAGACTGCTCTCTCTTTCTGGTGTCCAACTCCGACACAACAATACCTTCCAGAACTCTCTAGGGGGGTCACTAGATTCTTTGTTGGAATGATCCATTGTAGCACCTCCTAGTGGGGAGTTCCATGGACAATGGATCAGTCCATCTAACCACAGTGCACAGGCACATCCTTTACAGGGGGCATGGAGTACTGTAAAGATCCAGTGGGTCCTGAAAAATAAAATGTATTCTCCCCACCCTACCATACTGATCCCATCATGCAAAGTTTTCTTGATCTCTTGACTTGTAAACAAGTATATCGTTAAAAAAAAATAATAATAATAATAAAATTCCAAAAACTATTGGTTCCATGCTTCTTGCTTGGAGAAGTATAGTGGTATCCACCTATTTTTATAGCACTATTGGATGTATACAGCTCTGTACGATGCTAACAAGTATTCTCTCTTTATGAAATCCCTCACGCGCTACTTTAAATTGAGACAGACAGACAGGCTGGAGTGGCTTCCTGAGTTTTAAGGGGCAATTTTCAAATAATCCACATGGTTACAAAATATGCCGATACTTTTATTGCACAAACTTTATAAGCTACCCAAATAGTTTCTCCTTGAAAATTATGACGTGTCTAGCGTGTGCACTGCCATTTGGGGGGGATGGGGGTATGTGCTTTTGAAAATCCCATCTCACATGCACTGTTTTATTCCCTCGGAAAGACCTCTTTAACCCCCCCGCTAAGAGCGCACACTGTGCAAGCCTGCAAGTCTCTTCGGCCAGAAAGAGGAGGCAATTTTCAGACAGGCCAATTTAGCCAGGCAATTGGTTTTGAATATTGCTCTCTTAGGACCTGATTTTCAAAGCCGTCTTACGCGCATAGAACCCAGTTTTATAGGTAAAGGTGGCTGTTATAAAAACGGCCGTAGTGCGCACAAACTTACGTGCTTAATCCAGTTATGAACCCACTGTTCTGCACCCCGATGACAGGCATTCGAAGGGTTGCGGGTGGCACTTGCGTGCATACTTCCTGCAGGATATTTTGTGCGTGGTGAAGGGGTACTTACCAGAGCAGTTACATAACGAACTTATGCACATAAATTCGCTTTGAAAATTAGGGGCAAAAAAATCTGTGTGTAAAAAGGTCACACAAACAGACTTTCCCCCTTCCTGCAGAGTTATAAAATGGCTTTCCCTATGTAATGGTGCTCTTCCGTTTAAAGCTGGAGGAAAATGTAACTCGTTTTGGCAGCAGATTACTTTCCAGGGAATGCTTCACTTGTAAGTGTTCAGTAGGGTCCCTGCAAGGAAGAGAAAACTTCAGCAGACTGCACACAAACTCTTCTTTCAGCAGTTTTGCATTGTAAAATGGATAATAAATTTGTTTCACTGAAGAAGCTGGTCCCATAATATGAAATTATGAAGCATGATGTTAGCATCCCAATTAGGCAACAAAACAGAAAGGTTCTTTAATACTGTTCGTTATGCAATTAAAAAGAAAAAAAAAAAGGCCAGTGCTGTAATTCTTACAGGAAAGCTGACCAAAAATCTCCAACTTCCAATGAGTTTTTTTTGCTATTTCTCGGGCTAGCACCCTGGTAGGAAAGGCAATCACCTCGGAGTCTCTACTGTGGAATAAGCCGTCATTCTGTGCTAAAAGAAAAATCCACCACTCTGAAACAGCCCAATTCAACTACTGTGATAAATTGACATTTGAACAAGGCATCTTATGTTGTCTGTCCCGAGGGTAGAAAGAGGTTTTATAGAATTATTCTAATGAAGGTCCAGGCTTCGATGAACTCTGGTTCCATGCTTCTCGAGTGGAGAAGTATAGTGGCATCCACCTAATTTTATAGCACTATTGGGACGGATACAGCTCTGTACAATGGTAATCAGTATTCAGGCAGGGTCAGTCCCTGCCCTAAACATCTTATAATCTGAGGCAGAGGGAGATAAACTGGTTTGCCCAAAGTCATAAGGAGTGTCAGGGGAAGAATCGGGATTTGAACCCTGGGCTTCCCTGCTTCTCAGTCAATCAGGACATTCCTCCTCCTTACCAAGAGCAAGTTATACTATACTTTGGTTAGAATTCCAAAAATACTTACGTAAAATTCCCAAAGCTGCACATCAAGATTAGGGGAAATGTTACTCTAGAACCTGAGACAAATTAACTTAATTCCAAGAGGCTTAATATCAAATGTTCAAATCCCTCCACCTTCAGCCACTCACGTTCACCCTTCTATTACAACATAGCTTAAAGTAGGCTGCTGATCCCAACTGGACTGCTTTACTGATGTATAGTTGCCTCAAGTTTTGTTAAAAAGAAAGTCAGTCTAAAAATAAATAATAATATTTACTGAGTGCTGTCAGGGTACATGTGGCGGTAACTTGGCCCCCATCTGAAAGAGTTTACACAGTTTAAGTGCATTTACTTTGCCAGTGTCGTCAGCCAATTACTGCTGCCGGAGCACCAGGAGATAAGGGCGCAGATACGGAGTAGCAGAGCCAGACTTGCAAATCAGGTGAATTCCTGTCAAATATCTGAACCCCAGGCTCATGCTTTACCTCCTGAAAGCCAGGTTTTCCTAAACCTGTCATGGTGATTGCACAGCCGGCTGAATCCTTAGGATAACCACCATGAGTATCCATGAGATAAATCTGCATGCACCGGAGCCGCCACATATATACACGGTGACTGACTGACTCTGTGGGGGGGTCACCAGGTCACGTATGGAACATCCTTATTAAACCATACCTGACTCTTAAAGCAGCTGTAGTGCCTAGAGCATTCAATATTACCTTGCCTGTTTTTAATGAGCTGGACTTCATAGTCAGTTGCATGAAAAAGAGAAATACTTTCAGTGTTTTTACATACCTTTTACTAATACAAACAGGAAAGTGTTTTCTTCTCCTGTACAAGAATCCATATGGCCTTGTTAAACTCGCAAACAGAAAACGAGCTCAGAGCATTGGCAGTCACAATTCAAGATATCCTGGTAGACAATGCTCCGGTGCAGTCTTAAGGACATGTGTTTTGTGTGACAGAGAACCAGTGTGGTTAATGACCCTTCTGCACGATTATTCACCAGCCTTGCAAGGGCTTCAGAAATTAGCTTGAAACTAATTACTGATCCTGCTGTTTATGTTTTACATACGCTACTGGGTCATAGCTTGACCTCTTCTGGTCCAGGCTGACAATTTTAGAAATCTGCCTTGTTAAGGGTTTTGTTGTTTACGTGTTGCTCTTTTCTTGCCAAAAGTCATTGTTTCTTTACTGGCATGCTTGAATTTTGTCGTGGACGCGTTTTCCTGAATGTAGTGCTCATTCATTCAGTCATTTCATGCCGGCAATGGAGGCCTTGTCAGGAAAGAAAGTGGTCATATCCTTCCAATAATAAACCAGCATGATCTTTTTTAAGGGGGAACATCAAGGTTATTGCAGCAAGCAGTCCGTATTAACCACGTTCAAAGTAGGCTAAATATTTACTTTGTGGAATGTTTTGATGTTCCCCGAAACATGACTTAATATAAATTTCAAGAACATAAAAACAGAGAGTGAGATAGTAGATCAAGACAAAAGACTCATGTAGTCTTGTCCTTAATCATTTCCTGTTGTATGCTCAGACTGCTTGACCTCTGTGCTTCCCCATCCTCTCTGCTTATCTCACATGCTTACATTCTAATATTGGTTTCTCCTCCACCACTTCCAATGGACGTTTGCTCCCTTCTTTGTAGAAATATTTCTTTTTTGTGACTCCTGAACCTACCCTCTTTCAGCCTCATACCATGACCTCTTGGTTTAGAACTTCCTTTCTACAAAAAAAACTATTTATTATGGCATTTATTCAACGCCCTTATCCAAGGCATCTTACAACACTAGTGTCTACATAAAAGATATCAGTATACTGTTTATGCAGATGTGGATTAAGAGGACTATAGTTTAATTAAAGGCGAGATTACAGAAATGACTTAAGTTTGCACTTCAAAAAGACAGAGGAGGAATTTTGGATACCAGAGAGGAGAGGATTCCAAAAATGGGGAACCAGAAGGGGAAAATGCTTGAAAGCAGGATGTAGCCTGCTTGACACAAGGAGTGTAAAGCAGCAAAAGATTGGAGAAGCAGAGGTTGCATGTAGGGGAACAGATACGATGCCTCATGGCTGTGAATATATCTGTAAGTGTACATAAGTGTTTTGAAGTGGCAGCCTTGCTTAACTGGAAGCCAGTACAAAGTTTCTGTCAGTGGAGAAGCATGTGAAGAGTGAGCAAGTCATCGAAGTAATCTAGCAGCTGAATCTTAAGGTAGTTGAAAGGAAAGCCAGCAAGTAGACTATTATAGTAATAGTCAAGTCTAGAGTTGTAAAAGACTTGAAGAAGATTTATTTTATTTATTTATTTATTTAAAATTTTTATATACCGACATTCATCCAGGATATCATATCGGTTCACATTGTAACATAAACTAGCGCTAGGCATGGCGCTTTACATTGAACGATTAAAACATGCGAACAAGGTATTAAAAGGGGGTGGGAGATAACATGGGAAAGTTTGCATTAAATTATATTATAGCAACGTTTGCAAATATATACATATGTACAATGGAAAATAAAGACTAAGAAGTGCAGGATGATGGCACAAGTTAGAGGAGAGATTTCTGATTTTGCAAATACTGTAGAAACATAGAAATGACGGCAGAAGAAGACCAAATGGCCCATCCAGTCTGTCCAGCAAGCTTTCGCACTTTTTTTTCTCTCTTGGCCTTTAGTAACCTTTTGGTTCTATTTCTCTTCCACCCCCGCCATTAATGTAGAGAGCAGTGCTTGCCTGCTGCTAAGTGAAGTATCTAGCTTAATTGGTTAGGGGTAGTAATCGCCGCAATAAGCAAACAACTCTCACGCTTATTTGTTTACCCAGCCTGTGCAATTCAGTCCTTGTTGGTTGTTATATGACTATAAATCCACTTTTCTTCATTACTTCCTGCCATTGAAGCAGAGAGCTTCTCTGGATATGTATTGAAAGTGAAGGATCAGGCTTAATTGATTCGGGTAGTAACCGCCGTAGCAAGCAAGCTATACCCATGCTTATTTGTTTACCCAGACTGTGGAATTCAGTCCTTGTTGGTTGTTTTCGGAATATAAAAATCATCTTTTCTTCATTCCCCCTGCCGTTGAAGCAGAGAGCAATACTGGATATGCATTGAAAGTGAAGCATCAGGCTAGTTTGGTTTGGGGTAGTAACCGCCATAACAAGCAAACTACTCCCCGCATTTTTTGTGAATGCAAATCCTTTGTTTTTTTTTCACATTTCCTCTTGCCATTGAAGCATAGAGCACTGTTGGAGTTGCATTTACCGTGTGTATGTCTATTGAATAAGGGTATTATCTCCAGGCAGTAGCAGTCTTTCCCGTAAGCCTCCCTCTCTTCCTTCACATCCTCTAGACTTTATGGATCCACAGTGTTTATCCCATGCCCCTTTGAAGTCCTTCACAGTTCTGGTCTTCACCACTTCCTCCGGAAGGGCGTTCCAGGCATCCACAACCCTCTCCGTGAAGAAATACTTCCTGACATTAGTTCTGAGTCTTCCTCCTTGGAGCTTCAAATCGTGACCCCTGGTTCTGCTGATTTTTTTCCAACTGAAAAGGTTTGTTGTTGTCTTTGGATCATTAAAACCTTTCAAGTATCTGAAAGTCTGTATCATATCACCCCTGCTCCTCCTTTCCTCCAGGGTGTACATATTTATATTCTTCAATCTCTCCTCATAAGTCATTCGATGAAGACCATCCACATTTTTGGTCACCCTTCTCTGGGCTGCCTCCATCCTGTCTCTGTCCCTTCGGAGATACGGTCTCCAGAACTGAGCACAGTACTCCAGGTGAGGCCTCACCAAGAACCTGTACAAGGGAATAATCACTTCCCTTTTCTTACTCTATATTCCTCTCTCTATGCAGCCCAGCATTCTTCTGGCTTTAGTTATCGCTTTGTCACATTGTTTCCCCGACTTCAGATCGTTTGACACTATCACCCCAAGGTCTCTCTCCTGCTCTGTGCATATCAGCCCTTCACCCCCCATCGAATACAGTTCTTTTGGATTTCCACACCCCATATGCATGACTCTGCACTTCTTGGCATTGAATCTCAGCTGCCATATCTTCGACCACTCTTCCAGCTTCCTTAAATCCCGTCTCATTGTCTCCATTCCTTCCGGCGTGTCCACTCTGTTGCAGATCTTGGTATCATCCGCAAAAAGACAAACTTACCTTCTATCTCTTCCGCTATGTTGCTCACATAGATATTGAACAGGACCGGTCTCAACACCGATCCTTGTGGCACTCTGCTTAATACCGCTCTCTCTTCAGAGTAAGTTCCAGTGTGGAAATATGGAATTCAAATGAAAGAGCAGGATCAAAGATAACAACCAGATTTCTAGCAGACTTAGAAACATAGAAATGACGGCAGAAGAAGACCAAACGGCCCATCCAGTCTGCCCAGCAAGCTTCACACATCTTTTCTCTCATACTTATCTGTTTCTCTTAGCTCTTGGTTCTATTTCCCTTCCACCCCCACCATTAACGTAGAGAGCAGTGATGGAGCTGCATCCAAGTGAAATATCTAGCTTGATTAGTTAGGGGTAGTAGGGGTAGTAACCACCGCAATAAGCAAGCTACACCCATGCTTGTTTTACCCAGACTATGTTATACAGCCCTTATAGGTTGTTTTTCTTCTCCCATGCCGTTGAAGCAGGGAGCTATGCTGGATATGCGTGAAGTATGAAGATAAAAAGGTACTGAATTAATAAATGAAAAGCCAGGTGTCACAGCTGCACTGGCTGGTTGGGTGATACCCCTGAGTTGGGGGAATGCAGGGGTCAGGAGCAGGCAAGGCGTGAGGTTTTCTGCCTGACCAGCCACCTTCCCTTCATGTTGGGCCCTCCGGTGCTGGTAGCTGGCAGGTCTTATGG
The DNA here is from genome assembly GCF_901001135.1 of Rhinatrema bivittatum. Taxonomy (NCBI): domain Eukaryota; kingdom Metazoa; phylum Chordata; class Amphibia; order Gymnophiona; family Rhinatrematidae; genus Rhinatrema; species Rhinatrema bivittatum. Next base: position 585,626,018 of record NC_042617.1, on the reverse strand, counting down.
CAGGCAAGCAGTAGATGGCAAGAGACAATGTGCCCTGGACACTCTGAACACAAACAAGCAGTGCACCGGCAGAACAGGGGCAGACAAGTAAGTACCAGGCAGCAGGGGTACACAGACAAACAAAGAGCTAGACCAAGCATGGAACAACCACAGATAACACATGGGAAACAGACAAGGGAGCCACTGGCAGACCAAGACAAGATAGGAGCACAGCAAGGAACACGCTGGCAAGGAAGGTCCTTGGGAGGCCTAAGAGGACTAAAGCAAGGCTGGGAACACAAGGAAAGGCATGGGCAAACTATGAACACACTGGCAAGGAAGGCTACTGGCAGGCCTAAACTGAGCACGGGCAAGCAAGGAACCAGAACAAGGATACTAAGCAAAGAGTATGTAGACAAAGAGCCAAAGACAGAGAAGAGACTCCATGCTGAGACGGGGAATAATTTGTGAGTGAGGGTTGTATAGGGCTGGCCATGCTGCATGATGCAGCCTTCAAGGCGAAGGCTAGAGCAGGTCCGAGTCGTCTATTGAGGATCCCTGCTGGCAGGAGGATGCCTGGTAGCCAGCTTCATTATGCCAGGTCATGGACAGGATGTTTGAGTTATTTGAAAAGAAGAGGACCTCTGTACTGGATCATTTAAAGAAAGCCGTGAGGGCAATAAAATGGATTAGGCGCCAAAGGATTGTCCGATTAGAAACTTTAATTGAATGGAGACATATTCTTTATTGATTGAGCCCGACTCAGGCTGAGTTTCATCCTACAATGGGGCTGCCTCAGGGGCTAAAACACACAAATAACAAATATAATTAAACAGTACAGGACATAAGGTGAAAGATTAGAAGTGGAATTATTTACCAAGACAGAGAGAGCAATCAGTGAGAATTGTGAACGTGGACCCTTGGGCCGGCTAGAGTGTATGGAGGATCCACTGAAGGGAAGGCCTGCAGCGGTACTCGTAGCCAGGAGGTGGATCAGAATCAGGAGACCTGACAATACCTTCACCTATATCAGCCCTCGTTACCCGCAGTTTGTGCCCTTGGGTACTGGGGCCAGCAGGACTTAGGCGAAGGTCTCCTGGCAAAGAGGAATCCAGAGAACAGTCCGTCGAGGCAGGCTGAAGGCTTGGGAAGTGGTAGATGGTCCAGGAGTCGAGGCAGGCAGCAGCGGTGCAAGACGAGGAGGCAGGCCAGAGGTCAGGGCAGGCAGAAGACAGACGAAGCCAGAGAACACGCCAAAGGTCAGGACGGGCAGCAGACAGAGAATACCAGAAACCAGGCCAAAGTCAAAACCAAAGAAGCAGGCAAGCAAGGACTGGACCGGAACTGGAGCAGGCAGGAGGGCTGGAATGGAGTCAGGAACAAGCAGGATCAACGATGTGGTAAGGCAAGCAGCGGTCAAGTCCGAGGAAGCAGTCCAAAGTTAGAAGGAATTGGAGAAATTACTTACCTGATAATTTTGTTTTCCTTAGTGTAGACAGATGGACTCAGGACCAATGGGTATTGTGCTCTCCTGATAACAGACGGGAGACTGAGTCAGATTTCAACTCTGACGTCAGCCTACATATACCCATGCAGCATGCTTAGCTCTTCAATATTCTTCTCGAAAAGCCAATGTTATATATGGATATATGTTGCTTGATACTTGATTAACTTTGAACAGGTTCAACTGATTATATAAAAGCTTTTTGGCACTGGAGACCGCCAGTGCGCTGAAACAAACACCGACACCTAGGTAACTGCAGGTGTCTTAACATAGAGGTAGGCAGAGGCTTACCCATACAGTTTTGAGATTGATATCCGAGGTTATTTCTGGAGCAGCCGTGGGTGGGATGCTGAGTCCATCTGTCTACACTAAGAAAAATGAAATTGAGGTAAGTAATTTCTCCATTTCCTAGCATGTAGCCAGATGGACTCAGGACCAATGGGATGTACAAGAGCTACTCCCCTAATGGGTGGGAGGCTGCCAGTGGCCCACTTAGTGCTGCCCTTGCGAAGGCTGTATCCTCCCTGGCCTGGAAATCCAGGCAGTAGAACCTGGAGAAGCTGTGTAGGGAGGGAGGAGCATGTCACCACCTGACAGATTTTGGTTGGCGAAAGCAACCTGGTTTCAGCCCAGGAGACTGTCTGGGCCCTTGTAGAATGCGCCTTGACCTATAGAGGTAGTGGTTTTCCTGCCTCTATGTAGGCAGCATTAATGACTTCTTTGATCCAGCGGGCTATGGTCACCCGCGATGCCGCTTCCCCTGGTTTCTTCCTGCTGTGAAGGATGAACAAGTGATCAGTTTTGCACGAGGCTTCTGATCTCTTGAGGTATCGGACTAGGATTCTGCCAACATTCAGGTGGTGAAGGAGGCGTGAGTCTTCCGAATCTCTGTGTTCATCTGGTGATGGTAAGGATATGGTCTGGTTCATATGGAACTGGGAAACCACTTTCAGAAGGAAGGATGGTACCGTACGCAGCTGTATGGTGCCTGGGGTGAACCTGAGGAATGGTTCAACAGGATAATGCTTGAAGTTCGGAGATGCGCCGAGCTGAGCATATTGCTATCAAGAATGCAGTCTTTAAGGTCAAGAGGCGTAGAGACAGACTGCTTGTTGGTCTGAAGGACTCTTCCCTACTAGGAAGTCTAGTATTAGGTTGAGGTTCCATAGAGGCACTGGCCACTTTAGAGGTGGCCGGAGTTGTTTAACTCCTTTCAGGAAGGAAGACACATTAGGATGAGTTGAGAGTCTGATGCTGTCCGCTTCGGACCTGTAACAGGCCAGTGCAGCGACTTGAACCTTGAGGGAGTTGAGAGACAACCACTTCTGCATGCCGTCCTGTAGGAATTCTAGGATCGTGGGAATCTTGACTGTGCTCGAAAGGAGGGCGCAGTCTTCACGCCAGGCTTCAAATAATCTCCAGATCCGTATGTAAGACAGAGATGTGGAGAACTTGTGGAGCAGGGTGTCAATCACAGCTGCGCTTCTTTAGGTTAGTCCTCTCAAGGGCCATACTGTAAGAGAGAATCGAGCAGGGTCTTCGTGGGAGATCAGTCTATTTATTTATTTATTTATTTATTTAACAGCTTTTAATATACCGGTGTTCGTGCAAGCACATCACGCCGGTTTACAATAAACTTGAGAAAGGAGGAAATTACAAAAAACAGGGAGTGGGGGAGTGGAGCAGGAGCGAAAAGAGGGGGGGGAGAGGGGGGAGAGAGGTAAAGGAGGAAAGACAGCAGCTGAGAAAGGTACAAGGAACGTATCAGTATTTACAGGATAGGTTGCTTAATGAGGTTAGAACAAGGTTGATTTTTTACAGCGGTTAATGAGGAATAAATAGATTATATAATGATATATATTAAAGCTTAATTACAGCAGTTATGGTGGATTATGTTGATAACTTATTAAACAATTAAACACATATACATAAAGTATTAGCTTATTTACAGCAGTTACAGCAGGTAATAACGGTGTCTTGATTTCGACATATAGGTTGTAAGTTTTAACTGGGTTACAGTGGAGCACGGTAGGAAGGTGGCGGGGGGGTGAGAGGTGGGTGGGGGTATAGGGAAAGGGTGAGGGGAGGGAGGGTGGGGGTATGGGTGGGTTGACGGGTGAGGCTCGGGTGGATTCAGGGTGGTGAGGCAGGTCTATGCTGAAGAAAGGTCCCTGTATGGCGGTAGATGCAGAGGATTCCCCACATGTCCGCATACCATGGTCTTCTTGGCCAATCCGGGGCGACTAGTAGGACTAGTCCCCTGTGGTGCTCTATCTTGTGAATGACCCTGCCCAATAGTGGCCAGGGTGGGAAAGCATAGAAGAGGTCTTCCTCTGGCCAGTTCTGGATGAGAGAGAGTGTCGATTCCTTGAGACTGTGGTTCTCATCTGCAGCTGAAGAATCTGGGGACTTGGGCATTGTGACGAGTTGCTAGGAGGTCCATGGCTGGGGGACTCCATTGATTCACTATCATCTGAAAAGCTGTGTCTGCCAGCGACCATTCTCCCGGGTCTAGGCTCTCTCTGCTGAGGTGTTGTCTTTTCCTGCGATGTGGGAGGCCGAAATCCCTTGCAGGTTTGTTTCTGCCCACTCCATGAGAGGGTCTATTTCGAGAGACACCTGCTGGCTTCTGGTTCCTCCCTGGCGGTTGATGTAGGACATGGTTGTGGTGTTGTCCAACATGACTGACAGACTCTCCTCAGAGTCTGTGGCTGAATTGCAGGCAGGTTAGTCTGACCGTTCGAGCTTCCAGGCGGTTTATGTTCCATTCCGCCTCTTAAGAACATAAGAAAATGCCATACTGGGTCAGACCAAGGGTCCATCAAGCCCAGCATCCTGTTTCTAACAGTGGCCAATCCAGGCCATAAGAACCTGGCAAGTACCCAAAAACTGTCTATTCCATGTAACCATTGCTAATGGCAGTGGCTATTCTCTAAGTGAACTTAATAGCAGGTAATGGATTTCTCCTCCAAGAACTTATCCAATCCTTTTTTAAACACAGCTATACTAACTGCACGAACCACATTCTCTGGCAACAAATTCCAGAGTTTAATTGTGCATTGAGTAAAAAAGAACTTTCTCCGATTAGTTTTAAATGTGCCCCATGCTAACTTCATGGAGTGCCCCCTAGTCTTTCTACTATCCGAAAGAGTAAATAACCGATTCACATCTACCCGTTCTAGACCTCTCATGATTTTAAACACCTCTATCATATCCCCCCTCAGTCGTCTCTTCTCCAAGCTGAAAAGTCCTAACCTCTTTAGTCTTTCCTCATAGGGAAGTTGTTCCATTCCCCTTATCATTTTGGTAGCCCTTCTCTGTACCTTCTCCATTGCAATTATATCTTTTTTTGAGATGCGGCGACCAGAATTGTACACAGTATTCAAGGTGCGGTCTCACCATGGAGCGATACAAAGGCATTATGACATTTTCCGTTTTATTCATCATTCCCTTTCCAATAATTCCCAACATTCTGTTTGCCTTCTCGACTGCCGCAGCACCTGCACCGATGGTTCCATTGTCCCTGTGCTGTGAGTTCCTGACAGTGGGCTCCCCACCCTCGCAGACTTGCATCCGTGGTGAGCAAGATCCACTTTGGTGCGGATAGGTTTACGCCTCTGCTTAGGTGTTCTTCTTGTAGCCACCATTGAAGATGATGCCGAACCTCTGTCGGTAGCTGGAGGGACACTGGATTCCATCGTGACAATAGGGAGCATTGTAGTGTTGCATATGCGCCCTTGCCCACGGAACAACTTCCAGAGTTGAGGTCATGAGGCCGAGGACTTGAAGGTAGCCCCATACCTTGGGGCAAACAGAGTTCAACAGGTTTCACAATTGACCCTTCAGTTTCCTTCTCCTTGGAGGGGGAAGGTAGACCTTGTCCAGCTTGGTATTGAACCGGTCTCCCAGGTATTCTAGTGACTGGGAGGGCTGTAGGCAGCCCTTGGCTGTGTTCACAACCTACCCAAGCTCTTGTAGTAAGTTCTTGACTATGGTGGTCACGTGGCGACTCTTCTCCAGAGACTTTGCTCTGATCAGCCATTCATCCAAGTAAAGATGTACCGGAACTCCTTCTCTCTTCAGTGCAGCCACTACTTCCACCATAATTTTGGTGAAGGTTTTGGGAACGGTGCTAGTCCGAAGGGTAGTGCTCAAAATTGGTAATGATTGCCCAGTATCACAAAGTGCAGGTGGTCCTGATAGGTCCAGGGATGTTACGAATTCTCCCGGTTTCACTGCCATTATAACAGAGCATAGGGTTTCCATTCAGTAACGGTTGTCTGGAAAAGTCCACCTGGCATTGAGAACTCAGTCTTCTCCTTTGCTGCCAGTGTGAGAGGCACTTGCCAATGCCCTTTTGTAAGTTCTAGGGTAGAAATGAACTGGCTTCATCCCAGATGCTCAATCAGGGCAATGGATAGAAGTCTAGTTTTGAGGCTTTGTTAACCTTTTTAAAGTCAATGCAGAACCTTATGCTTCCATCTGGCTTCGGCACTAACACTATGGATGAGGACCATTCACCGTTAGATTCCTTGATAACCATGAGCCGAAACATCTATTTTACTTCAGTCTCAATGACTCGGCGCTTGGCCTCTGGAATCTGATAGGGTCATTGCAGTATCACAACTTCCGGAGGCGTAATGATGTCATGCTTCACCAGATGGGTACAATTTGATAGGTTCGAGAAGATCTCCTTGTTTTGCTCCACCAGCTGCTTTATGTTTCTGTGGTGGACAGCTGCTCTCTGAAAGGAATCTGGGTTCAGTCCACTTCAGGTCAGACCTCTGAACAAAACTCTCCTTTTTGCACCACCCTTTCCTGTGCAACTCACATCTTCAGTAGGTTTACATGGTAGATTTTGAGTTCTCTCCGTTATTTGGCTGGGCTATTTTGTAATCCATGGGTCCTGTTTTCTCCAAAACTTCATAGTCCTTCCCATTAGACTAACAACTTGCTTTCTGAAGATGGGAGAAGGACAAGGATGCAGTCCCCAGCTGGAATATTCTTTGCACTGTAGGACGATTGTCATCTCAGGCTTGGGAAGCCTGAGCCTTCTTTAGGTATAAGCGGGCCACCTCCCCAGCTTTTTTTAGGTAATCCTGCATTCTGAGAATGTAGTCAGCGAGGTTCCTATAGTCTTCCCAAGTCTTGTGAGCTATGTACAAGATTTCTCTCAGTCTTCTCCCATAAAGCAACTCAAAAAGGGAAAACTCCATGGCACTTGACAGATTGCAAACAGCACATAGGATAGAAGTGCAACTCAATTCTTGCAGACTTCATCCACAAATTTCCTCAACATTTGTTTCAGTGTCTGATTGAAGCACTTAATGAGGCCATCGATTTGCAGGTGATACACTGAAGTACGCAGAGTTTTTGCCTTGAGCAAAGTGCAGAGTTGTTTCATTACCTTGGACACAAATGAGGTTTTCCTGATCCATCAGGATCTCCTTGGGCAACCCAAGTTGTGAAAATACCTCCATTAGGGCAGTCACTACTGCTGGGGTTTTCATATTCTGTAGCGGTACTACCTCTGGATATCTTGTGGCATCATCCAGAATGATGAGGATGTACGTATTTCCTCAAGTAGATCTCTCTAGTGGCCCCACAAGGTCCATGGCCAACTCTTTCAAAAGGCATCTCAATTATGGGCATTGGTATGAGAGGTGCCGCCTGTAAGCCGGCAGGCTTTGTGAGTGGCAGGTAGGGCAGGACCAGCAATACAACTGGCCCTGTTTATAGGATCTACCAATAGAACTGTGCCAAAATTTTCTTTTGGATCTTTTTCTCCCCTAGAAGGTGGCTGTCAGCTAGTTGCATAACCTTCCAGCAATATGGTTTAGGAATTAGGAGCTGTTCTATCAATTCCTCTTCCCTTTGTAATTAAGAACATAAGAAATTGCTATGCTGGGTCAGACCAAGGGTCCATCAAGCCCAGCATCCTGTTTCCAACAGAGGCCAAAGCAGGCCATAAGAACCTGGCAATTACCCAAACACTAAGAAGATCCCATGCTACTGATGCAATTAATAGCAGTGGCTATTCCCTAAGTAAACTTGATTAATAGCCATTAATGGACTTCTCCTCCAAGAACTTATCCAAACCATTTTTGAACCCAGCTACACTAACTGCACTAACCACATCCTCTGGCAACAAATTCCAGAGCTTTATTGTGCATTGAGTGAAAAAGAATTTTCTCCAATTAGTCTTAAATGTGCTATTTGCTAACTTCATGGAATGCCCCCTAGTCCTTCTATTATTCGAAAGTGTAATTAACCGAGTCACATCTTCTCGTTCAAGACCTCTATCATATCTCCCCCTCAGCCGTCTCTTCTCCAAGCTGTAAAGTAGGTCCCTTTCATTAAGAAATGAGGAATAGGGTCTGTAACCTGAGCCCCAGGGACTGGCATTCCATCCACTCTCTGTATATGTTCCTGGGCCCACTTAAAAGACTCATCCTCCCTCTGGGTTCCCTGAAGCTCTCTGGATCACCCCCCTCTTCCCATCAAAGGGTCAAGATAAGACATTCTAGGTGGGTTGTGGTTCTTCCCCTTCCTCCCCGGCTGCCGATATAAATTGCTCTCGATGCCCCTGCTGGCAGGAGGACAATCTGCAGGCCAGGAGGGAAACAGGAAATGAGACTGCAGCTGCAGCTCACCTGCACTCCAGCCATGGCACACTAGTGTGCCTTGGCACACCAGTGGGGAAACGCTGTGTTAGATGATCAAGGGATTAAAGGGGCACCTATTTTTCCTAAGGCTATCGCGGAAAGACTAAATGAATTATTTGCTTCTGTGTTTAGTAATGAGGATGTTGGGGAGATATCTGTTCCAGAGATGGTTTACAAGGGTGATGATTCGGATGAACCGAACCAAATCACAGTGAACCTGGAAGATATAGTAGGCCAAATTGACAAACTGAAGAGTAGCATATTATCTGGACCGGATGGTTATACACCCCAGGTTTCTGAAATAGATAAAAATGAAATTTCAGACCTATTCGTAAAAATTTGTAACCTATCATCAAACTCGTCATTGGTCACCCTCTAGTATTCTGGAAACTCCAATTCTACATTGCTGTGACTAAAGGAACCTATTGTGAACTGGTTCCACAGGCTCTTAAAGTTTGGGCAGTCCTATCCTATTACTACGGGGTAGGGTAGCCAAGGAAGAACTCCCACCTCTATGTTTTCTTGGCTAACCGGGGTCTTCAGTTGTACCTGGCTTGTTGGATACTGTTGTTGGTCCCCATGAATGCATGCCAGAGTCACTACTAGTCAATCTGGACTCGCTTCACTAACTCTCAGACTCCACTAATACCTGGGATGGAACGTCATCTAGCTCAACTGTTGCTTCTGTTCCATTCTAATTTTATTGTAAGTTATACTGTATTATGTTGATATTCTGTTAGATATTGTGTTGCTCCTGTTTCATTCTAAGTTATACTGTAAGAAATAATATGAAGTTACAATGTAAAATAAGAAGCCTTTGTCTTCTTAAATCCCCAGTTGCACTGTAAAGCGATGTGATATTTCAGATCGAACACCAGTATGTAAAAAACAAATAAATAAACAAAAAACAAATAAATAAACAAACAAACTGCAATTACAAAAGTAAAGTCTCCTGGCTGGGGACATCCACAAGTTATAAAATTGTGAGATCATGGCATTAACATCCATTGGTTCATCTTGCTGTGGGAACAGTCTCTGGTAAAATGGACTCTTTCTCCACATCTGAAACATGGCAGTCCGACTGAGAGATGCAGCTGAGGTTAAAAAGTCCAGCTGGATCTGCACTACTGGTTGTTGGGGGCCTTTGGCTCTTAGGACTCAGTCATCCTCTACTCAGGTCGAGTGGCGACTAGATATGGTCTGAGCCTGATAACAGGCCTCTGCCTTTACAAGTGTAAGGTTTGGAGGTGAGCAAAGCCATTGCCACATAAGCCGATCCAGGTTTTCTAGGAACTGTCCCAGGACAACCATGTTGGCTACCCTTCCGGGCGTAGCCATTTCCAAGCAACGTCTTTGAGTCTGTAGTATAGGTTCCTTGTGTTTTACCCAGCAAAAAGAGCTCCCTGCTGAGAGTGCTGTTGGTAGGCTTCCGGGATGAGTCCCGCTCTCTCTAGAATGGCAGCCTTGACTTCCTGGTATGTGGTCCACCCTTCTGGATTGGTGGTTTAGAAGGCATCTTGGTTACTCCCTGCGAGTAGATTCCCCAGATAGTCTACCTGTCCTCTGGCCAAACCGCCAGTCAAGCTGTGCATTCAAGATTTTTCTTCTTCTGGAGTCATTGTTAAGTAGTGTTGGTGATAAGGGAGGTGGACTGGTTATGGCGATTTGCACTGCTTGTGCTATTTTGGTTAGCACTATATGTTACTGCATCACTTGTTGCAGTGACTGCTGCTGTTCGATTTAGGTTTATAGGACGCTCTGCAGTTGTTGCTGCCCTGTAGTGAGGATCTGCATCACACGCTCCATCTTCCCTGCTTTCCAAGCTGCCTTCAAATTGGATCTCTCTCTGGGGAAAGGAGAGGGGGGAAAAAAAAACCCTGCTGGCCTGTCAGCCCTGACTCACTGCTTGAACCCCAGCTGTACAGGTGGGATACCCCCCTTGGCTTGTTGCAGCTTCAGCTGTGTGAGTGGAACTGGAAGGCCCCTGGAAAAAGAAAAAAAAAACTCTGCAGATTTTTTTTTCTTTCTGCTACTGCCTGTGTTTCCCACTTAGTCAAGAAATCTTACTGCTACCACTATATGTGGTAACTTGGTGATAGCAGCATGGGAAACAGCCAGAAGGAATAAGGAGGCAGAGTCCGGCTGCTTCCTTTTGTGCAATTTATTTACAGTGGAAAACAACAATTAGACCACTCCAAATAATGCAGAACACGGCCACCAGAATTCTGAATGGTAAAAGTAAAAGAGACCACATCACGGAAACCCTGATGGAATTGCACTGGCTACCCATTGAGCAAAGAATACAGTATAAAACCCTTTGTACAATACATAAGCTAATACATAATGAAAATGCTGATTGGCTGAATACAGCCCTCCACGTACACGTCCCTAACAGAAACCTGAGATCAGCTAATAAAGCCTTACTGTCCATCCCCTCAATCAAAACAGCCAAACTAACCCAAGTAAGGGAAAGAGCGCTCTCCTTAGCAGGTCCTATGCTATGGAACTCCATGCCCATCGAGATCCGCTTACAAAGAGACAGCAAAACCTTCAGAAAACATTTAAAAACATGGTTATTTAAACAGGCATACAACAAAGAGAAAGGAGAGTAGAACACTGGGGAAAAAGAAAAGCGATTGGCAGCACACCCTGAACACACTACCCAAATCAACACGGGTACATATTCTATTTTAATCTTAAATTTCTAGAATAAGATGACATAGATTCTCTTTTCTTCCCACTCAAAATAAACGGACGTAACATAACACATCCAATTATGAGTTTTATAACTACTTTTGTTACCGTAAAGTCTTGGCACATGTATAGTGATGGAATTCATAATCTGTTCCAATATTAATATTTGTGCCTTATTGTAAACCATTATGATGGTCCCACCCATGTTTTAATGTAAACCGGTACGATAAGACCTGGTCTTGAGTGTCGGTATAGTAAAAGAAGTTAGTTAAATAAATAAATAAATAAATAAATAAATAAATAACTAACTTAATGATGGTATAGAAAAGTTTTTAAATAAATAAATAAAGCAAAACAAACCTTTAGGTTCAGCTAGCACAGTTCTCTCATTCAATGGCTTCCCGCCAGCTCCCCAGGGACTAGGCCCTGAGTTCTTATAGTCTGGTGAGGGGCTCCTTGTGGGTCTGAATCTTAAGGAAGACTGGGTGAGACAGCGGTGCCTGGTTCCTTAAGGTAGTTTGAGGGAGTTTCCTAGAGACTCCCTCACAGGGTACCTATGGAATATCAAAGTTTAAGCTAGTGGCCTCTCCTCCTCCCACTTTTGTCAGGAAAGCTGTTGTTCCTTTCTTCCTGTACATGCATAAGCTGAGGTGTGCTGTTATAATTACAGAGGGCTGGGAGCTACAGCCTAATGCACTGCAATTCCAGTAACAGAGAGGGCTGGGAGCTACAGCCTAAAGCACTGCAATTCCAGTAACAGAGAGGGCTCGGAGCTACAGCCTAAAGAACTGCAATTCCAGTAACAGAGAGGGCTGGGAGCTACAGCCTAATGCACTGCAATTCCAGTAACAGAGAGGGCTGGGAGCTACAGCCTAAAGCACTGCAATTCCAGTAACAGAGAGGGCTCGGAGCTACAGCCTAAAGAACTGCAATTCCAGTAACAGAGAGGGCTGGGAGCTACAGCCTAATGCACTGCAATTCCAGTAACAGAGAGGGCTGGGAGCTACAGCCTAAAGCACTGCAATTCCAGTAATAGAGAGGGCTCGGAGCTACAGCCTAATGCACTGCAATTCCAGTAACAGAGAGGGCTCGGAGCTACAGCCTAATGCACTGCAATTCCAGTAACAGAGAGGGTTTGGAGCTACAGCCTAAAGCACTGCAATTCCAGTAACAGAGAGGGCTTGGAGCTACAGCCTAATGCACTGCAATTCCAGTAACAGAGAGGGCTGGGAGCTACAGCCTAAAGCACTGCAATTCCAGTAACAGAGAGGGCTCGGAGCTACAGCCTAAAGAACTGCAATTCCAGTAACAGAGAGGGCTGGGAGCTACAGCCTAATGCACTGCAATTCCAGTAACAGAGAGGGCTGGGAGCTACAGCCTAAAGCACTGCAATTCCAGTAACAGAGAGGGCTCGGAGCTACAGCCTAATGCACTGCAATTCCAGTAACAGAGAGGGTTCGGAGCTACAGCCTAAAGCACTGCAATTCCAGTAACAGAGAGGGCTTGGAGCTACAGCCTAATGCACTGCAATTCCAGTAACAGAGAGGGCTGGGAGCTACAGCCTAAAGCACTGCAATTCCAGTAACAGAGAGGGCTCGGAGCTACAGCCTAATGCACTGCAATTCCAGTAACAGAGAGGGTTCGGAGCTACAGCCTAAAGCACTGCAATTCCAGTAACAGAGAGGGCTTCGAGCTACAGCCTAATGCACTGCAATTCCAGTAACAGAGAGGGCTGGGAGCTACAGCCTAAAGCACTGCAATTCCAGTAACAGAGAGGGCTCGGAGCTACAGCCTAAAGCACTGCAATTCCAGTAACAGAGAGGGCTGGGAGCTACAGCCTAATGCACTGCAATTCCAGTAACAGAGAGGGCTGGGAGCTACAGCCTAAAGCACTGCAATTCCAGTAATAGAGAGGGCTCGGAGCTACAGCCTAATGCACTGCAATTCCAGTAACAGAGAGGGCTCGGAGCTACAGCCTAAAGCACTGCAATTCCAGTAACAGAGAGGGCTTCGAGCTACAGCCTAATGCACTGCAATTCCAGTAACAGAGAGGGCTGGGAGCTACAGCCTAAAGCACTGCAATTCCAGTAACAGAGAGGGCTCGGAGCTACAGCCTAAAGAACTGCAATTCCAGTAACAGAGAGGGCTGGGAGCTACAGCCTAATGCACTGCAATTCCAGTAACAGAGAGGGCTGGGAGCTACAGCCTAAAGCACTGCAATTCCAGTAATAGAGAGGGCTCGGAGCTACAGCCTAATGCACTGCAATTCCAGTAACAGAGAGGGCTCGGAGCTACAGCCTAATGCACTGCAATTCCAGTAACAGAGAGGGTTCGGAGCTACAGCCTAAAGAACTGCAATTCCAGTAACAGAGAGGGTTCGGAGCTACAGCCTAAAGCACTGCAATTCCAGTAACAGAGAGGGCTAGGAGCTACAGCCTAAAGCACTGCAATTCCAGTAACAGAGAGGGTTCGGAGTTACAGCCTAAAGCACTGCAATTCCAGTAACAGAGAGGGCTAAGAGCTACAGCCTAAAGCACTGCAATTCCAGTAACAGAGAGGACTCGGAGCTACAGCCTAAAGCACTGCAATTCCAGTAACAGAGAGGGTTCGGAGTTACAGCCTAAAGCACTGCAATTCCAGTAACAGAGAGGGCTAAGAGCTACAGCCTAAAGCACTGCAATTCCAGTAACAGAGAGGGCTGGGAGCTACAGCCTAAAGCACTGCAATTCCAGTAACAGAGAGGACTCGGAGCTACAGCCTAATGCACTGCAATTCCAGTAACAGAGAGGGCTAGGAGCTACAGCCTAATGCACTGCAATTCCAGTAACAGAGAGGGCTGGGAGCTACAGCCTAATGCACTGCAATTCCAGTAACAGAGAGGGCTGGGAGCTACAGCCTAATGCACTGCAATTCCAGTAACAGAGAGGGCTGGGAGCTACAGCCTAAAGCACTGCAATTCCAGTAACAGAGAGGGCTCGGAGCTACAGCCTAATGCACTGCAATTCCAGTAACAGAGAGGGCTGGGAGCTACAGCCTAAAGCACTGCAATTCCAGTAACAGAGAGGGCTCAGAGCTACAGCCTAATGCACTGCAATTCCAGTAACAGAGAGGGCTCAGAGCTACAGCCTAAAGCTCTGCAATTCCAGTAACAGAGAGGGTTCGGAGCTACAGCCTAATGCACTGCAATTCCAGTAACAGAGAGGGCTCGGAGCTACAGCCTAAAGCTCTGCAATTCCAGTAACAGAGAGGGTTCGGAGCTACAGCCTAATGCACTGCAATTCCAGTAACAGAGAGGGCTCGGAGCTACAGCCTAATGCACTGCAATTCCAGTAACAGAGAGGGCTCGGAGCTACAGCCTAATGCACTGCAATTCCAGTAACAGAGAGGGCTCGGAGCTACAGCCTAATGCACTGCAATTCCAGTAACAGAGAGGGCTCGGAGCTACAGCCTAATGCACTGCAATTCCAGTAACAGACACTTGAATTCAGGTTTGGATTTCATGCAGGAAAGGCTTCCTAATCTCTCATCCACCTTTTTGGGAACTAGAAGTGAGCGAACCAGGCGAGCCAAGCTCAAGAGTTTGGTTTTACTCTGGGAGCCAATGCAAAAGCTGAGTTAATTTAATTAGCACAGGAAAAAAAAACCCCCAGTTATCACCAAAAATGAAAAATAAAAATAAAAACCTCTTTCCCATCCTTTATGTGTTGCTGGTTTTATTTATCCTCTCTCTGCTTAATCATTCTTTCCCATCTCCATTCTGGCTTCCCTGTTCTATTTTGGTTTTCATCGTCCCGTCTCCTTTGGCTTTTCTAAGGGTTTGCATACACTTTTTTTTTTCTTTCCGTTTATCTTTTTTTTCTTTTTGCTTATTGCACTTCATTTTGTGTATATGAAATGAACAAATATTAAATTAAATAAAACAAAACAAAATCCCGGGTCCTCACTATGGATGGAAACTCCTCCCTCCCCAGCCTTCCTGGCTCTCCTTTCTTCATGGGGAAGGAACGATCCCTCTCTTTGCTGAGGCCTTTTCCAATTGAAACCCTGGCAGGGCAGAAGCAATCTGTGATCATTCCTGCCCCATGAAGAAAGAGGACTTAGGGTGTACCCCAAAGGGCCATAAAATCATTTATAAGTGGGGCCGATTCCCCTCCTGACTTGACCCGAGGAATGGGTCCTTTCTCTTGGGGGGGGAAAGGCTGAACCCACAAGACCCAGGCAGTGTAGGGAAATCCCGCCGGCAGTGCGTTACTGTACCCTTTCTGGGACGGTGCTGCGGGAACAGTCTGAACGCAGTTTGGGGGATTTTTTCAGAAATAAATATCCAAATCAAGCAGATAACTGTTCACGTTACATCTCTGCTCCCACTCTTCTTTCTTTCCTTTGCGCACGAGTCCCCAGGTCACAGCCTGACTCTCGGGGGAGAGAGCACCGACAAGAAATCCCAGCTGGGAGAGGAAATCTCCACGTGCGAGGAGGATTGCCCCCCGTCCTCGAACTCACGCCGCAGGTCCGCACGAGTCCAGCTTGTCGCCAGCCCATGTCTCGCATCTCAAAGTGTAGAGATGCGGCCGGGAGCCTCCAAAGGTTCTTGCCTCTGCTCCTCAGACCCCTCCCGTGTTGTGACCCCTCCTCGGGAAAGATCCGCTGCTGGAGCAAACAGGCCCAGCCTCAACCGCGAGGAGGGGGTGGCACTGAACCATCTCGCAAACCAAAAAGGGGGAAATGCTTTCCAAGGCCCCAAAACGTCCTCCGAGGTGATCAGAGCTTCTGACACCTGGCATGCCCCTCCCTAGAAACCGGGGCAGATCTCACCATAGGAAAAATCCCAAACTATCCACAGACGAGGGGTGCACTGCGGGAATCTCCTCTCTAAAGAGCCCCTCCCTAGAAACCGGGGCAGATCTCACCATAGGAAAAATCCCAAACTATCCAAAGACTCTGCCATAAAACAGACGAGGGGTGCACTGCGGGAATCTCCTCTCTAAAGAGCCAAGTACCAAAACGACTTCTTACCTTCCAGAAGCCAAACCAAAATGAACTTACTATCTAGGCCACCGGCCCCTCCTTGTGCCTTAAGGAGCTCCCTTTGCAGCAAGCCTCTAAGGGAGGTGGTGTTAAAAAATGGTTTCTCCCACTAAGCTGAAAAACCCAGGGAAGGGATCTAGGGCCCACCTAGTGGACACCAGGGGTCTCTACAAGAGTAAGAAGAGCCAGGAAGGCTGAGCCGGAGGATTAAGGGAGGGTCCGGGAGGGGTTTGGGGTTTATTTGGTTTTTGTTTTATTTATTTTTTTGCAATGGGGTGCTCTATTTTTAGAACGAAACAAAGTTATCCCTTTTCGGATATGGAACTGAGCCAAGGAAGTATACTGAGCATGCTTGCAGTGTGATTTCAGTTTAAGAGCAAGAAGCTAAAATGCTTTTTAAACCTTCTGTCACTATAGTGCCTTATTTATATATGGATCTAAATCACTTGCACTTCAAACTCCATAGGAACATAACATAAGAGGTGCCAGGCTGAGACAGACCTACGGTCCATCAAACCCAGCATCCTGGCTCTGACAGTGCTATTCAAACAAGCCTTCCAAGAGTTTTAACCTAAGGGTTAATATATACCCCCTTTAATATAAATATTTAGTTAATTGTATTACCTCTGCTCTTACTGTTCTCCTCCTTCAACTGTTTACATTTTATGATTTATTTTACTATTTTATTTGTTTTTATTAGTTTATTATGAAACTTTGTATTTACTTCTCTTCATTTAATTTTGGAAATGCAAATATTTTTAAATGAATATTTGTTAACTAATGTGATATGTTCTCATGAAACTTCTGTATATGAAAATTAATAATAAATATACTTAAATAATACATGGAAGAGCCCAAAAGATCCGAACAGGAAAGTCCATTCCTGTTGGTTCACTCCCAGCACTATGAAGTGGAGACACCCAAATCTGTCTGGGTAATAAATGCTTATGGACCTGTCCTCCCTAAAAACTCGTCCATACCTGTTTCAGACTCGCCCTATATTATTGGCCTTGACCAAATTCTCTGGCAACAAATTCCAAAGCTTAGTTGTAGGTTGGCTAAAAAAAACCCCAAAAAACATTTTTTTTTTTAATTTGATTTAAATTTGCTACAGCGAGTCCCAGTCTTGTCTGATAAAGTAAAAAAAAACAAAACCACGACATTCCCCATTAACTTGTTCTACATTGAAGGACAACGTCCTCTTTCGTATGCGCTCCAGTTCGCTCTGGGCGCGGTCTCTTCTCCCACCTGTACCCGTACCCCGGAGGTGGTTTGAATCCAACCACATCTTATTCCTGCTCCTAAGCCCTCGACTCCCGTTTCCCTTAGTTTAATAACCTTAGACAAAAAACAGCTTGAGATTATCGTGCAACTGTCATCAAAACGTGCATGCGCGCTTTGCCCCAGATGTAGCCTTTCCTTCAACCATCTGGCATTTCCGTGCATAGAAGGCATTATGAGCTAATGCTCCGTGCTTCAGAGCCCTAGGAGGCTTGCTAGGCTGGTTAGCGTTATCTCCCGTGCCGCTTATGCATGAGAAAAAATAATAATAATAATAATAAGCAGTGGCAGCGAACAGTAGGCCTCACCAAAGATTTACAGCCATGTTGACATTTCTCTAGGGCTTGTATTTGCCCATTCGTCATCAGAAAAAATTCAGTTAAAAAGAAACAAAAAAAAGAGAGGCCTTCCACCTGAAACACAAGACGCTCAGCCTTTAGTTTACCTAGGCTTTAACCGTACGGTAATGTTTAATGGACGGCACTAAATTAGGCCGGCCCATGCCCCCTTCTTGTTCCAGCAGATACCGCCTAGTATCTTACTTGCTGCTCTTCTATCTCTTTCACTTGCTCTTTGAAGCCTTCTGGTTCTTGACTGCTTGTGTTATAAGTTCCTATTCCTAATGGCGGGTATTGCAAATTCTGCTTTTTGTTGGCTTAAAATAAGAAATCCACACACACTTTTTTTTTTTTTTTTTTACACAAGCAACGAAAGGGTCAGACTTGGAAATATCCCATCTGCTAAACTTGGAGCTTGCAAGGCAATGGCTATTTATAATTGATATTAATGAATGTCAGATGACAGATGTTTATAGCCTAACTGCAACCATAAGTTGCTTAAACCAGAAGTGGTTCATTTCTAAACTCAAAAATGACTTTATCTTTGAAGGATGAACAGTCCTACCACCAGGTACCTCTAAACATTAAGGGGTAGATTTTAAAAGGTGCGCGCGGGAGTAGATTTGTTCGTGCAACCCAGCGCGAACAAATCTACTCCCGATTTTATAACATGCGCGCGGCATGTCGGCGCGCGCAAGGCTGCACAAAATTGACAGCCTGTGCGCGCCGAGCCGCACAGCCATCCTCAGTTCCCTCCGAGGCCGCTCCAAAATCGGAGCGGCCTCGGAGGGAACTTTCCTTCCTGCCACCCCCCACCTTCCCCTATCTAACCCACCCCCCAGCCCTAACTAATTCCCCCCTACCTTTATTTCACACGCTACGCCTGCCTGAGGCAGGCGTAACTTGCGCGCACCGGCCAGCTGCCGTGCGCAGGGGGTGGAAGGGGCAGCTATTTGGGGGTTGCACGCATATCTTACGCGCGTAACCCTTTGAAAATCTTCCCCTTAAGGGGCAGTTCTGTAACACTGTGCATGACTTAGCTGGCAGTGCCCCTAATTCACACCAATTTTCAAAGTGGATTTACAGGCATAATTTTGCTTTGAAAATTATCCCAGCAAAACTATGCACACACATTGTGCATTTATTTATTTATTTATTTATTTATTTTTTATTTTTCTATACCGAAATTCCTGTATTAGATACAAATCAGCCCGGTTTACAGAGAACGGGAACTCGCCCGGGACATGTTTGGCCGGGGCTTTTTACATTGTAACAGTTTTAACATTAAAACAATTAGATATACTTTCCATTACATAGCATTAGAACTTTTACATATAGTTCTGCCAAGAATTTACACACTTGGAGGTAGGTTTTAAAAGCCCGATGCATGCACGCGCCCACCAAATTTTAAAAGATGCTCAGATGTGGGCGTACAATTTAAAAGTTTTCAAAAAAGGGGCGTGGTGTAGGCGTGATCTGGATGGGACATGGGCGTGGCCAGAAGATCTGCGCCTAAATACTTACCTGCCTGGGCGCATGCCAATATCCCCTGCCGCCTAAGTTTACTTCTGCTAGGGACGAGGTTTAAATTAAAAAAACAAAAATACAAAAACTAGCCATACCTGAGAGGTTTTAAGAGTCTGGGGTAACTGGGGGGAGTGTTAGCGATTCAACCAGGGAGGGTTGGAAGACCTAGCTGTTAACTGGGTGAACTGGTGGATGAACTGGGGAAAATGGCAATGGTGAGGACCTGCCGCCGCACCTTGTAACAGTCCCCGATTCACGCGCGCAAGTTATCACCACTTTATCTGCAGAAAACCCTTTGAAAACTACCCTCTTACCCTTAGAGGTCCAGTATGGTTCTGGCATTAACCCTCTAACCCCTAGAACAGGGCTGGCCAGCTCTGGCCCTCGACAGCCACAGACGGGCCCGGTTTCCAGGATATCCACAGTGAATAAGCACGAGATAGATCCGCACACAGTGGAGGCAGTGCACGCAAATCTCTCTCATGCATATTCATGGTGGATATCCTGAAAACCTGGCCCGTCTGTGGCTCTCAAGGACTGGAGTTTGTCATCCCCTGCCCTGGAAAAATGCAAGTTTATTAAAAATCCTCAAGGGAAGTTTAAACTTTACGGTTACAAGTAAAGACAAGATGTTTTATGTGCAAAGACTCTTATTATATTTCTTTGCAGTATCTTGTATTGTACTTAACATCTTGGTCCTGAATGCATTTTTATGCCCACAGGGCAATGTCCGCACTGATACATGTAAATCTGCAGTGCTCGCCTCAAACACATAACCATGATATAACTACTAACACCAATCTACTCCAAGTATTGCATGAGACATTGTAAAAATGTTAAATCTAAAATCATTTAGTAAAGCAACAGCACCGAATCTCTCAATTGTATCATCTTATATTCAAAATGTGTCTATAGTGGCCCCCTCTGTGCCACAAATTTCTTGTTTTAAGTTATAGTGAATCTATTTTTTCAGCTAGAATATCTATATTTATGACCACTGATATGCAGCAAAACCAATCTCTCTGCTTTTATTTATCCTGCTGGTGCGATGCTAATTTAGAAAAGGGGAGGAGGTTGGGGCAGGATTTCTGGCCAAGTAGAGTCCATCAAGCTAGGTTGAGAGAACATTGTACAAATCTCATCTTTGGGGGTGAGTTTCCTCACTCCGAGGGTCATCAAATCTTCACAAGAGAGCACTGTTCTGTTCGTATGTCTCACTCTGAATGTCAAAGTGGCCCCTAACCCCTACACTAACACCTAAACCTCACCTCGAGTAACAAGGTGAGCCTCCTATAGAGGTATAAATGCCTAACTATATGAGGCTTTTATAGCTAGTCAGTCTCTCTCTCTCAGAAATGACTTCTGTTTCATTTTTATCTTGAATGGTTCTTTGAAAATCAGTGTAATTTGAATAAACTTTACTAATATTGCTGGATTAGCTAAGGCATGTTCAATTTTAATGAAATAATCAGGGATGACAAAATATTTAGAAACCCTAGATGCCAGCCAAATCTTTTAGTAATAAGAGCAAAAAATATTAACCTCTTATTTTGTTTTTTCACTCTCTTTTTACTTATTGCTCTTTCTTGTTTATCTATATTTTTGTTTCTATTTTGCTCTTATTTTTTTAATTTGCTTTCTTGCATTTTTATTTATTTATTTTTTGTGTAGGAATTTTTTTGTTTTGTCTAGTATTTGTATTTCTTTTCTAGACTCTCTCCTCTTACCTCTTTCCCCCAGCCTCTCTGTTATGTGGCAACTCCTCCTGGAAATAGACCCTCCACAAAGACAGTGGCTCCTCCTAAGTCAAGAGCAGCAGCCAATTTTGTCATCCTTCTTGCCTATGAATTTTTTACTTCTTTACATAATGATGTAAATTCTGTAAATGTATATTCCACATTTTTCAGAGAAAAAAATGGATTACAGCAATAAAAGAATAAAAACCATATATTACAATAAAATGCAATAAAAAAAGTTATATTACATCAAAACTTTTTTAGTCCTGCACTTTTCAGGCTTATATCCATCTTTACCATGGGCAGGTGGGACAACCCTTTCCAAATAAGCAAGACACAATCTGTGGGTTAAATCAGGTCATACAACAATCCGGAACCCAAGCCACACAAAGTGTATGCATCAAACTAATATGCCCCCAACCTCAATTTAGCAGCTTAGTGCCACAACCCAGTGGTATTCCGCTTCTGTGCCCTCCAACTCTCCATAGCTCACCTGATCTTTATTACCCCAGCCAGAATTGTACACAGTATTCAAGGTGCGGTCTCACCATGGAGCGATACAGAGGCATTATGACATTTTCCGTTCTATTAACCATTCCCTTCCTAATAATTCCTAACATTCTGTTTGCTTTTTTGACTGCTGCAGCACACTGAGCCAACGATTTCAAAGTATTATCCACTATGATGCCTAGATCTTTTTCCTGGCTGGTAGCACCTAATATGGAACCTAACATTGTGTAACTACAGCAAGGGTTATTTTTCCCTATATGCATCACCTTGCACTTGTCCACATTAAATTTCATCTGCCATTTGGATGCCCAATC
This sequence comes from Rhinatrema bivittatum, assembly GCF_901001135.1. NCBI lineage: Eukaryota > Metazoa > Chordata > Amphibia > Gymnophiona > Rhinatrematidae > Rhinatrema > Rhinatrema bivittatum. The sequence continues at coordinate 585,604,442 of NC_042617.1, read as the reverse complement.
TTCCAGTCTTGAAAGGTCCTCCTGCAATTTATCTCAATCCGCATGCAATTTAATTATTCTGAATAATTTTGTCATCTACAGATTTGATCACCTCACTCATCATACCCCTTTCTAGATCATTTATAAATATACAAGCCGTTAAGCCCGTTAAAACGGGCTACATTACATTTTTTTTTCAGTCCATTTTCTAACACAGCATCCTTCTACACTTCACTCCTCCCCTTCCCTCCACTCAGTCTTACTCACCCTCTGTCTCCCACTGCCTCCTTCCCCTCACTCTCACCTCCCTCCCCTTCCCTCAGTCACTCCCACCTCTCTCCCCTTCCCTCAGTCACTCCCCATCCCCTCCCCCTCAGCCCTCCTCCACTCCCTTTTTCTCTGCTCCACAATTTCTTACCCTACTACTTACTCACATCCCTGTCTCTCACCTCTCCCTCATTCTCCCTCTCCCCCTTCCACTTACTCACATCCCTGTCTCTCACCTCTCCCTCATTCTCCCTCTCCCCTCACTCCCTACCTCCCTCCCACACACTCACCCACTCCTCCCTCCCTCTCACTCAGTCCCTCCCCCTCCTCCCCCCCTCAGTCCCTCCCCCCCACTCAGTCCTCCCCCTCACTCAATCCCTCCCTCCCTCTCACTCAGTCACTCCCTCCCACTCCCTCTCTCTCTCTCCTCCCTCCCTCGCTACTGGACGCCGCCACCCGATGCTGCCGCTGCTGCCGCCGCCGCCACCACCACCCGACGCCGACGCCGCTGCCACCCGACGCAGACACCGCCGCTGCCACTCAACGCCGCCATGTTTTTTTTTTTCTGGCAGAGACCGACGTGCTCGCCCGCACATGCGCGGTAGAGCTGGTCTCTACCGCGCATTTGCGGCACGTCGGTCAACCTTCAATTATTAGGTTGATTGAAAAGCACCAGTCCAAGTACAGACCCCCGCGGAACTCGATTTTTCACTGCTTTCCACTGAGAAAATTGAGCATTCCTTAGCATTCGGGTAGGTGAAACCTACCCGAATGTGGGTAGGTTTGATCTACCCGCATTTGGGTTATGCACCTCTGCCAGCAGATGGAGATGGAGCAAAAGCTCATGTCACGACCATACAGTCCCACCCTGATAGCCCGCCAGTATTCTCCGACTCCAGCAGATGTGGACATGCATTTCCCTTTGGGGGAGTGCCTATGAGTAAAAAAAAAAAGGGAAGAGAAGAGAAGAAAGAAGAAGGAATCAAGTGGAGATAACAGAAAGACAAGAGCACTGCTTGCCTCCTGAACTGATACCATTTGGTCCCTCCCTCAGTAGAGTGCCCTCAGTCCGGCAGCCTTGACTGCTGTAGACCATGAGTTCCTCAGCGGTTGCAAGCCGAGAGAGGCTCAGCGGGGAAGGTCTTAGTCCTCACCCCCCCATAGCCGGGACCCGTTTCCAAGAGATGCTTGGCGGTGAAGGCTTGAGCCCTCTCTCCCCATAGCTGGGACCCATTTCTGCTCTCAGCCAGGAAAGCTGAGCTCAGGTAAAAAGTTTTTTGCTAGTAAAAAAGCAGTAGAAAGGGTCCGTTACCTCGGCATTCGACTGTTCATGTCTCTGGGGAGTTCTGTGAAGTGAGGTGGTAGGGCAGGCTCGGTGGGTTAAGCAGCCATGTGGCTAGGCCCCGCTCCACGCTTCTCCCCTTTTGGCGCTTAGTAGGTCGCGAGGGGATTTCACGCCTTTTTTCACAGCAGGGCCATCGGTGCGCTCAGTTGTGCAATCAAGCAGTACTGGGCGCCCAGTTGGACGTATGCCTAGGCGCATATACTTGCATCAACACTTTTTTGTGTGTGTCCATTTTGGGTGCATTTATATGCGCATAATCTAAGTGCTTACAACCATAGCAACCGCAGCAAAGAAGCCTAAGCACCTACCCATTTGTGCTGTATGCCACATCATGATGGCTTTTTTGGGACAAAATGGCCGTATAGTATTGCTTTCCTCCTGAGGGATACCATGCAGTCTCTCCCTCAGGTGAGTGGTTCAGTCCGGTGGCTATGAAGGCCTGGCCCTAGTGTACAATTAGCATTTGCAGGCTGAGAGAGGCTCAATGGTGTGGGCTTATCTCTCTTCCCCCGTAGCAAGGCTCTCAGCTACGTAGGGCTAAGCGCAAGTAAAAAAGTTTTTTTTTTCTTATTTAAAAAAAAAAAAAAAATCACAGGCTAGCTCGCTCACATCTTTCGGGAGTTCCATGAGCTGAGAAGGAAGTGCAGGCATGGCTGGTTGAGCAGACATTTGGTTAGGCCTTGCTCGCAGGCTTCTCCCTTTTTGAGCACGTGGTAGGACATGAGGTGTTTGCGCACATTTTTGTGCTGTAGGCTGCTCGGCGTGCGTCCGTGCACCCATTTGTGTGTACTGCTTAGGCGCCTTGGTGTAGTGAGCGCCCATATTGGGCATCTAGTTGGGCTTGCGGCCTAGGCATGTATACTTGCGTGTATTTGTGTGTGCATGCTGCTGACATCGGGGCCCGGCTTCTCCCTGCACTGCTCCTTCAGCATGGCTGTTGGCCATGGTTCTGCATTCTTCCTGCTAGGGCGCGGGCCGCGCCTCCTTTAGAGATTTAAAGGGCCAGCCTCCTGGCTCCACCTGGACTCCTCCCAGGGCATTTCCTGATCTTCAGCCCTATATAAGGGCCCAGCTTCCAGTCCTTGATTGCCTTCGCAAGGAGTTAGTTCATCTCAAGGACTTCTCGTCTTCACTCCTGCTGGTATTTCCTGTTCTTCGTGGGATCCCTCATCGTTCTTCATGTTCCTGGTCTCTTCCTGATGTTTCGTGGTTTTCCTGATGTCTCATGGTCTTCCTGTGATGTTCCAGCTCCTTGAGTCGGAGGTCCCAAAAGTTAAAAATAATTAAAAATTAAAAAAAAAAAAAAAATTTTTAATCTGCTTGCGGCTTGAAAACCGGACGCTCAATTTTGCCGGCGTCCGGTTTCCGAACCCGTGGCTGTCAGCGGGTTTGAGAACCGACGCCAGCAAAATTGAGTGTCGGCTGTCAAACTCGCTGACAGCCGCCGTTCCTGTCAAAAAAGAGGCGCTAGGGACGCGCTAGTGTCCCTAGCGCCTCTTTTTACCGCGGGCCCTAATTTGAATAATTTTATTTACTGAATCGCGCGCACAGGAGAGTGGCGATTTTTACTGTATCGGCCTGCAAGACGGATAACTTTACATTATCCTTTTGAACATTGACCTTGACATTTCTCAGCAGTCCTAGCAGCAGGTGTAATTAGTTGATACTAGGGCTCGTTGTCCTAGTCTCTGCAGTGGTGTCTAACTTGGATCAAGCCCTCGTAGTTCTTTCCCCTGCACCCTGTGGCCCAGTTTGATAGTAAAGCTGCCGCAAGCTGCTGTAGTCGGGGTTCGCGGAGGTAAAGTTCAACCAAGAAAAGATGCCCTGTAAGCAGTATTTTCCCCTCCCCACCTCTGACTCCCCTTACTCGGGCTGAGCCCAGCCACTCCCAGCCTCTCCAGCAATCAATTATCCCTTCCGAGTAAACCATCCATAAGGTAGATTAGTGAAAGGAAAACAAAACTCAAATCTGTTTGTCTGGTGGTCCCTAGCCCACTCCACGGTTTATAGCAAAAAACAATTCCCGAAAATACCTAGCCCTGAATTGACAAACACAAGCCACTTCGCTTTACTTCCCTTTGTCGCTGTAGCTCTCCCTCTGCCTCCTCACTCACCCATCCCATACTTAAAGTCTGCAGTCCCAGAGCTGGTCAGTTTTGGTTCAGATGGGAGGAACTATTCTTCCTCCCTTTCCTGCTGATCCTGACTTCCTCTGGATTCCTCACTACTGGCAAGGGTGAGATTGGAGCCTCCACCCTCCCTGCACTCAGAGGCTCCGCCCCCCAGAGCCCCACTGGAGATTCCGATCCAACTCACTGATGATGGGACTTGTAGTCCTCACTCTATCTTTACTTGCTCTGGGGGTTTTGGCTTTGGCAAGATGGTGCCTGAAATCCTCAGTTCCCCAATCTTTGGGTTATCTTGAAAATGGGGCAAGGGGGGTCTCCATTATCACAATATATACAACAACAAAAAAAACCCCATCAAAAAATGTGTATATATGTTAAATGTATTTATTTATGTGTATATATATTTTGTATTTTTGTATTTTGTTTTAGGATGACACATGTACCCCAGAGTTGTTGGGTTTTTTTTTTTTTACCATCTCCATCCCAGACCCCATTCTTCCGTTGTTCAGCCTCTGTTAATGCTTTCTATGACTCGGGTAAGTCTTGGTGCTGCTGAGTTGACTGCTCTCAGATATCTGTGGCAGCATTGCCCTGAAAAATCTCAACTATGCCTAACAATACAACCAGCTCAGTAAATCTCAAGGGAAAGAGACTTTTCGAAAATTTTTCACTGGGGAATATGTAAAATAGATAAGAAATGTGGGATCTGTGAACTAAATGGTATTGAGACTTCAAAATAAATTGGGGAGAAGGAAGAAGGCAGCTTATAAAATGGCAAACTTGCTATTGTGCAAACCCTATAGCATGCAGCTGCCTCTAGTGGCTCAGCCTAGATCAGAGGTTAACCAAACCCGTCCTGGGGGAACCCCCATCCAGTCGGGTTTTCAGGATATCCGCAATGAATAGGCAGGAGATAAAAATGAGCCTCCTGTGGAGGAGGAGCATGCAGATCTACCTAATGCATACTCGTTGTGGAGGTCCTGCAGGACAGGGTTGGGAACCACTGCCCTAGATGAGTTACCAGAATACTCACAGGTTGAAATATATTTTCCTAGTTATAAATAGTAAAGATTAAAAACAAAAATAAAAGATCAGTGTCTAAAATATCCCGGTTACCCACGAGATCTTACTGACATGGTTGTATAATACAGTGCTAGTCTATCCAAGGGTTTCATTTGCCCTTAAAGCTTCATTTCACGATTGAGAGCAACTCACCCTGGTGTTGTGTCTTCTAGGCCAGTGATTCCCAGCTCTCTTCTGGGGGCACACCTGACCAGTCAGCCTTTCAGGATATCCATTATGAATATGCATGAGATAGATTTGCATACTCTGGAGCCCCAGGGTATGCAAATCTATCATGTACATACTCATTGCGACAATCCTGAAAACCTGACTGGATACTTGTGCCTCAGTAGGCAGCTTTGCTCTAAATGCTGCTATTGTCCATCAGTGCTCTATCAGGAAGATTTTCATTTTCAAGACAGACGTGAAGACATTAATCAAAGGTATCAGAAAATCAAAACATCTGGATTTTCAAAAATATTTTCCTGGCTGTTGAATTTGAGTAAAAGGGAAACTACTGTAGAGAACATGGATGCCAAGGGAGTACCATCTGTCTCCTATCACTTCTTACTTTTCTTGATTATTTTGGAAGAGGTAGACTAAACATGCAGCTGTGACATAACACAGAAATCACACTTTCACTTCTGGCCCACGCAGACGCTTGCATCAGCTGGGCTGAGACTCTGAAAAGGGCAGCCACTCTGACCTCGAGGGAGATTAATGCCATGGAGCATGGGGCAAGGCAGTGTAACATCTCAGTCCTGCATCCCCATCTCTCTCCCTGCAAAAGTAAGGCTCCTCCCTTCCCTATTGTTCATTGAGTTGGGTGCGGCTGGTGCACATTACGGAGGTGTGAAATTATTCATGGTGAAAGTAAAAAATGGAGAAAGCCAGGCTATTCATCTTTACAGGAAAAAAACGAGTGGAAAATGTTTACTTCCTGTGAAATGTTTTCAATGTACAGTGGAATGAGGAATCTTTTGAGGAGCACAGGTGATTAAATGATGCAGTTTGCCCTTTGCTGTATTCACAGTCGTCGTGTCCTCCTTCTCCCTGACATGGCTGCAGAGCCGGCACATTTTGCCTCTTTCTGTCTGTGGTGCACAAATTCTTCACTTCCAAAGCATCCGGTAAATGCCCTGGCAAATTTGGCAGAATGTTCTGCCACTGAAAATCATGCATCCCGTGCACGCTTTCGGTAACTTTCCCACCTGGCCTGCCACGTTGAAGAAATATGCCAAGCACAAGGAACTTATCTTTCTTTTTGCAGTTAATTAAAAACAAAAAAAAAAAATGTTTTTGCATCTGACTGCGCACCAGGCCTCATGCTGGAGTTTGGCGTTCTCAGTGACGTTGGCCAAGCCCCTATGTGCGCGCACGGACCGCCCAGCCTCATGTAGGGCCAGGGGCGTGTCCTTGCTCCGCGGCGCGCCCTGATTGAACGTACTACATAAGCACGTTCCTGCCTGCACTTCCTTGCCTTGGCAATCAGGTTGGCACTGTAAGTGTACTAGTTTGCCTCCGCGTTCACAGTCTTATTCCAGCCTTGTTCCAGCGTCCTACTGTTCCAGCGTCCTTCTGTTCCAGCATCTGTCTGTCCTGTCTCCCCAGGTAGTACTCTCGGACTGACTCTCTGGTACTGACCTCTGCCTGCTCCTTGACCATTCTGCTCGCTGCCTGGATCCTGACCTCTGCCTGCCTTGTGACCTCGTCTGACCTCTGGAACCTGACCCCTGCTTCATTGACTACTCTCGGACTGATTCCTGGAATCTGATCCCTGCTTCGTTGACTGTCACTCCTCGGACTGATCCTCGGAACCTGACCCCGGCTGCCATTGACCACATCTCCTGATTCTGGCTTTTTCCCTTGCCTTGTCATTGCCTACACTGTACTGGCCTTCCCTGATTCTCCAGGCCTACAGCCTAGTGACCAACCATGCTCCCTTGCTTCTCGTGGGCGACACTGCGAGGCCCACCCAAGTCCAAGCGGCCCGGGTCCCTATGGGTTCCACCTGGGGGGACCTCGGGCTTCTAGTGATGAAGCTCATCCAAGCCTCTGTCTCTTCCTGTGCTCTGTCCCCTGGGAGCAGGTGCTTCCTGGTCCCTACCTGAGAGCCGTTCTACTCTGCTCCAGGACAAGGGTCCACCTCCAAGCGCAACAATTGTAAACAGTTGCACCTGCTGTTCCACATCATACAACTCAAATAATAGAATATAAGTGGAAGGCTGATACTGCATGTTCAGTTTCAAACTGCCAACAATTCTTCATGACCTGGCTGCAAAGCTGCAATGAGCAGAAACTGCTGATGTTTTTATAAACATAATGTAAAAAGATATATGTTGCTGATATACAGGTCATTTGATGCACACCTGAAAGCAAATTCTGACTGGCAGTGTGCAGGTAATTTCTGGAACTTTCTGTTGTGTCCGTCGGTACTAGACGGCTTCGCCCCATTTGCCTTACCTTATTCACGGATCCTCCCGCTTACCTAGGAAAGATGGCTACCACTGTGTCTACAAGCCGACCTCTCCGGTGTCCCCGGAACGGCTATGGTGCAGCCTCCCGCCATTGCTCCTCCCAGGAACCTACTAGGGTGCGTGTGCATGCATAACCCACGTCTTTGTACCACCCTTGGCGCGAACCTCGAGGGCGTTCCCTCATGCTGACGTCACGCCATCTGGGTATATTACCTTCACTAGTTTGCTAGCTCATTGAGTTAGCAAAGACTCAAATTCGTTCTTGTCTACGCTACTCTGCTGCTTCCGTGCTGCCGCTGGAAGCTCTCTCTCTGCCCTTCGGGGTAATTGCTGACCTGGGTACCCGCTCCTTGGGGCCCTCTGCTTTATTTCAGGTGCTTACAGGGAACAGGTACTCGTTCCTCGAGAGCCTGCTCTCTCTGCCTCTGTGCCTGTACATTTTACAACTGACCTGGTGGAATCGCATATCAACAGCAAACACCTATTGAGTACTCTAACTCTCAGTCTATCTCATCCACAGTATCTCCTCATTGGGAGAGCTGCTGCCCTATGAGGAAAGACTAAAGAGGTTAGGACTTTTCAGCTTGGAGAAGAGACGACTGAGGGGGGATATGATAGAGGTGTTTAAAATCATGAGAGGTCTAGAACGGGTAGATGTGAATCGGTTATTTACTCTTTCGGATAGTAGAAAGACTAGGGGGCACTCCATGAAGTTAGCATGGGGCACATTTAAAACTAATCGGAGAAAGTTCTTTTTTACTCAACGCACAATTAAACTCTGGAATTTGTTGCCAGAGGATGTGGTTAGTGCAGTTAGTATAGCTGTGTTTAAAAAAGGATTGGATAAGTTCTTGGAGGAGAAGTCCATTACCTGCTATTAAGTTCACTTAGAGAATAGCCACTGCCATTAGCAATGGTTACATGGAATAGACTTAGTTTTTGGGTACTTGCCAGGTTCTTGTGGCCTGGATTGGCCACTGTTGGAAACAGGATGCTGGGCTTGATGGACCCTTGGTCTGACCCAGTATGGCATTTTCTTATGTTCTTATGCGGAACCTCCTGACGTCATCAAAGGAGAGAAGGGCTCCCTCTGCCGAGGTCCCTGAGAATACAACCACAGACTGCCTCACTACTGCCACCTCTGGTGGAGATCTTCAAGCTGTTTAATAAAGAACTAACTGTGTTTTGTGCATTACGAGTCTAGCCCAGTGCTGTGGCTCCTCACAGGGCTCCTCCCCATGGGCGTGGTCATCTCCCACAGAACCCAAGGATCCACCAAAACACACTTAACCATAACACTATCTTGTGCACCAGAAAACACTCATGCTCCATTGCCACTCTCTACAAGAGTTTTCTTCTTCACCACCATCCCACTTTCCTCCAGCCCTCTGGTCTGCGCATGCTCCTCCTCATCCATTCTCTGCACAGGGCCCTGAAACCCTCTCCACTCCCTCCCTGAGCCAGGAGGTACGCCGCTACCCCTCTTCATCTTTGTCCCAAGCTGCCTCTTCTCTCTTGGCACCTCCATCCCCCCCCCCCCCCCTCCATGCTGATTCTAAACTTTATAAAAGGGGCTCAACTGCCAACAGGGCAGGAAAAGCTTCCGAGTACTGAAGCTTCATCCCCCTACATGCAGTACCGCTATTGCTGAAATAGGATTTGGGGAGGAAGAGGCGGGAAGAAGTGGGGAAAGAGAAAGGAACAATAGCACATACACAGGAGAGTTCTCCCGCCTGCATCTGATCAGAAGCTTTGCTGGGCTGCCACATCCTGAATCACCATGGGAGAGACTGCGGCACAAACCAGAACAATTCTTAGGTATGTTTGTTGCTGTTTTGAAAGAGAAGGGCCCACAGTACTGAACTGAGCGTGGAATCGGTTGCTGAAGTACAAGAGGATATAAGATGTGTTTGAAGGCCTAAGGAGAAGTGGTCTTTGCCTGCACATTAAATGGGATGGAAAGGCAGGGGCCTTAAGAAAGGGTTATATAAAATCCTTTGTCTTCTTGGCAGGCGTTTGGCAAGTTCAATCTGAACACACTTTGGCATTTGCTCAGTTCCCACAGCTGGGCCAAAATTCTTAGAAATGGAGCAGGGATCTGGGAATTTGCACTGGACAAGGTGGCTTGAGAGTAACCCGGTGACAAGCATAAATTGTCAGCACTGACTTCTAGGGAGTCGGCCACCCAAATCCTCGCTTATTCCGTTAGGACTTGCCAAAGAGTGATTGTAAGGTTTGTTCTGCACATTTTCTCTTCCATCTCTGATGCACTTCTGATGGGTGAAACGCTTGGTTCCATGAAGGTGGCGACATTCTAGTGAAACAGAGAATATGATCCAAGTCCTCGCTAGTCTATCCATTCTTCCTTCCTGTTGTAATATTTCAGACTCTTATCTCCAGTCCTGCACTCATGTCTCCTCAATTCAGAAAGCTGTGTTTTGGCTTCCATGACCTCCTCTGGGGTGCCAGTCCATGCATCCATCCACCATCCGTTCTGTGAACAGATTTCATAATATTACACTTGAGTCTACTCCCTTTCAGTCTCATACCATAGCTCCCTGTTCTAGACCTGCCTATTGTAAAATGCTTAGCTGTTGTGCTTTATGTATATCACTCCTCTCCTTTAGGGCATATATATATATATATATATATATATATATCCTTAAATCTCACCTCATAGGGCTTATGTTGTAGACTGGCACAATCTCTTCTGCTAAGGTAATTCTTTGGCTGTTTAAACTGTATTCATACTTTGGATTGTCAGAATGGCATCAGCACAGGCTTGTGATAATGATCGGCAGGCAGGCAGGCATGCACTCACTCACATCTGAGATGTAATCCATGTTCATTATTTTCTGTGCCAGAAAGGAACGTCTAGCATGGCATGGCAGCGTAAAAGAACACATTTTTTGACCGCGTGACCTGCATGTGTGTGGTGTTGTGCGTCACAGGAGCTCCGGCGTGCGTCTTGCAGCTGATTTGGGGAGAGGGGAGGCTAGGGAGGGAAGGATAAGGTGTATGGACATACCAGGGAACCTTTGTGCTGTGGTCACTCTGAGATTATTGATTGAGGGAGGGGATGCATATCAGCTTTCTTTTCTCCACCCTCTCCCCACTAATCCACACTTTCTTACACACTCTCTCTCTCTCTCTCTCTCTCTCTGTCCCACCCTTTTCTCCATTCCAGGGATCACCCAGCGCCCCCCTTAACCCCACCCCTTGACTTGTGCTCCTTCACTCTACCCTCAGCTGAATCCCAAGTCTTGGAATCACAGCTGCAGGCCGACCTCTATCTGTTCCAGCTCCTACGGTTTAGTCCGTAAAAAAACTAAGTAGTCACATAGGGCAGCAGCAAAATAGTGCAGTTTTGGTATGGCAAGTTTGCTATTCTGAGTGTCTCTTTCTACAGTGTTTTGTGTTGCTTCACATGGAGGGGGTCTGTGTCACTGTTACTGACAACAGAATTTGACATTATTTTTGTATGGCGAATAGTAAGGGGAAACAGCCAGCCACTGCAGAGATTAACTTTAGTCAATGTGATATGGATTTATTTTCATTTATACATTTATGTATTGCTTGATTTTATTTGTATCCTATGCCCAAAAATCACAGATGATACATTCATCAGACACTGTGACATGATTTATATTTAATAGTTAAAAGTCTGATGTCCAATTATGTATTTTTACAGGAACATTCTAGGATGGGGTTGGTAATGGGGTGATCATGATTGTTTAATTTAGTTATCAAAATCTCAGAGGGAGAGCCCAAGCTCCTGAGAGTTAATTAGGAGGTGAGTATAAGGCTTAAAGCTCTCCTAGTGTATCTAATATCATTGTAATCGCGCTGCCTGCCCTCCAGTTTCTTCCCACGTCGTGCGTGTCTGCTCCAAGGTTAACCCTCCTCTCCTGTTCTCTGAAGGCTTCCTGTGGAAGGGGAGAGGGTGAGGTTGGAGCAGACACTGGCAAGAAGAAAACCAATGATCTGCTCCTTTCTCCAGCTCCTCCCCCTCCTGTTCTCTGAAGGCTTCCTGTGGAAGGGGAGAGGGTGAGGTTGGAGCAGACACTGGCAAGAAGAAAACCAATGATCTGCTCCTTTCTCCAGCTCCTCCCCCTCCTGTTCCCTGCAGGCTTCTTAAAGGAGAGTGGCCGGAGCAGTAAACAGAGAGGCCCAGAGCTTTCTAGTATTTCCCCAGAGAGCTGGCAATTAATACAAATTCCCGGAGTCTCAATCTGAAGAGTTCCCAGGTGTGTGTATGGGGGTAGATGGATATAGGTGAAGGAGGATTTCAGTGTGGGGTGTGTGGAGGAGGGATGATAAGATGTAGCGTGATGGTATGGTTGTGTGGAGCAGGTGGATTTGGGTGGGCTGTGTGTGGGTGTTTGTGCGTGGATCGGGGATGTATGTGTGTGCATGGGTGGTATGTATGGATGGTGGTGGCAGGGCCAGTGCAAACGTATTTGGTGCCCTAGGCGAACTTTTGGTCAGGCATCCCCTCCCCCAATATACCACCAGCACAGCATTCCCTCCTACCAATAGCAGTGGCTGCGGCTCATCGCTCCCTTCTTTGGCGCTGGTCCAGCACACCTCTTGCCCTTACGCTAGTGAAATTTTGCCGCTACCCTTCCCCCCCCCCCCACCCAAATTCTGGTGATGTAGGCGACTGCCTAATTGGCCTAATGGTGGTGGTGGTGGTGTGAGTAGAGACAACAGAGCGTTCAGGACAGAATTGGGCTCTTGGGGGGCTGCAGTTCTTCCTCTGAGGGGCTCCCCTGCCGACTCCGCCTCATCTTCAGCTGGGGGTGCTTGGGTGGGGGGGAGCCCTGTCAACCCACTGGTCCGGTCGCTGGACAAACATGATGTCATATATATTGGGACTACAAAAGCGTAAATTGTGAATATTTTCTGCTTAAAGTACCTACATGGATGTGGCTTTTATGGCTCATGTAACTGTAGTTGTGTAATGTGACAACGGTCGACATATTCTCTGTGCTTTTGTGTGGCACCTTGTGACTTATTCACTTAGAAACACAGCTACGGTCCGAGATCTGAGGTGGGACTTGTCCAGGAGCTGTCGCACTCTTTTCTTTGTTTCGAAATTCCACGCAAGGCCATGGGAGGGGAGCTGAGCTTATAATGGTGGCTACTCCTCTCATGTAGGCACACAGAATACGATTCACCAAAACGTTGAGATTTAGAAAAACCTCTGCTAGAAAGACGTGTGCTAAATTTGGTGGATTAAAAAAGAGCCCTAATGTGAAAGGAACATGATTTGGAGGATCTGTGTATTATGGAAAAGCCATGTAAACATCTCCTATATGGGCTGTTTTGGGTAAACCCCTGCTCCAGGGCTTCTACAAACCTGTCCTGGGGACTCCACAGCCAGACGGGTTTTCAGGATATCTATAATGAATATGATTGAGATAAATTTGCATATCCTTAATCTTCATGGTATGCAAACTTATCTCCTGCATATTCATTGTGGATATCCTGAAAACCCAACTGGCTGTGGGATCCCCAGGACAGGTTTGTAGAAGTCCTGCTCTACGCTGAACACGATAATGTATTATCAGGTTTATTTTGTTGTGCATGAGCCTCACGATCTGTTTTATAATAGGCCAAGTTGCCTCCATGGCATTTAGAACACTGAGCGTGCTCAGTGTGTGACGTCAGCACAGAGGAATGGCATGATGCCAAGAATTCCCATGCACACGCCAACCCTAAATACACCCTTTTTTCCCTCTAAGTGCAGTTTTGACCACATAATTCTATTCAACAGGAAACAAGAGGCTTTCTTAATTAAAAAATAATATATATATATAGTACATTTTTTGTTTAACTTTTATTTCCAAAAATAGAAATCACTTATGCTGTGTACCACAAATCATACTTCTTATAAATGTTATGGGGAGAACCGTTTTCAGGTTAGCGTTACTATATTAATTATTAACATTTTTTAATGAAAACGGTAATTAGTGCTTTATTCTCGTAGGGCACTTTGCATTGCCTTTACCTGCTTCTGAAAGGAAAAGATACCATTACCATGATCATAGCTCAGCTTAGAGGCTCCATTCCCCATGCCATATCTCCAGCACTGACCTGGGTACCACAGGACACAGAACGAATAAGGTAGATTAAAGAGCAGAAGGAAGGTCTGCTCCCATGAGGCCAGTGCAACTACAGGCCCACCAGTGCACAGGAACAGGAAGTGATAAGTGGTACAACAGGGCGTGGGTCTACCATGGCAGCTGCCCCTCCCCACATCTCTTAGGCAGGATGCACTATCTTTAGATCTTTCAAAACAAGACCCGATTCATGGCTTTTTCTTTTATCCAAAATATTTTGAGAGCTGCAGCTCTGTCAAACAGGAGCACCTATGTAAATTGTCTCCTCCTCCCTAGCAGTCTCTCTCTGTCTCTCTTAATCCCCAGCGCTCTGTCTTTCTTACTCAATCACAGCAGTCACTTTCTCATCTTCCCAATAATATCTCGCAGTCATTCTCGCTCAATCTTCCAGTTCTCGGCATTTTCTCTCTCAAACCCCTCATTGCCAGCACTCTCTCTCTTCCAATTCTACACCTCATTGCAGCAGTCTCTCTCTCTCATCCTCCCCTTCATATCCAAGTCATTATGTCTCTCTTAGCCCACCCTCCCAGCCGTAATTTTCTCTCTGTATCCCCATTCTGTGCAGTCACAGGACAGGTGGCCATCATATCTGTCTCCATTATCCGGTGGTCACAGCACACTTGCATGTTTAGACTATGGTAATGCTTACTGTCATGGTAGATGGCTTCCTGCAACTTTGTGGCTTAGCTTAAGTATGTTCAGAAGGACTGATATTTCTGTCTGTAGGTCCCAGGGATTGGGCAAGTCGCAGTGATGATGTGCTCTGGCCTTGGCAAGGAGAGGGAGGATCTCGGCCACTGCAGGAGCAACCTCCCTGGTACGTGAGAGGGAGACGCTGTCTGCCTGGATGATCCATGCTCCCTGCCCCCTCCGCTCGCCCACCCACCCTAGCCTCGGCTTTTCTTTTATTGGTTGTTTCTGGGGTATCATCCTGGTTTCTTGCAGGTTTCTCCCATTTAGTTGAAGTGGTTCTGTCCTCCTAACTATTCTCTTTCTAGAGTCCACCTACCACTGTGGCTATTTACTTATACAGGCTCCTTACAGGCCTCATTTCTTGCAATTGTGCCCTTGGTATGAGCTATACAAATCATGATAGTAATAATAATCATAATATATGATGAGTGCCACGGAAGATCGTTTCCGTCCAGCATTCCACTACGGCGGGATTTGGACCGTCCCCATCTTAGCGTACAGGGGACGGGAGGAAAAACAAAGCAGGCAAACAGAAGCGTGGGCAAGCGCACGGTATATGCAAAGTATTACCGGCAGCTTTCTTCCCTACTTAAATCAGGATGACTGCTATACACCATTTCTTCTTTGTTTCAGTTTTTAAAACATTTCTTCACAGGTAATGCAGAGCTCCGACCAGTACTTAGAGGGATTCTTATGTATTTATTTATTGTAGATAGCGTTTATCTGTAGCACTGCAATCGCACTTATTGCAAAGCACGAGGCTAAAATGTGCAGGGAATGTGAGCAGTAGGAAGGATTAAACCACTGCTAAACATCAGCCGTTGATGGGTCTTTACAGCAGAGGGGGAGCTGGAAAACATTCTTGGACAGTAAAACGATGAAATACGGTATTTTTCTAAACCTAAAAGAGTGCATCAGTGAAAGCTCGATACTGCCCCTCAGTGGCTCCCTAAAAGTACTTCAAGCAGGAAACTGATTATTGTTCCAGTGTGTGGGGATGAAAGGCATTCTCAGCTGAAGATTTAAATACAAAAAGGCACTTCTTAACCAGTGGCGTAGCCAGAATTGATTTTTTGGGTGGGCACAAGGTTAACATGGGTGGGCTGTAGGCATGCAGGTCTACTAGTTGTTTTTTTACTGATAAATAATGCCAAATTATGCAGCATAGCATTCACATCTACGCCTAAGTATGAGGTTTACTTAATGATACAAACATAATTCACGGTGATTTGTGGTACTTTAGCCTTCTTATTATTACAATTTTATACACGGCTCCTACCTGTCCATAAATTTTGAGAGAGCGGTTGTGTTGCTTATATTTAAATTGCTAACATCTCAAAATATAGATATATATTTTTACCTTTGTTGTCTGATCTTTGTATTTTTCTAATCAGTTGGTCCTGGTCTCTTTTTCCCATTTTTTCCCTTATAGCTCATTTCCTAATTCCTTTTCAGTGTCTTTCTTCTATTACTGTCTTCTTCCCTTCCACACACACACACACACACACACACACACACACACACACACACACACACACATACACGCTTTCTCTCACAGACTCCCTCTCACACACTCAAGCTCTCACTCTCATATGCTCTCCCCCCCCCCCCCACAAGCTCACATTCTCTGCAGACACACATACAAGTTCTCACTTTCTCACCCCTCCCCAGGCTTATATTCTTATGCACACACAGACGCACATCCAGGCACCCATTCTCACCCACACACATAAACCCAGACTCCCATTCTCACCCACAAACCCATGCTCCCAGTCTCACCCACACATATTCAAATTTAAGGTCCTATTCTCACCCACACATACACACATTCAAGCACCCATTCTTATCCACATATTCAAGCTCCCATTCTCACCCACCCACAAACCCAGGCTCCCATTCTCAACCACACATACACACATTCGAGCTCCCATTCACCCACATATTCAAGCTTCCATTCTCACCCACATACACACCCAGGCTCCAGTTTTCACCCACACACACTCCCATTCTCATCCACACATACACATTCAAGCACGTGCACAGCTTCCGCTTTCTCCCCCAGAGCAGGAAGATCAGCTGCCACCGGCCTCCTGCTATCTTCGGGCGTCGGGCCGTGCTGCCCGCTGAACTTCCTGTCGGGGGGGGGGGGGGAGCAGAAGCGCAGCGCACAACGTCCGCTTCCTCCCTCCCCCCCCAAGCAGGAAGATCGGCCCGATGCCCGAAGATAGCAGGAGGCCGGTGGCAGCAGGAGAGGCAGCTGATCTTCCTGCTTTGGGGTAGAAAGCGGAAGCTGCGCGCGGCGCTTCCGCTCCCCCACCCCCAAACAGGAAGTTTGGCCCGAAGATAGCAGGAGAACGGGTGGCAGCAGGAGAGGCCAGCTGATCTTCCTGCATTGGGGGGAGGAAGCGGAAGCTGCGCGCGGCGCTTCCACTCCCCCCCCCCCCCCCGAACAGGAAGACCGGTTGGCCATACGGCCGCAGCAGCGCTTCCCCATGTGTGCCGTGATGGCGCGAGGCGTGGGTTCTCTTGTTCGCTGTCGCGGGGATGGGATCCCGCGACAGCCTTGCAGTTCCGGTGCCAGTTGGGTGGGCCTGGGTCTAAGTTGGGTGGGCACCTGCCCACCCAGGCCCACCCGTGGCTACGCCACTGTTCTTAACCTGCACAAAATTGTGCAAGTCAACTCCAGACTTTACCCAGCAGATAGATGTTAGGGAGTGAAAGATTTACAGCCGCCAGTCAAGGATTTGTTTTATGAAGGGTTTCAAGGGGATCTCCTGGATACATCAGGTCCCAGGTACTAAAGCAATTAATACAGCACTTGTAACATACAGAGCACTTTCCAAGCTCTGACATGTTCCTTGGGGAGCAATGACAGACAGCAGTCTTCAAGTCATGCCCCAGATTTCTGATTGGACTGAGGTCAGGGCTCTGATTGGGCCCCTCCAGGACATTTACCATTTTGTTCCTTAGCCACTCCAGTGGGGCTTTGGCTGTGCGCTTCAGGTCCTTGTCTGTCCCAGTTTCAGCTTTTCCTCTGCACTTTTCTCTATTCATTGTCCCTTCTATCCTGACAAGTGCCCCGGTCCCCGCTGATGAGAAACATTTCCATAACCTGAGGCTGCCACCAACATGCTTCATAGTAGGGTTAATATTCTCTGGGTAATGTGCTGACCTGATTCTCTAAGACGTTTCTCCCATTCTGGATCTACAGGAAAAATACTTAGTAAATGAGACCCTTAATGCTTTGCATTCAGGCCAAAACCTTCTATTTTAGTATTATCAGACCAAAAACCTTTTTTGTCACATGGCTATACTGTTCCCCTGAGTGTTCCTTTGCGTACTTCGAAAGGGATTCAAGGTGGACTTGCTTGAGTACTGGTTTCCTACTTGCCACCCTACTGTACATTCAGGTCACATTTGTGGAGCATCAGCCTTAGCCATGGAAGCCTGGTAGCTCTCAGTCTCTTGGGTGCTTCCCTGATCAAGCTCTTCCTTGCTCGGTCATTTGATTTGGAGAAAGGTCTGATCTTAGCAGTGCCATACACCTTCATGTCATTTTTTGTTTTTGTTGTTTTTTTTTTAAATTTATTAAGGTTTTACAATTACATTCAAGAGAATATACACTTGAATTGAAAACTCAGAGGCAAATTACACCAACAGAAAAATACAACTAAATACAGGAAACTAATCATTTGACTCATATTCAAGTCCACTACAGGCGGGAACATTCTCCACCCCAGGAAATTGTATAATATCCAAACTGATCATATGGGGAATTTGTTATGTGGATCTCATGCCAGCTTCTTGCTCAGCAATAGGAGAAGAAGTTATAATAGTAGGAAATACACTCTTATCAGACAAAAATGCTATAAGTTGGGATGGTAAGAAGAAAATATAAGAGGCTTTTTGGTATTTAATTAAACACTTGCATGGAAATTTTAAGAAAAATAACGCACCTAATTCAATAACCTTAGGCCTAAGAATCTGAAACCGTTCTCTTCTTTTCTGTGTCTGTTTAGACAAATCTGGAAATATATTTATGTTAAGACCATGAAACGTAGTCAAGCGATTATGAAAGAACAACCTAAGTAGGCAGTCCCGCTCAGACTCTAGAAGAAATGTAACAATCAATGTTGCTGGAGTGATTACATTTTTCTCAATTGTTTCCAATAAGTTGGTAAGATCTAACGACGCCTCTGCTGGAATTATTGCATCGAATCTCTGTCGATCTGAAGACACTTTTTTTTTTTGATTGAGGAAAATAGTATATTCTGGACATTAACGGTAAGGTCATCTTGGGAATCTTGAACACGTCTAGTAGATATTTTTTTCCACCTATCTTTCGGTGATTTTGTGGGATCTTTTTGGAAAAGTTATAACTCGTAAATTTTTTTTCCTCTCATTTGGTTCTCCAACCTTCCACTTCTTAATAATCACCGGCCATACTCTGAGGGATATTCAAGGATGTTGCAATTCTTCTATAGCCCTTCCCAGATTTCTGCCTTTACAGAGTTTTGTCCCAGAGCTCTTTCGACAGCTCCTTAGTGCTCATGCTTGGATCTTTGCTTTGAAATGTGCAATCCAGCCCAGAGAAGCTACTGAATTTATCCTGCCACCATGTAGATCAGCACAATTTAACACAGGTAGGGCCAATTCACTTGGTGTGTGCCTTTGAAGAAGTTTAATTATTTATTTATTTTATTTTGTTTATGAGCTTTTATATACTGGCATTCGTAGGACACATCATGTCGGTTTACAAGTAACTATGGAGGAGGAAATTATAATGAACTATTATAGAGGGTTAACTATAAGGGGAGGGGGGGAGAAGGTCGATAACATGGGAAAAGGGGAGGAGGAAGAGTGAAGAAGCGAGAAGGATAACTCAAAAATTACAAAGATAAAAGGATATTTAGGCTTGCTACAGGAGGGGGAGGAGGGTAGGAGTGGGGATGGACACTTATCCAACCAAGTTATCCCATGTTTTTATTTCTACTTCATTCTCTAAGGAGTTCTGGAATATGTTTTGCACTTGGCAGTTGTAGGGTAGTATTGTGTAGATACATAGAACAAATGCTGTTTAAATGAATTTTTCTCCGAGGTTATAAGGCAACACAAAAATGAACATTTTGGAAGGAGGTATAAACTTTCTATAGCCACTGAATGCTGATCTAATATTTCTTCTGCCCTGAAACAAAGGCTTCCATTCTGTGCATTATTTATACCTTTGAGGTACTGAATGTCTCTCTCCCCCATCCCGCTCCTCTGCTTGATGGTAAACAGATTTAGGTCCCAAGTCTCATCTCTAGAACTTTTTCTGCAGGCCCTGGACCATTTTGATAACCCTTCCCTGGATGACCTCTGCTCTGCCTATATTCTTTCAAAGCTCCAGGCTCCGTAATTAACTCCTGGGGGAATTCTGCGCACAAACACTTAAAATTCTGCAAACTTTATATTGATCAAAATAACATGATTTACATGACAGTCTTTAAATAATTACATTTTAAATTAATACAGAAAAAAGTTGTTACTTAAAGATGCAGAATTTTAAATATTTTGAGCAGAATTTCTCTAGAAATTCACTGTAAGAGTGTCCCTTCCACTCCCTCATCCTACTCCCCTGGCCATTTTGCCCTCTCGGGCCCCAACTCCTCCACCTGCCAGCCTCTCTCCCCTCCACCTCTAGGCTCAACCCCTTCCCCTCTATCACCAGTCCCAGAGTTTGACCTCATTCTCAGTACTGCCCCTCACACAGGCTCCCTCTGTCCCTCCCTCTCTCACACACATGCTCCCTCTCTCTAATACACATACACACATCCCCTCATACAGGCTCCCTATCCATCCTCACACAGGCTACCTATGTCTCTCTCTCATGCACCCCTTCACACAGGCTCTGTCTCACACATACACAATCCCTTCACACAGGCTATAGCACTCTCACATACACACGATCCCTTTTTCATACACACGAGCTCCCAATCTCTCACACACATACACACTCCTTCACAATCTCCTCATATAGGCTCCCTCTTTCTGAAAACCACACTCAAGCATCCCCCCCCCCTCTCTTACCTCCCATGCTCTCTCTCACACCCTCCTGCTCTTTCATCCTCCCCTCCCCTCATATAGGCTCCCTCTCTCTGAAACCCACATTCAAGCATCCCTTCCTCTCTTTCCTACCATGCTGCCTCTCACACCCTCCTGCTCTCTCTCACCCTCCCCTCCCCTCATATAGGCTCCCTCTCTCTGAAACCCACACTCAAGCATCCCCCCACCCCCCTTACCTCCCATGCTCTCTCACACCCTCCTACTCTCTCTCACCCTCCCCACCCCCCACCCCCGCTCTCTTACCTCCCATGCTCTCTCACACCCTCCTGCTCTCTCTCATCCTCCCCTCCCCCACACCTACTTCCCTCTCTCACACCCATTCTCTTTCACTGGGGCCTTTTGTCTTTGCCGAGAGCAGAGCACACTCCGTTCATGGCACAAGGGGGCCTTCCATCTTCACTGCAAGCAGCACACCAGGGCTTTCATCTTCACTACGAATGGAGCGCATGCCGTGGCACACACAGGACGTGCTCCGTTCGTGGCATGCTAGGGTCTCTGCTATTTTCTGCATAAATTCAGAATTCCCCCAGGACTAATAATTGGACACAATATTCTAGGTGAAGTTTCTAATGGCCTATTCATCCATAACTACCAGGGTTTCCTTTCACCCCCTGCCGTTGAAACAGAGAGCAATATTGGAGTTGCATCAGAAGTGTAGTATCAGGCTTTTTAGTTAAGGGTAGTAACCGCTGCATCAAGCAAGTTATCCCCATTCTTATTTGGTTTTCCGGACTGTACAGTTCAATGGCCTTGTTGGTTGTTGTCTGAATCCAGTTCCTCTTTTCCCCCTGCCATTGAAGCAGCGAGCAGTGATGGAGTTGCATCACAGTATGAAGGCTTATTGGTTAAGGGTAGAATCCGCCACACCAGCAAGTTACCCCCAAGCCTCTTACTTCATTCCCCTCCCCCTTGCCTTTAGGGATCCACAGTGTTTATCCCATGCCCTTTTGAAATCTTGCACCGTTTTTGCCTTCACCACCTCCTCTGGCAGGGTATTCCAGGCATCCACCACCCTCTCCATGAAGAAATACTTCCTGACATTGATTCTGAGTTTCATTTCATGACCCCTAGTTCTATTGCTTTCTTTCCAGTGAAAAAGATGTTGTTGTTGTTGATCGTGCATCAAATGATATGAAAATTGCCCTCCCCTTTGGCACTTTAGGCAATATTAATTTGCTGTCTTCTTTTATTTTCATTGCATGCTTTTTTTGAAGCAAAAAGCACAAACCTTTGAACACGAAGCCCATTAGGCTATCATTAATTACAAATTGTGCGATATAAAACCATCTGGGTAGCAGACATTTAAAATGTGCAGGTTTATTGTTCCATTTGTGAGCCAGGCTGGTGGTCATCATCAGATTATTTTTCAGGTAACTAAGAAAAGGTGGTGGATACATGTCGAACGAGAAAGGGGTGAGCACAAAAATGGTATCGGAAGTTTAAGTAAGCATGAGATCAAGTATGACCTGCTGTTTTGCAGTAGGAACGGAAAATTTGGCAAACTACATGGGTGTTGCTGTCTTCACCTGCCATCATACTCTGTTTCCATGTTACTCATATTACTGGCCACGTCCAAACTTTGTTCCTGCCTGTCCCTGTGGTATTCAATTATAGTTTAATTTAGTTTAGCTAATGAACAGAAACGCCCTGCTAAGGGGTGTGTAGGCACAAGATGCTGAAAAATGCATAAATCACTCAGCAGCTGGGGGTCAGGGAGGGGCGTGGACAAAGTATGTGCAAAACATCATATCGAGGGGTCGGAGCAGCTGTAAGATGTTGGGTGAACATCAAGAGAACGATGTCAAACTCTGAACGTCTGGATCATGTTCATGTTGTTAAACAAGACGTTAACTGCAAGAATATTCTAAGTTCAGTAATTATTTCTTCAGCAAAATCCCAATAGTCTTGTATAAGTTTACTATTTTTATTTTACTTCACGGACCTTCATAACACCCCACGGATAGAGAGCATTGCTAACTCAGTAGTTTCACCGCTTCAGGGTCATTTTTAATCATTGGTCCAAAACAGTCCAAAGATTTTTTACATTCTTCTCTTTTGTTTTCATACAACTTTTTCTTAAAAGCAGAGCACTTTCACTAGCTATTGAATTAGGTTTGAAGTACTTCCCTTTTCGGTGAATATCCAATATCTGATTCAGAGTCTAGTCCGACATGATCATGTTTCGCTTCCCGCTTCATCAGGAACACCTCCGGTATTGAAAGCTCTGTTTTTAGGGATTATTCTCCTTTATAATTTCAACTTCCTCCCGTGATCGTCTTACTGTGCTTTCACGGCCCCGGAAATCTCCTCGATAGCTAGTGAAAGTGCTCTGCTTTTAAGAAAAAGTGTATGAAAACAAAAAAGAGAAAAATTTAAAACATTTTTGGACTGTTTTGAACCAATGATTAAAAATGACCCCGAAGCGGTGAAACTACTGAGTAGCAATGCTCTCTATCCGTGGGGTGTTATGAAGGTCCGTGAAGTAAAATAAAAATAGTAAACTTATACAAGACTATTGGGATTTTGCTGAAGAAATAATTACTGAACTTAGAATATTCTTGCAGTTGATGTCTTGTTTAACAATACTTGGGTTCATTGACCAAGAGAGGATTATATTTTTCATAACATGTGGATCATTTTCATACCAGAAAAAAATGAACATTTCCTTTTGGGTGAATAGGTTCTATGGGAAACTGACACCACATTCCCAATGAGAAATATTTTTAGTAACGAACTTGCTAAATATTCACTTTTAGAAAGTTCTTTAAAATGGAAATCTTATAAACAGGCATACACGTAGCAATTTTGGGCCTCCTTTCATGCAGATGGAGCATTATCCATAGAAGATACCTATTTTTTGTGTGGACAGAGGGGGATCTCATAGCTAACATTGTAAAGCAGTAGCACTTCTAGTTTCCGAATAATATGAGCTTAGCGATATTAAGGGCTCCTTGGCTCTATTCTTGACTCTCTTTGGTTTTTGAATTTGGAACTCAGAAAACATCTCAGAAAGATATTAGTTGACTGAATATAAATATTCAAATGTTTTGCTTCACAAATGCATCTCCAAGATACTGTGCATCGTGGGAAAAAACAAATACCTTTCACATGCTCAGAATTGCATAATACTTTATCAGCTTCATTACAATACACATGACCTTCATTATCCCTTACTGAATATGTGAATTTGTTCTCTTGATTGTCACCTCCATCTGGAATTGGGTGGAAGAAGCACCATCACAGCAACTTAAAACAAGGACAAGAAGCTAAAATCACTTGTCCATACGTCAAGCAAAACACTTACACATTCCAACTCCAAAACGTCAATGAGGAAACAAGAATGACCAAGCAAAATAATAGAATGCTTTCATATATTGTGTTAATCTGCTCTTGTATTGTCTTTTTGTGAATGGTACTGTAAGCCCCATCTATGAAAAGGGACCACATAAATAACCACCTCTCATCTGTGTGGTTTAGAAAGGGCTTGTGTCACATGCCCACACAACTCAAGGTTCTCCCAGGGATGGGGGTTGTAGAGGTTTGAGCAGAAAAAAAGTCACAAGGTGAATTTTAAAAGTCGAAATTAGGAGATGTGCGAATATGTCAGGCTTGTGCGTGCCGAGCAAATTTTAAAAGCCCATCCGGATACGCGCACATCTCGAAACTTCTCAAAAAGGGGCGGGGCATGGCTGGTACATGGGCGTTTCGGGACTTTAGCCAGAAATGTGCACATAAATACCTAAGTGATCCGGCACGGGCCGAGGCCCCCTGCCGTGTATCTTTACATCTGCTATCGATGGCATGTAAGTAAAAAAAAAAAAAAAAAATTTACTAGCCATTGTGGAGGGGTTTAAAGGGTTTGAGGTAATTGGGGGTGAAGTGTACAAGCTATCAAACCAGGGCAGGTTGGAGGACTATCTGTTACCTGGGCGAAATGGGAACGAACTGGTAAAACTGGCAAATGCATTGGTGGCACGCGTCTCTTTTAAAATCCCCCCACTTATGTGGTAGAAGCAGGATCGCACATCCACAAAATTCAGGGCACATGTATGCGCGGCCAGGCTATTTTATAATATGCGTGCAAGCACCCCCGTGTGTTATAAAACAGCCACATCCCTGGGCGTGGGCCGACGAATGCATGCACTCGCGCACCGGTTTAAGTGTTACCGTCCCTGTATGTAAAATCAGTGCATACACAGTTACATAACACATTTAGACTCTTTTATGCTATAGGAAATAGATACTGATGGCATTAAGTAAAGCAGAATTCATGTGCTGCTAATCCATCGTTCCAAGCAGCTCACAATAAAAATGTACCTAAAACAAAACAGAAAGAGACAGGAATAACAGTACAAAATGCTGCTAAAATACAAAAGGCCAGAGATAAAAAAATAAATTGTAGATTGCAGTGTATCAAAATCTCAGTCCCTATATGCCAGGTTAAATAAAGAAGTCTTCAGCAATTTTTTAAAGGTTCTGGTACATTCCAGCATGCGCAGCTCTAATGGCAAGGGAGTTCCACGCAACCGAAAATGTCCGCTCACGGGTAACAGCAAGATGAACATGATGCACTGAAGGGATATGGAGGAAGCCTCTCCACGAAGAACGCAGAAATCTTGGAGGATTATACACACGTAGCATTGATTGATCCAGGGAAGGAAGTCAATTTTAAGCAGTTTGGATCAGCAAAGTGATCTTATATTATATCATTTCACCAACTGGGAGCCTGTGTAGATCTCTCAAGGCTGAGAAATGTGGTCTTCTTTCCCCCCATCCACATATTAGGTGGCCAGTGGCATTTTCAGCAAAGTATTGCAGTAGTCTAAAGCAGGAAGCATTAATGCCTGGACTATAGAGCGAAAGTCATGGCTGCTAAGCAAAGATTGCAAAGGTCTAATCAAACAAAGTTTAAAATAGCTAAAACAAATAATTGCCCTAATCTAAGTGCACAGGTGTGTTTGAATCTAGAATTACACCCAGGCTCTTGACTCGGGTATTGGAAAAGACAGGAAAATTAGCTTTCTGTAAATTACAAACCAAAAAAAAATCACAAAGCACCACACTTTCCATCTGTGCTCAGTTCAAGCAAATTAAGAATGAGTCCCCAAAATTCCTTCTTAAATCTGGCCAGAATATTAGCATATAATTTCTTATTTCAATCTTATGTGATTATTGAATGCCATGGATGAATTGCTCTGCAGTCCCGTTGCAGGATGCTTGGGAATCCGTGATGATTTCCAGTGCTCCACATGGACAAGGTGTTCAAACTTGCTTCATGGAGCTAATGTCCAAAGCCTCAAAATTAATTAATTTATTTATTTAGTGATTTTTTATATACCGCGGCACGTTAATAACATCACCTCGGTTTACAATAAACAAAAACATTAGCAACAAGCTTTACAGACAATATGAAATAGTGCGAACGTATTATATATCAATTAAGAACAAACATAGTAACAGAGAACGATAAAACTAATGATAATAATATTCCAATGTTCAAGTTCATTTTAGTAGTAGATGGGAGGTAAGAAGTCGTAAAGTAAAGTTTAGCAGCGGGATAAAATAAATAATCGATTGATAAAATAAATAGCCGAGTGATAATGGATGAGAGAATAAGTAATTGGAATTTAAAAAATTCCCTCTCTATTCTGAATAAAATCATTATGAATCTTCCCATTAATTCTTTGAAATTAAGTTAGTCTAATACGAGGAGGATGTAAGCACTATGCTAATACTGTTTATCTATCTAAACAAACAAAACCACGGTTCATCTAAAAATTGCCTTACTTGCCCTTGTTACAAAACAGGCTATGCTTGTTTCAGTTTACTAGAGGATTGAATTCTTGACAAACTAGGCCGCTAGCAGATCATCTAGACAAAGAAAACCTTTTCCCCTTTCATCTCTCATCCCAGGAAGGCTGAGATCAATTAATCACTTCATGGTCTTCCTCTCTCTTCCTCTGTCTGTCCCTGAAACAAAGACAGACCCACCATTTATATGTAATTAGTTAAGAAGTCTCATTAGTACTTTGTCCCCTGCCTATTATTGGCTACAGGTTGTGAATATGTAATGTATCACTTAACTAAGTTTGTATGGAAAGACTGCTATTTCAGAAGATGGTTAATTATAATATCTCCCCCTTCTAATAGTGCCCACACATGACACTGCTGAGCACTGAATGGCTTCCAGACAATAGGATCACGTATTTCTTAATTAGCAGCTATAAGACACTACCCCCCCCCCCCCCCCCACACACACACACACACACAATTATTAGCTCTTCAAAGGGAAATGCAACTCTCAAGGGCTCATCATAAACAAGAATTGGTTCTCCTTCTGTTGTCTTTCAAAAGGACTTTTATCCCCAGCTGCACTGAATTTCCTGACTTCAGAACTAATGCTGGGCCCACCCTCTGGAACTCCATGCCAACACATCTTCGGCTGGAGCCAAGGACACAAACATTAAAAAAAAAACAACTCAAGACGTGGCTATTCAAACAAGCCTTCCCTGAATAGTACCACACACCCCCCTCACCCCTCCTACCTCTATATTGGACTCTTTTAGAAGACTTGAAGCCTATACCACTTTAATGTACTTGTTTTACTATTTCTGTAAATCTCTCCTCCTTATCTCCCCTAATACTAATACTGTACCTGTAGTAGCACTTCTGTAAATCGCCCCCTTTCTCCTCAGTACTCTAACCATGTATTCCTGTACTTTATCTCCCCCTGACTTGTCATAGTTCTGTTCCATAAATTCTCCCCCTTTATTTGCAATACCTCTGGACCTATGTAGATACCTCCGTAAATTTTCTCCACCTCAGTTATATTAATACTGTACCCTTGTAGCTATTCTCTTCACCTTACCGCTTTAATACTGTACGAGTTAAACCCCCCAAGTTATTAACTCCCTGTTCCTCATACATTAATATTACTGTACCCATGTATATACTGTACAAGTTATACACCCCAAGTTATTAACTCCCTGCTCCTCATACATTAATATTACTGTACCCATGTATATACTGTACAAGTTATACACCCCAAGTTATTAACTCCCTGTTCCTCATACATTAATATTACTGTACCCATGTATATACTGTACAAGTTATACACCCCAAGTTAACTCCCTGTTCCTCGTACATTAATATTACTGTACCCATGTATATACTGTACAAGTTATACACCCCAAGTTATTAACTCCCTGCTCCTCATACATTAATATTACTGTACCCATGTATATATTCTCCCCACTTTATTTCACTAATACTGTACAAGTTGTACAAGTTATACCCCGCAAGTTCTTAACTCCCTGTTCAATGTACTTTCGCGGTTCAGTTCTATGTAAACCGAAATGATGTCTCGACGAATACCGGTCTATAAAAGCGGTTAAATAAATACATAAATAAATAAATTTGCCTGTTCAAGATAATATAAAGCCAGTAGCACAATCGACTTCTGATATGTTTGATTTCACTGATTTTCTTCAGAATTCACAATCTAAGATTCCCCTTAGAGCTACATTACTTGCTACTTTTGCTTTAGAGATAGGTAAGGTATAGACTTTGAAATTGCTCTTTAGTAAGAAAAATTTCCTTTTCTTAGGTCACAAAATTGCAATCTTTCCCGATGTGGCAAAATCTACCCAACAGTGTCATAAATTGTTTCTGGAGAAGAAACAAAGGGTCAGCTGTAATAAGACCTGAGGCAAAATGGGTGCTGGTTTTGAGCGTGGGTTTTCATTACCGCCTGCCGCTAAAGCTGGTGCCTCTGTAGGATGTAAAGAAAATAAATTATGCAAATGATTTGCATACACAAATCCATGGACACATGAAAAAATGTGCATACATAAGCACAACAAGGACCTATATAGTGAACTGCGCGGACACCCATCCGCAATTGATTCTCAGGGCAAAAGCCTTTCTTTAAAAAAAAAAAAAAAGAATAAATTAGTGGTCCAGAACTTGATGTGAAGGTGGGTAAAGCAATATCTAACCCCACCGGAGAGCACAAACAGAAGCACAGAGAGGAATTGGGAGTAGTGGGATACTGCCAAGGTTGAGAAGCAGAGATTCAGTTTAATCTCCTACGGGCCGATTCAGTAAAGTCTGCGGGAGAGCGGGCAAATGCCCGCTCTCCCGGCGCGCACGCGGGCTACTCGCCTGTGCGCGCGATTCAGTATTTAAATTAGGTCTGACAATAGAAACGGGCAAAAGGAGGCGCTAGGGACACTAGCGCATCCCTAGCGCCTCCTTTTGGCCTGGAGCGGCGGCTGTCAGCGGGTTTGACAGCTGACGCGCATTTTTGCCAGCGTCAGTTCTCGAGCCCGCTGACAGCCACGGGCTCGGAAACCGGATGCCGGCAAAATTGAGCGTCCGGTTTTCAACCCGACAGCCGCTGGCCATCTTCAAAAATGTTTTTCTTACTTTTTTTACCCTTCGGGACCTCCGACTTAATATCGCCATGAAATTAAGTTGGAGGGTGCACAGAAAAGCAGTTTTTACTGCTTTTCTGTGCACTTTCCCGGTACCCGAAGAAATTAGCGCCGGCCTTTGGGTAGGCGCTAATTTCTGAAAGTAAAATGTGCGGCTTGGCTGCACATTTTACTTTCTGAATCACGCGTGAATACCTAATAGCGCCCTCAACATGCATTTGCATGTTGAGGGCGCTATTAGGTTCGGCGGGTTGGACGCGCGTTTTCTGCCCCTTACTGAATAAGGGGTAAGGGAAAATGCGCGTCCAATGGCAGGTTAACAGAGCGCTAGAAAGAGAGAGAGCAAGAGTTTACAGCTGAGGAAGGGTTGATGCTCTGAGCCATCTGCTGAAAAGAGAAGTGGTTGTGAATTCATACAGAGGGAAATCCTGCCTTGTTAAAGAGTCGCGGGCCAGCCTGCTGTGATACAGAGATTTTGTAGAAAGAAGTCAAGAGCTTTTTTGTTTTTTTTTTTCATTTTGCTGGCTGAAGAGCCTGGAGAGGGGAGCGCTCAGTGTTGTAATCAGAAATTGTTTTATCCCTTTCAGTTGGGGGTAACCAGTTTAGCTTGCCCCGGATAAAGAGGCCTTCTCACCTCAAAATGCAAAATTTCATATTCCCAATGTCCCTGGCCGTGATTTTTGGCACACAACCGAGTCTCACAGAATCGAGGCCCAAATATTTCATGTGCCATGTGATAGAGATTCGGTGATGGAATAATAAGCAGGCTTCCTTTTTTTTTTAAAAAGGTTTCTCATAGCATGCCTATTATAAAGAAGCTGTTTTCTGGGGTGAGGTGAGGGGAATTGGCCTGGCAGCTTCTTTCTGCTCCTTTGGACTTCCAGCTCAGTTGGACTCGGCCTCTATTTGGATATGGCACCTTCGTTCACTGCTAGCCAAGGATTTCCCTCTCTACCTAGGCCAGCTAACGCACTGATATAGTCCTTGGCCAGAGGCCACTGACCTTGGCTTCCTCTGGAGCCTCACATGTGCGCGCCATAAGTCCAGTCGGTAGCAGTGCATCACCACTGAGCCAGCAGGGTCGGTTCATGAAGCCCTTCTGAAAGTAAAGTCCTTTAGTGAGCATACATTTTCCTAGAGAATGAAAGGCATCCGCTTTGTTTATTACCTTAGAAAAAAAATGTGAGCCTACAACCTGAACGATGACCAGCAAAGATAAGGGTAGTCAATAGGGATTTTTTTTTAACACAAAACTTTGTTTTTGTTTCAGGAAAAAAAGGCAGAGAGAAGAAGAGGAAAAAGCCAAGCAAAGAAGAAAAGGAGCTGAGGCAAGAAAACAGAGATCGTGAAAGCAAAGAAGCACAGGAGAACAAAGAAAAATCAGAACAGAGGCCCAGAAGAGTCCAGGATAAACGGCAGAAATCTGTCTCCATCAGCACTGTACACTAAAGGCCTGGTGGTTATTATAGACGTCTGATGCTGCTATCTCAATCAAAACCCCACCCACCCCACCCCCCCAGCCTCACACCCCTCCCACTCCAATGACAAGCGCTCCAGTGAACTATGACGGACAACTTTTATCACAGCATTAACGCCTAAAACAACATTCCAAATCGGTTCCGATTCCTTCATACAACACACAGAGACTTACATGAGCCAACAGAAAAAAAAAATAAAGTGAAAGTATTAAAAGAAATGAGAGGGGAGGAAACCTTCAGAACTGTTACGTATATGCTTCCATTCATCTGCAGATGAAAATAAGAAATGTGTATATAATTATTAATAGGATATAAGACATAGCATTACAAATAATGACATCTGGATGAGCAACATGTTCTCTTTTTTTTCCATTTTGTAAAATATTTTTCAAGCTATTGTAAAAGGTAAAGAGACAAGAGATATGTTGACGTCAAAGATGCAGTATCCTTTCAGGGCCTAGCGCTGTGTATCTTGCATGCAAGGTAACAGGGCGAAGCACAACTTGGAAAGTATTGGCGTGGTAAAGTTCTGTGTTGTGTTGCCAAAATGCCCTGTTAGCTTCTGGTACTGTTTGAATATTACCCTTAGGCCCGAGAAGAGGTGAGAAGCACTTGGGTGACTGTCAACAAGGGTGAAAACTAAGCTCAGAGGAGGAACAGTTGACGTTCTAGACTAGACCTGATTTCAGTGTAGAAGGAGGTGGTGAGTCAGTCCGGGCTCTACAATTCCTATTTTAAAAGATGCTTTTCCTGAGAAAAATCCCAGTATGTTATGAAATGGGGATTGTAAAAAGAGAAATGACTTCTCTGATCCTAATGACCTGGGCCTCGAGTGGTCCTTTAAAGTATATCCTTGCTGTCTTGGGCACAGAACACTTTTACTGGACGTGCTTAACCTGTGTGGCTCTCCGATATGTCAGACCCCTCCATGGGCTCTGCGTGGTATTGAACTGTGGGGCAGTCTGCTCCGCCCTATGCTGCTTCCTTTCTGTCCTATTCACAGCGTGCACCTGCCTGCATTTAAAATCTTCCAGTGACTGGTGATGGAAGTATGTGTAGAGGAAAAGAAACAGAGCTGATAAACCTCAGGAAACAATGTTCACTGTGGGATATGTATACGGACACTTCTGGGGAGAGGGAGGCGCGGCAGGGCAGGGAGAAGCCTTTATTTTATAACCTGCTACATGAAATTCAAGGAGGACAAAAAAGGATACTACTTCTTTAACATTATGTATCTACTGAAAAGAGAAGCCACTATAATAAATATATTTGTTGATAGCCTTTTCCAAGTTTTATTCTGGTTTTGAGTCTTGGAAGAAATACTAAGAAGAAGATACTTGAGTTAATTCATCCAAATCTGAAACTTAGAATAATTTCCAGCAGAGTTACTCATCGACTTCAGTGGATACAAATAATCACATCCCATGTTAATAAAATGTGGCTCAGAGGTTCTGTGTATCTCAGGAAGGTCACAGATCCCCCTTTAGAGTGTGCTTTTAGATTGGCTTCTGCTTCTGACCAGCTCTGCTCTTCAAGAGCCACAAACCGGTCTGGTTTTCAGGTTGTCCACAGTGAGTATGCATGAGATGCATCTGTAGGCACTGCCTCCATTGTATGCAAATATATTTCATGCCCCTTCATTGTGGATATCCTGAAAACCAGACCGGTTTGTGGCTCTTGAGGACCAGAGTTGGCCATCCCTGATAGTATGTTAGCAGCTCATTTACACCATGCATGAACCTCATTATCCCTTTCCAGACAGGTAGGGTTGCTCTCATGATATCACCAACATATGAATCTAAGCGGAGGAAGCACAGTGAGCATGTTTTGCCAGGCTGTTACTACAGAGTAAGGACAAGAAACCAAAAATGTTTTAATCATCACATTGCCTCATGTTAATAAACAACCTTTCCCCATAAAAAGCAATAATGAAGAAAAGAGAATTAAAATAAAAATATATTATTCCTAATTGAAATAATGCTGTCATAATAAGAAGGAAGTTACAAAGAATGCTCTACAGGAGTTAGGGAAGGCTCACATGTATGCAGAATAATAATATAGTTTAATAAAACGCATTTCAATAATTTGCCTTGTCCTTATTGCCTTATCAGCTGCACTGCACATCAAGAAGTAACAATCCCTTCACAGATAAATATTTGATTTTGACTACTCTGAAGCTACAGTCTCCACTCTACCCTGCCTAGGATAGGATGCTCTGACAGTTTATTATATAAAGTAACCCAGCACAGCAAACATAAGAGGACGAGGAGAAAGAAGCTCTTCTGCCCCACACAATAGAAATCTCAGCCATGAACACTCCATGACGAAACACACAGAAGAACACTGAAACTGCACTAAAGCACATAATACCCAAATCAGCTATCAAAGGATACCACTTCCAATGTATGCAACTTTACACTTAGCTACTAGTACTTACTTGAAATATTGACTCATGATTTCATCTTTCTAAGACATAGTTGATGAATTGAAAGTTCCATCTCTTATTCCTCCTGTGGCTCCCACACATCTAGACCCATACCAGGCTTGATCTTCAGTCAAGGAATGGAAAGCCAAACAGACATTATGGAGAATGCACCATACCATAAACACTTGGTATATTTTGGACAGAAGTAGAGATGGAGATAGAAAACCTCCAGTGTGAGTCACACAGCAAAAGTGGGTTTTCAGTAGACAGACAGTATGCTCAGTAATTGCTCTGGAGTAGAAGTGCAACCAGAAGATGGATATAGGAAATGTGTTATGGGCACGGGCAAAAGTGGCTATGCGTTATGTGCAAACACAAAAAAGATTTCTGGGTTTCTCTACAAGGCAAAATTACTACTTACCTGAAAATTTCCTTTTCTTTAATAAGGACAGGTGGATCCAGAACAAGTGGGGTTATGCACCTCCACCAGCAGATAGAGATGGAGCAAAGCTGACATCAAGATATATATACCCCTGCACTGACATCAGCCTGCCAGTATTTTCTACTGTTACTTACGTGGACTCTTGGGCTGCGAGGGTGGAAGGCCCCACGAAGGAGTACCTGGCTCTCTGCTGTAGCAGGCGGACACTCCGATGAAGGCTGGGTCTAGGCACGGGGCCTGACAGCTGTCCTCTGAGTGGGCCAATGGTAAGCAAGAGGTATCCTGAGTATAATCCAATCCGTGGCAGGCAGCAGGCAAGAGGAGTCCGAAGCACAGTCAGGGCAGGCAGCAAGCAAGAATAATCCAAGGTACAATCCAATCCAGGGCAGGCGGCAGGCAAGAGGAGTCCGAAGCACAGTTCGAGTCAGGGCAGGCAGCAAGCAAGAATAATCCAGGCACAGTCCGACAAGATAACAGGTAAACCGCAGATAAACGCTTCAGACAGAGGACCTGAAGCTGATGCCCCGAAGGCAAGTCAATCTGCCCTTTAAATAGGGGCAGCTTGATGACGTCCATCACCTGCATCGCTGAGGTTTCCCGCCACGGGCCTTTTAAGAAATGGGCTGCTGCGCGCACGCCTTGGGGGACCCGCGGCAGCACGTCTCTGCTGCGGGATGGCGGCGTTTGGTGGTAGGGCGTGACACAGCAGTCCGTTAGTGGTAACAGTACCCCGTCCTTTAGGGCCCCCCCAATGGGGTCTGGGTTTCCTAGGGTAGATAGCATGGAAAGTCCTTAGAAGGTTCTTGCCTAGGATTTTCGATGCGGGTTCCCATGAATTCTCCTCAGGGCCAAAATCCTCCCAAGAAAGAAGGTATTCCCATTTGTGGTTCCTCTGGAGAACATCCAGGACTTCTTTTACTCAGTAGATTTGGTCCTTAGATGCAATGGTGGTGGGTGCAGGTGTCTTCCGAGAAGGCCATGTGAAAACCAGCGGTTTAAAGAGCGATACGTGAAAGACGTTATGTATGCCCATACAGCTGGGTAGCCATAGCTGGTAGGTGACAGGGCCAATTTGACGGAGGATGGGAAAAGGCCCTACCTATCGAGGTGCCAACCTCATGGAAGGTAGGTGGAGTCGAAGATGTTGGGTACCTAGCCATAACTTGTCTCCAGGCTTAAATTGGGGAGCAGGTCTGCGATGTAGGTCTGCAGAAGCCTTGGCTTCCGAGCCGTATGCTTTAGCATCTCCTCCGTGCGAATCCATAACTCACCCAACTCTTGCGCAGTGGATTGAGCTGCAGGTGAGGGTACAGATAGCAATAAGGGCAGTAGAGGTAACGGTTGTTTCCCAAAGATGATCTGGAAAAGAGAGGTCCCAGTAGCATGACTAGCATGAGAATTATGCGAGAACTCTGCCCATGGTAAAAGGGTAGACCAGTCATCCTAGCATTGGTTGACATAGGCTCTTAGAAAGTTCTTTAATGTTCCATTAGTGGTCGTATGATCTAGGATGATGTCGAATTTGCAACACAGAGCGCGCAAGTACTTGGCAGTGAATTGCATGCCTTTATCAAAAATAATGTTTAAGGAGTCCATGAAGACAAAATATATGTGCGACGAACAATCGGGCAGTTCTGGAGCTGAAGGTAGATCTGGAAGAGGGGTGAAGTGAGCCATCTTAGAGAACCTGTCGATAATAACCCAAATTACTGTATTGCCTTCGGACAGGGGAAGATCTACAATAAAATCCATGGATATGTGTGTCCAGGGCTCCTTAGGAGGAGGTATGGGTTGTAATAGTCCCCACGGCTTCCCCACCAATGGCTTTTGCTGGGCACAAGTGGGGCAGGACTCCACATAGGCCTTCACATCAGTCTGCATTCGAGGCCACCAGTAGAAAAGCCGAAGGAGCTCCAGGGTTCGCCTCTGTCCAGGATGTCCAGCGATCCTCGATTCGTGGGCCCATTTTAAGACCTTAGGTCGGAGATGGCAAGACACCACCATCTTACCAGGAGGAATAGTTACTGAGGAAGCTAAGAAGATACAGGCAGGATCAATTATGTGTCAAGGAGGTTCCATCAGTTCTTCAGGCTCAAAGGATCGGGATAGGGCATCTGCCCGGAGTTCTTTGAAGCAGGGAAATATCGGATCTCGAAATGAAAACGAGAAAAGAACAAGACCCATCGGACCTGGCGAGCATTTAGACGCTGTGCTTGGTGTAGGTGCTCTAAATTCATCTGGTCCGTGTAGATGGTAATCAGGTGTTGCACACCCTCTAACTATTGGCACCATTCTTTGAGCGTCAGTTTTATGGCCAACAATTCCTTGTCTCCAATGCTATAATTACATTCGGAAGGTGAGAATCTCTGAGAAAAAAATGAACAAGGGTGAAGAGTTCCGGTGCTGGAATGCTGACTGAGCACCACACCCATCCTGTAATCAGAGGCATCTAACTCCAAGATAAAGAGGTGGGAGGGATCTGGGTGGCGGAGGCATGGTTCTTGGAGGAAGGCCTCTTTTAGGTCCTAGAATGCCTTGACTGATTCAGGAGACCAATCCTTCGTATTAGCTCCTTTATGAGTGAGATCAGTGAGAGAAGCGGTGATCAAAGAGAAGTTGGGAATGAAGTGCCTGTACTAATCTGCAAGGTGCAAAGCTCTGAGGGCTGTGGCCAATCCAGAATACTTCAGATCTTCTCAGGGTCCATGTTAAATCCCTGGCTAGATACTATGTATCCAAGAAAAGGAAGACTCCCTGTTCAAAGCTGCATTTCTCCAGTTTGGAGAACAGTCAATTTTCCCGGAGTCGCTGAAGAACCAGTTGAACATGCTGAGGATGAGAAGGGAGATTTTTAGAGAAGAGCAAGATGTCATGCAAAAAAAACTATGACACAATGATATAACAGATCTCGGAAAACATCGTTCATGAGATTTTGGAATACTGCAGGGGCATTGCATAGCCTGAAGGGCATTCCCAAATACTCATAATATCCATTGCGAGTATTAAAAGCAGTCTTCCATTTGTCTCCGTGTCATATTTGTATTAGATTATAAGCCCCACGGAGATCCAGCTTGGTAAACATTCGGACTCCTTGGAGTCAGTTGAACAGCTCCGTGATGAGGGGTAGAGGATAGCGGTCTCTTTTAGTTATGGCGTTTAGTCCACGATAATCTACGCAGGGCCTAAGAGAACCGTCTTTCTTGGAGACGAAGAAGAACCCCGCCCCAGCAGGGGAGGAAGAGGGTCTGATAAATCCTCAATCCAAGTTCTCCTTGATATACAAGTTCATGGCCTCCATCTCAGGAACAGACAAAGGATACACCCGGCCGCGGGGTGGTGTAGTACTGGGTAGCAAATTGATGGCACAATCGTATGGTCGATGAGGGGGGTGCTCCTCTGCTTTGGCCTTAGAGACTACATCAGTGTAGTCTGCATAAGGTGGAGGAAGCCCCAAGAGGGCCGTGGTCGCTATATAGGTAGACAGAGGTTTCACCTTGTCCAAGCATGAGTCCTGGCACCATGGCCCCCATTTGACTAGTTCCAATGTCTCCCAGTCAATCTATGGAGAATGATGTCTTAGCCATGGCAGTCCTAGGACCATGGGATATATGGCTTTCTTGATCACAAGAAACGGGAGATCCTCTGTATGCATAGCTCCACTCCGAAATCGGATAGGAACTGTGGTGGAAGTTATTCTGCCTGATAGCGGCTCTCCATGGATAGAGGAAATGATTAAGGGACTATTCCGGGAAACCACTGGTATTCCCAAGAGGTGGACCTCTGCCTCAGTGATAAAATTTCCCCCGGAGCCAGAGTCAATGAGAGCTTGCATGGAGTGAGCTTGCCCCTCCAATTCCAACATGATGGGCAAGATGAGTTGGGGAACGGGAGTGGTGAGACCCAGGTGCAATTCCCCGACAGCTCCTAAGTCCTCCCGTTTCCCGGTTTCTGTAGGCAAAGTGCTAGGATGAGATCGGTCCCACCACAATAAAAGCACAATCCTAGGTTCCGCCGTCAGAGTTTCTCCTTCGTCGAGAGTTGTGTTCTGCCCAATTGCATGGGTTCCTCGACTCTGATGGTGCTTGAAGGAATGAGAGATACTGTATGAGGTTCCATTCAAGGACGAGAAAAGGTCGGGGCGAGAAGTACTGGTTGGTGGGCTCTCAGTTCCCGAGATTGTTGTTGAAGATGGCAGTCAATCAGTCCAGCGAGATTGATAAGTTCCTCCAGCGAGTTAGGTAAATCGCTGTCCTCTCTCCAGTTAAGTTCAGTAGCCAAAGTTCTGAATTCTATGGCGTAATCCATAAGTGGGCGAGCACCCTGGCAGAGATGAAGCAGATCCGAACCTGCGATAGTGAGTCGTCCTGGCTTGTCGAAGACCTGCTTGAAAGTCTTTACAAATTCCTGCAGGTTTTGAAGGAGGGGATCTCCATTCTCCCATAGGGGGGAGGCCCAAGCCAGGGCCCTCCCCTCAAGGCTGTATAGGATGAAGGTAGTCTTTACAGAGTCTGTAGAAAAATGTCCTGGCTGAAGAGCAAAGTGCCCTTGTATCAGTATTATAATCTCTCCACTGGTTGCCCATACAGAGGAGAATAAAATTTAAAATTGCCACAGTAATTCGCAAAATCCTCAATACAAATGGTGGTTCAATTTTGGATTCCACTCTTTGTATCTACCACCCAGGCAGATCTTTAAGGTCTGCTAATCGGGGGGCTATTGGAGGTGGATTTTGTCTGATTTGCACTGATGGTAGACTTGAAACAGAGC
Source organism: Rhinatrema bivittatum (assembly GCF_901001135.1). Lineage (NCBI taxonomy): Eukaryota > Metazoa > Chordata > Amphibia > Gymnophiona > Rhinatrematidae > Rhinatrema > Rhinatrema bivittatum. The sequence continues at coordinate 585,566,713 of NC_042617.1, read as the reverse complement.
TTTTTATGCTGCAGGCCCAATCTTCTGGAATTTACTGCCTGAACAGCTCCATTTAACTGTATATCACAAACAAATTAAGAAACACATAAAACATACTTGTTTAATTTCGCGTACGAGAACCCGTAGCCAAGCAAGTAGCCTTTTGAAATTTGTTGGTAAGCTACGTTTTAAGCTAGTCATGTTTCCTTAAGAGGTAGTTTTTCTAGCCTAGTCAGCTGATATTTTTGTTGTATTCTATGTTGTTTTGTGTATTTTATTATGTATGTTACATTTGTTACCTGCTGTGAATGCAGGATATGTGCGGGCTATACATTTTTAAATAAATAAGTTAACCAGTTAAATGGCAAGTTTTGAATACCCCACTTGCTTATCCTGCTAAAAGGGCCTCCTCCTCTCTTCTTCGGCCATGGAGGGATGAGCTCTGCTAGGTCTTGCTTTTCAGGCCAATGCAGGATTGGTTCTGCCGCAGCCCTGCTGGGCTTTATTCTTTAGGCCGCGCTCTTCAAGCTGCAGCGGGATGGGGTCCTCTGCGGCCTTGTTCTTTGTGATGCAGGGGAATAGAGTTCACGATGGCTCCACTTGGTCTTGCTCTTCAGCAAGGTGAGGCGGCTGCCAAAGGAGTGTTTGGGGGGGCACTTTTTGCCATTCCCAAAATTTTGATGCTTGAGGTGGCTGCCTCACCTTGCTTCGTGATAGAACTGCCCCTGGCTTTCCTTCTAAGCTGGGTAGAGTGAGTCTGGGTGCTTTCCTGACCTCCCAAGACAGGGGAGAAAATCCTCCTTAGGTAGGCACAGAATCCTTAAAGCAAAATTCTCAGAAAAAAAAACAGCTCTTCTCAAATTCTATCCAAGACAATCTCTTCCAGACTGTGGGGTACTGGCACTGGAGGCGGAGCATGCAAATATACCTTGGATTTTCAGAAGGCGTTTGACAAAGTTCCTCATGAGAGGCTTCTAGGAAAAGTAAAAAGTCATGGGATAGGTGGCGATGTCCTTTCGTGGATTGCAAACTGGCTAAAAGACTGGAAACAGAGAGTAGGATTAAATGGGCAATTTTCTCAGTGGAAGGGAGTGGACAGTGGAGTGCCTCAGGGATCTGTATTGGGACCCTTACTTTTCAATATATTTATAAATGATCTGGAAAGAAATACGACGAGTGAGATAATCAAATTTGCAGATGACACAAAATTGTTCAGAGTAGTTAAATCACAAGCAGATTGTGATAAATTGCAGGAAGACCTTGTGAGACTGGAAAATTGGGCAGATGAAATTTAATGTGGATAAGTGCGAGGTGATGCATATAGGGAAAAATAACCCATGCTATAATTACACAATGTTGGGTTCCATATTAGGTGCTACAACCCAAGAAAGAGATCTAGGCGTCATAGTGGATAACACATTGAAATCGTCGGTGCAGTGTGCTGCGGCAGTCAAAAAAGCAAACAGAATGTTGGGAATTATTAGAAAAGGAATGATGAATAAAACGGAAAATGTCATAATGCCTCTGTATCGCTCCATGGTGAGACCGCACCTTGAAAACTGTGTACAATTCTGGTCGCCGCATCTCAAAAAAGATATAATTGCGATGGAGAAGGTACAGAGAAGGGCTACCAAAATGATAAAGGGAATGGAACAACTCCCCTATGAGGAAAGACTAAAGAGGTTAGGACTTTTCAGCTTGGAGAAGAGATGACTGAGGGGGGATATGATAGAGGTGTTTAAAATCATGAGAGGTCTAGAACGGGTAGATGTGAATCGGTTATTTACTCTTTCGGATAGTAGAAAGACTAGGGGGCACTCCATGAAGTTAGCATGGGGGACATTTAAAACTAATCGGAGAAAGTTCTTTTTTACTCAACGCACAATTAAACTCTGGAATTTGTTGCCAGAGAATGTGGTTCGTGCAGTTAGTATAGCTGTGTTTAAAAAAGGATTGGATAAGTTCTTGGAGGAGAAGTCCATTACCTGCTATTGAGTTCACTTAGAGAGTAGCCACTGCCATTGGCAATGGTTACATGGAATAGACTGAGTTTTTGGGTGCTTGCCAGGTTCTTGTGGCCTGGATTGGCCACTGTTGGAGACAGGATGCTGGGCTTGATGGACCCTTGGTCTGACCCAGTATGGCATTTTCTTATGTTCATGCATATTCATTAGCAATATCCTGAAAATCCAACTGGCTGGGGGTCCCCCAGGACAGGTCTGGGAACCACCACATTACACCTCCATCTCGGCACTCCAAAACTCCCAAAACAAAATCTACAGAATAAACATACTTCTCCTTATGCACATCCTGTTATAGTGCACTGTTGACCAATTCAGAGAAGCCTCTGTGGAGGTACCTGCAGTGATGGTAAACAAAATACTAAATCCTAGCATAGGGATCTAGCTAGGGATCAACTGGACAGTGAAGAGCTAGGGGTCTCTAACTCACTCCCACTCTACCCCCTCCCAAAAAATAAAAAAAAATCTGATGCCAGGGACATTGATAATGATTTTTTTTTTCTAGTAACTAATAAATATATATGTTTTCAGAAAACCAGACCTATTTATTTCAACCTATTTTATTTGGTTGCCTCTGCTGAAAGATGAAAATTTAACCCTTTTATGTATTCTTTCCTTACAGGTTTTAACACTTTACAGGTGAGAAACAGAAAAACATCCCAAACTTTAGAGGTCATTCACTAACCAGAGTTAAGACCATTTACCGCGTGAAAATAGGATGTTTCATGCAGTAAATGATCTAACAGGAGGTATTTCAAATATCTCATGGTAAATGAGCCCTAGCACTGCACACATTTAAATGAGCTCATTAGCATGCAAACATATGCTAATTAGTACATTAATACCCTAATCTATGTAAATCTAATAACATGGCTTGCTAAAAAATCTTCACAAGCTAAGTTATTTAAACTGAAGATAATTACTTTTGAGATGTGATCTTCCCTTGGATGCACTGGGAGGTGGGTGTGCTGTGCACAGCACTTCAGACTGGCTCAGAGAAAGCCAGCTTCAGACGGCAGATAGTCTGCTGTATGGCCCTGCCCCTGAGAATTCAGATTAGTGCTTGGGAGATTCAAAAGGGATGCTGAGTTCCCAGCATTTAGACAGCTAGGAGGTCAAAGTAAGGTTTGGGATTCCAGAGGAAGACCCGCGAACTCTTTAACTCACGTGTATTAATATGAAATCTGGAAGCCTCTGTACCACATCTGTAAGTGGAAGTATTGTGTCCAGTTGTGTCTGTGCTTTCTCTTTGACAAGAAACTACTATGAACAGATCCAAAGTGAACACCTGGACTGGATTTAAGCTTTGCCCAAACTGTGAGTTACCTGTTTAAGTTTTAGCTGCAGTGCTTAACAATAAATTTATACTGAAACACCAATACAAGTGTGATTGCACTGCAAAGGCCCCCATCTTGACACCTGCACCCTATACTCGCCCAGCTTCCAGGCCACCTTTAGGCAAGATGCCACTGTCTGCCACATTCACATCTGTAGGCCCCTGAAGAATTTGGGATAGATTTTAAAAGCCCTACACGCGTAAATCCGGGAGTTTACACACGTGGCCAGGCCTTCTGTGCGCCAGGCGAATTTTCAAAGAGACCTCGCCACGTGCATAAACCCCAGTACGCGCACAACTGCCTGGCCTCTTCAAAGGGGCGGGGGCAGGCCAGGACAGCGCCATTGATCGCTGTCCCGAAGACTCGCATGCCGGCCGGCGCACACAACGTACTTCAGCTTGGGAGCTAAAGTGTTGAAACAAAAAACCAAACAAAAAAAAAAGGAAGGGTTTAGGGGCATGCTAAAAGATTGGCGCGTCCATGTGTGCGTGCCGGGAAGCGCGTGCACATGGACGCACACATGCACATTATAAAATCTACCCCTTTGTGAACTAGGATAGCCATGGAGTCCCCTGGAGGTTAAAGGAACCAAAGAAGCCTGAAGACAACTGTACTTAGGTCCTTTTGCTTTCTAACGCTGATGGACAGCATCTTTGCCAGAGATCTCTGGGGCGGTATGCAGTGGCAAGCCCAGCAGGGGATCTGTAGGAATCACCATGGCATTTTCTTCCTTTCACAAGGGAATACTGAGCCACAATCCAGACAATGAGGGAAACCAAGGAAGAGGTTTTCACTGGTCCATGGGGGAAGTGTCCAGTAGGAACTTTAAAAAAACTGATCCCAGTTCTTCCTCTTCCAATATGGAAAGGGACTCCCCTGGAGGAGAAGACTCCACTCTCTCTCCCAGTGCTAGAAGCTTTTGAGAGTTGCATGTACTGGTGTGGGACTTTGGATGTTTCCACTATATGGGAAAATTTCCTTCATCTTGAACAGGAGATGTTCTAATTTCCTTCTCCGGTCTTCAGGGCTTAAGGAGACAAAGACATTCATCACTAGCTCCATTAGCTGGGCTCCCACTGGGAGAGATATCCTCTTCAGAGACTCAGAAAACCTTATCCACATTGAGCTCTGCCAGAAAAGCCAAGGAGGGTCAGCGCCTTGGCAGATACATCTGCTGCAACAGTGGATGGATCCAAGGCATCCTGTGCTGGCTGCATCAATGAGTCCCGTTGAAGCGTGCCTTGTTTCTTGGATAGCACCGGCAGCATCTCCTTTCACATCACAGTGCCAGCAATGTGTTGGGTGCATGGACCCTTGGCCCGAGATGGTGTTGGCGTTACCTGTGGGGGAGACCCCCCGCAGATCCCCACTGCTGGGAGGCGAGACCGGACGGGAAGGAGAGGCCAGCAGGAGCTTCGCCACTCTCAGCCCTCGTTCCCCGCAGGTTAAGCCCTTGGGTACAGGGGCTGGCTGGTCTTGGATAGGCCTCTGTGCGGATGATCCCGTATAGCACGGCCAGACGAGGTGGGCGGCGACTAGGGACCAATGGTCAGAGGCAGGCAGCAGGAGGTGTGGTCAGGTCCGGGTCAGAGGCAGGCAGCAGGAGACGTGGTCAAGTCCAATTCAAGGGTCAGAGGCAGGCGGCAGAAGAGGTGGTAAAATCTGGTCCAGAGGTCAGAGGCAGGTGGCAGAAGACGTGGTCAGGAAGCATGCCAGGTCAAGAGCCAAGGTCCGTCCGAGGGGTGAGGAGTAAAGAACCGGAACAGAAATGCAGGAACAGGAGCTGGGAATCCGGAACTGTTGTATTTTGGACATTGAAGCGTGGGCCCTTGGTCGCTGTAAGAGGTGACTCCTCCCATAGGGCGGAGTCCTGTGGGGACTTGCAGTGATAGGCTAGCTCTAGGCAGAGATGGACACAGAGATATATCTTTATTGTACTGCAATGTAGATGGTAACCCGAGGATCGGGTGAGGATCCCAGCTAGGAGAGGAGAGCCAGATGATACTGTTCCGTCTGTATTGTGGCAGTTCCACAGTCTCACCAGGCCCGCAGTGCAGGGTGCTCTGGAGTCTATGGAGAGAGAGATGAGACACAGCAAAGACAGAACTGATGCGGCAGTACTCACTCTGATGCTGGTAGTGGTAGTAGGAGAGGGCCCCGAGGAGCGGAGGTCTTGGACAAGCAAGGCCCCAAGGAGCGGGTACCTAGGTGTCCTTGTTGGTAGCAGATACCCCGGAGGGTAGAGAGAAGCGAGGCAAGGCCCCCGAGGAGCGGGTGCCTTAGGCATCCTTGTTGGTAGCAGGTTACCCAGGAAGGTAAAGAGGAGCGAGGCAAGGCCAACAAGGAGCGGGTACCTAAATCGTCCTGGAACGAGCGTACACAGAGCGGGAGGAGAGATCAGCATGGAGGATTTCTTGCTAACTTGTAGCTGGATTTGTGAATTGGATTTAAATGTCCTGATCTAGTGACGTCATGCGATGGGGACGCCCCCGAGGTTCCCACCATGATGCATGTAAAGGATGGGGCTGTGCGCGCCCTAGGTAATCCTGGGAGAAAGATGGCGAACGCAATCGCCCATGCCGGACTGGAGACACCGGAGGGGTCGGCGTAGAGAGGCGGAGGCAGCCATCTTCCCAAGATGAACAGAATTAGGCAGAAGAAAGGTAAGCAACAGAGGGCGCAGCCATCTGCAACCGGGCGCAACAGTACCCCCTTCCAAGGGCCCCCCAGGGGGTTTCGGCTTACGAGGATGAGACTGATGAAAGCGACGGAGCATGTCTTTATTCAGAATATTGGCATTGGGCTCCCAGGAGTTCTCCTCCAGTCCGTATGCTTTCCAGGAGATAAGGTACTCCCATCTTTTACCTCTCTTGCATACATCCAGGATCTCATCAACCGTATATGCAATATCTTCTTCTGCATCAAGCAGCGTGGGTTCCAGGGGTTTGCTGGAGAAATCAGACAGTACGAGGGGTTTCAGTAGGGCCACGTGAAAGGCATTATGAATTTTCATGGATGGGGGTAGCTTCAGGCTGTAAGTCAAGTTCCCAAGGCGTCGGAGGACCGCAAAAGATCCGATGTACCATGGAGTAAAATGTGCAGATGACAGCTTTAAGCATAAGAACTTTGTACTAAGCCATACTTTATCCCCAGGCTGAAATTGAGGAGCCTTCCTGTGGTGAGCATCTTGGCTCTTTCCCCCGCCTTGAGGAGTAGTTCTTTAGTCTGTTTCCACAATTGTTGCAATTCCATTGCGGTGGCTTGAGCTGCTGGAGATGTCACGGAGAGTGGTAGAGGTAATGGTTGGCGGCCATACACCACTTGAAAGGGTGTTGATCTCGTGGCAGCAGCTGGATGTGAGTTTAGAGTGAATTCAGCTCAAGGAAGTAATTCTGCCCAATCACTTTGTCTGGTATTCACATATGAGCGTAAGAATTGTTTGAGCGTCTGATTCATTCACTCAGTTTGGCCACCGGACTGTGGGTGATAGGCCGAGGTCAGATCCAACGCAATGTTGAACTTCCGACACAGAGCTCTCCAGAAGTTTGCGGTAAACTGGACACCTATATCAGATAGAATGTGTTTGGGCATGCCGTGAAAGCAAAAGATGTGCTTCACAAATAATTTAGCCAGTTCTGCAGTGGATGGTAGTCCTGGCAGGGCCACAAAATGAGCCATTTTTTAAAAACCGATCGATGGTCACCCAGATTGTATTGTTTCCGGCAGAAGGGGGTAAGTCCACCACGAAGTCGGCCGCGATGTGTGTACAAGGTTCTTCTGGTACAGGCAGAGGTTAGAGAAGACCCCAGGGACATCCAGCAGGTGGTTTTTGTCTGGCGCAGGTGGTGCAGGAAGCCACATAGGCTTGGACATCAGTCTTAATGGTAGGCCACCAATAGAACCGTTGGAGCATGGCCAATATATGTTTTTGCCCAGGATGGCTGGCCAGACGGGAATCATGTGCCCACTTTAGTAATTACTTCCTCATTCCTAGTGGCACCACTGTCTTCCCAGCGGGGACGGTGTGCGTGCCCGCTAAGACTACCTTCTCCGGACTGATGATGTGACAAGGTTCATTGGGTATGTCCACCGTAGAGAATGAGCGCGAAAGAGTGTCTGCTCTGACATTCTTCTCAGCGGGATGGTATTTCAGTAAAAAGTTGAAGCAATTGAAAAACAACGACCACCTCGCTTGCTGGTGATTAAGGCGTTGAGCATGTCATAGATATTCCAAATTTTTATGATTCTTATACACGGTTATTTGGTGCTGCGCACCCTCCAGCCATGGATGCCATTCTTCAAAAGCCAATTTTATAGCTAGTAATTCTTTTTCTCCAATTCCATAGTTTTTCTCGGCAGGCAAGAATCGTCGTGAGAAGAAAGAGCAGGGATGGAGGACATGGGCATCACTATACTGGCTTAGTACTGCTCCCACGCCGATGTCAGAGGCGTCGACCTCGATGATGAAAGGATGCTGAGAATTGGGATGGCGAAGACAAAGCTTAGTTTGGAAGGCTGCAACAGCCTCAGCAGACCATCAGGATGGATCAGCTCCTTTTCTGGTCATGGCCGAGTGTAGGTGCTGCTAGAGTGGAGTAGTGCTTGATGAAGGTACGGTAATAGTTTGTGAAGCCGATGAAACAGCGTAAGGCTTTTAAGCCAGTGGGTTGAGGCCACTCTTGAATGCTTTTCAGCTTTTAAGGGTCCATCTGGAAGCCATTCTTGGAAACGATGTACCCCAGAAATGGCACTGATGTTGCGTCCGTCGGTCTCAGACGGCTTCGATCTCTGTGCCTCACCTTTATTCCTGTTCTCTCCTCTAGCCTTGGGAAGATGGCTACCACTGCGTCTTCATGCCGCTCTCTCCGGCGTCCCCAGAATGGCAATGGCAAGGTTATCCGCCATGTAAACCGGTATGATGTATGCATACTAATACCGGTATATAAAAGTTTTTAAATAAATAAATAAATGTTTCTCCTGAGGGCCTCCTAGGGTGCGCGCGCACGCCACCCATGTATTTATCCACGTCATGGTGGGAACCTTGGGGGCATCCCCCTAGAGTGACGTCATGCCATCCAGGTATTTAGCCTGCCCTTCATTTGCTAGCAATTCGAGTTAGCAAGGATTGGAATGCCTCTGGTCTAAGCTACTCTGCTGCTTCCGTGCTGCCGCTGGAAGCTCTGTCTGCCCTTCGGGGTTATTCATCTAACCTGGGTACCCGCTCCTCGGGGGCCCTTTGCTTTCTTTCAGGTTCCTATCTGGGATACCAGGTACTCGATCCTCAAGGGCCTGCTCTCCCTTCCTTGGTGCCTGCAATCCAACTACTTCTGCCTGTCAGGATCTCCATCTATATAGCTACCAACTTAGTGAGTAATCTAACCTCTGTCAGTCTGTCTCATTTACAGCTCAGCACTGGGAACCTGAATCTGGAACTCCCTATACTATCGTGTGCTGCTAACATCTACCTTTGTGGGATGGGTCTCCTCTGCTGAGGGCCCCTGGACTGCTACTAATGGAACACCTCACTACTGCCACCTCTGGTGGTATCATTCAGCTGTATAATAAAGACAAATCTTCTGTGTTTGTGTCTCGAGTCTAGCCTAGTATTGCGGTTCCTCATGGGGCTCCTCCCCGTGGGAGTGGTCATCACCGCAGTACCCAAGAATCCACTCCAACACCTCAAAACCATGACAATCATCACCCAAGAAAACTTTCTCCAGCATGAGTATCTCTCCAACATCCTCTTCAGTAAATACTGAAGTAAAGAGATCGTTTAATCTTTCTGTGATGGCCTTATCTTCTCTAAGTACCCCTTTAATCCCTTGATCATCCAACGGTCCAACCGACTCCTTCACAGGCTTTCTGCTTCGAATATATTTTTAAAAGTTTTTATTGTGAGTTTTTTCCTCTATGGCCAACTTCTTTTCAAATTCTCTCTTAGCCTGTCTTATCAATGTCTTACGTTTAACTTGCTAATGCTTATGCTCTATCCTGTTTTCTTCTGATGGATCCTTCTTCCAATTTTTGAATGAAGATCTTTTGGCTATAATAGCCTCTTTCACCTCACCTTTTAACCATGCCGGTAATCATTTTGCTTTCCATACATCTAGACTGTTAGGATGGTATTTTTTAACAATGTCCACATCTGTTGCATACTTTTTACCTTTGTGGATGCAAAGTTTATCAAAGTTTCCCTTTTCAAAGTTTAGCGCTAGAGCAGGAAAATTGGTTCTTACCTGCTAATTTTCGTTCCTGTAGTACCAAGGATCAGTCTAGACTGCTGGATTATGCCTCCCTTCCAGCAGATGGAGTCAGAGAAACAAACCAAAAGGACATCCCCTATATAACCTGGTGTGCCACCTGCAATCCCTCAGTATAATGAATATCAAAGCAGAATGACATAAATTTCAATAACCATTGACTAGATCAATCCAAACTGTAACTTTCACAAAAAGAGAAAGTCGAAAAAGGGAAAAAACCCATGCCATAAAACATTCACGGCGAAGTGTCAGTACCTAATGTTGTGAAAAGAAAAACTCTGCAAAGAGGAAATACAATCAGCTGATCGGACTCTCACATACTCATGGGCGGGCGTCTGGACTGATCCTTGGTACTACAGGTAGCCCTGGGAGACACATCCTAGGTGCGAGAAGACAATGCACCACCTGGAGAGCAGGTCCTGCTGCACCAGGTTGATGCTCTCTGATCATGAGACCTTCCTCTTCTAAGGCAGCCCCAGGGCTGCCAGACTGGAGTTGGGACTTATGTGCACAAGCACACGCCGGGGGAGCCTTACTGCATAACTTTACTACTGCTGTGGCTGGCATGTAAGTTAGAAAACAAAAAAAAAGTAAAAGAGGTGAGCAAAGTTTTAAAGGTTGGGTTAACAGGGTAAAAGGGAGGCTATTTAACTAGTGGGGTTAGTAACTGGGATCTTCTTAGTGTTTGGGTAATTGCCAGGTTCTTGTGGCCTGGTTTGGCCTCTGTTGGAAACAGGATGCTGGGCTTGATGGACCCTTGGTCTGACCCAGCATGGCAATTTCTCAAGTTCGGATCCTCCTGTTATTGTACCTGATGACCCACTGTTTAAGTTGAGATTCTACGTTCTTTAAAAGTACAGCTGCCTTGTCTGTCTATTTCGAATATTAAATTTTTTTTTCCTATTGGATCGTGTTCTCGGAAACCCTACAAATCGTGGACGTGATCATGAGGGCTGATTGTTAATTCTTTCCAGTACATGATATTATTATTCATTATTTCTGTTTTATCTTGTATCAGCCGGAGAATTTACCTCTCAAGTTTATGTAGGCAGATGTTATTAGAAATGTATATAAATAGAGAGTTTTGTAAAGTTGCTTGTGTGTTAAATTGTGTGCCAAAATTCCCTGCCCACCTAATTACATCAGCCCCCCCCCCCCCAGTTAGTTATAGCACGGAGGCGGTAAACCGCAAGGAGCATGCGCGGCGGGACTGGCACCCTCCGCTGGACCGCAGCCGCCAGCCTGGCTGCTCTCCCTGGTATCGGCTACAGCTGAATGGGGAAGCGACGAGGGAAAGAATCGCGGCTTCTTGTCGGTGACAGTGCAGTTGTGGGAAGAAAACCCGTTGTAGTAGTAGTAGAAGAAGAAGAAGAAGAACCAAACAAACCCCAAAGCGACTCGATTTGGCGGGAAAATCGTTTTACAGGGCGTGACATCAGCGCGTCGGTGACGTACGCGCGCGACCGCGGTCTCACGTCAGTGTCATCCAGTAGGGACGCTGCTGCCGGCGCGAGGGAAGGTTGAAACTTGCGCGGCTGGGGCTGTGACAGATGCTGCGGCGGTTACCGGTGAAGTGGTGACGACGGCGGCGGCGCTAGCAGCGTGAATGAGTGGGCGGGCTGCACCGCAGAAAGGAAAACCAGTCCGGTTTGGGGGGAAGGTACTTCTCGCGCGCGCGCGGTATAGTACTGTCCCCGGCCCCTTTCACATAGCGCGGAATCTGCTAGGAAAACATCTGCATGTGGGGATGATTTTTTCAGCGAGCCATTCTTTTTCTGTATTCCTTGCTCTTTTTTTCTTAAAATATAACATTTCGGCGTATCTTGTAATCATATGTGGTGTTTTTTTTAATTCGCTCTTTGAATTCGCAAAAGTATTGCTACTGTATCTTTTTCGGGGGTGGACTAAGAAGTGTGATAACTTAGGTTTGCAGATATTTAGAAGTGACTTAATTTAGTCAAGGGGTGGAAATCCCTTTACCATACTTTGGTTCAGGAGCCACTGGAAATTTTTCCCTTTTATTCCTTTTAGTTGTTGCTATTTTGCTTATTTCATTTTGGCTTTTCTTATTTGGTTCACTCTTAGTTTGGCATTCTGACTTTTTGTGTTTTTGTCTGAATTTTAGGTACCAGATAGCTTGACTTTAAGGGATTTTTTTTTCAGTCCTGCCTTTTAAGAAGGCTTTTGAGATCAGTGTATATTTAAAATTATCAGACACTTTGGACTAGAAAGGACTAAATAAAGACCTAGGTTTCTTAACATAATATGAATCAAAACATAATGCCTGTCACCTTCTGATCACCATCAAACCTCCCTCCCCTTTATTTTCACCCCTATGGTTAACATAAGATATGCAATCTAACAATGGCTAAACCAAGTCACGAATACTTGGCTAGAATCCAAACATTAAATAGATCCCACCCTACTATTCCTGGCAATAAGCAAGTGCTATTCCCTATTAATGCCATTTATGATTTGCTTATTGCATCACACTACTTTATATTTCCTAGTAATGTCATCTTTTGCTCACTTGAATTCTTTTTTTTTTTTTTCTAGCCCTAACCTATTTAGCCTTTTCTCATAGAGCCATTCCATCCTCTTTGTCTGAACCTTTTACAATGCAACTATATCCTTTTTGAGATGCAGCAACCGGAACTGCACACAGTATTCTTCCATGTGCGGCCTCACCATGGAACGATGCAGATGTATTATGACATTTGTCGTTTTTACATTTTTTTTAATTTATTGAATTTTCATTAAGGGGCAAACATAAACTTGCCAAACAGCAGTTACTAAGCATGAAATATAAGTTCAAATAGTATTACTTATAAAGAGAACAAAACCATATATATATTATATTAGATACAATCTTAAAGGAAAATAAGAGAAGATTAATTTGAGCGCATAAAAATTAATCATATTTGCTTTAGGTATACATGCAATAAAATCCCCTTAATACCTATTTATTAGCCGGGATTGCAGTATTCTGGAGAAGACTCACAAGATGTACAGGGTCTGCTCACTTGAATTATGACCTGGTGAAATAAGTATTAGTTCTTGAAAGCTGGTCAAGAAATGTATTAAGTTAATCTAATAGAAAGGTATAGCCTTATACTGTATTCTTTTGTTGTTATTAACCGTAGATATATATATGTGTGTGTGTGTGTGCATAGCATCAGATGGATTTTTTTTTTCATTGTGCCATGGATTTAGTAATGCCACTGTAACGCTTACATTCTAGCCTTTTCTATGTAAGACAGAAGAGCTATATCTTAAGATGACGTATTTTCTCTTGTTTCAGTGGAAGCTGGTGCAACCTTAATCATGACTGACGACTTTAGTGGCTCTCTGACACCTCCAGTCTCACCATATCTGATCCCGAGCCTTCAGATAGAGGAGGGGGAGGATTGCTTCAGACCCCCTTGCTTTTCATGTGCTGCTGATTATAGGAATGGTGGGAAAGCCTTTTCTTTGGAATCCTATCTTGGCAGTGGTTCTGTGAAAAGGTAAGCTTATAATAAATGTAAAGCCTTATAATAAAATGTATATAAATGTAATATAATAAAATATATAATGTAAAGCCTTATAATAAAAAATGTAATATATAATGTAATATAATAAATATAATATATATTATATATATATAATATATATTATATATATATATATAAATAACTATATATATATATATATATAATAACTATATATATATATATATATATAACTATATATATATATATATATATATAATTATATATATAATTATTATAAATATAATTATATAATATATATTATATAATATATATATATAATATTATATAATTAAAAATATATAATGTAAAAGCCTTATAATAAAATATAAAATGTAAGCCTTATAATAAATTGTAAAGCCTGTTGCTAAATTTCTGTTCTCTGTAAACTGAAGAGATGTTCCCAACGTTCGTCGGTATATAAAAGCCATTAAATAAATAAATAAATGAATAACAACCACTGTACTGGAACCTCACAGCACTAATCTCACTAAACTGCAGAGCTACAGCAAAAACCACCACATTAAAATTTACAGCCACTTAAAAAAATGTGGTGCCTGTAGTTCAAACAACATTGTCTAACCATGCAATAAATATACCTAATTTTTTTTTTTTTTCAGGTTATTGCTGAGACTTGATCCTTCTCCAACGGGTTATGAAACAGACACAGTGGAAATATTTGGCTTTCAGTGGGTTACTGAAATTGCATTAGTTGAATCAACAAGGTTTCTCTTTGGCTTGCTCAGGTTTAGTATTCTTTTTTTTGTTCTTTTTTTATAAGTGGTATATAAAAACTTTTAATAAATAAAATACATTCTCTGTCAAGCAGGCCAAATTAGCCATTGCATGTAGGTGATGTAATTCGGTGGCACAGGATGGATTCATCTCTCCAAGCTATTAGAGGTTTGAGCTTTACTAAACATATGTGGAAGTTGCCTTCTGAAGCTCCTCTGTCATTTTTTCACTGAGCACAGCATGGGTGTGAATTCTCTCCTATATTTTTCTGCCAAATCTCTTGACCTTTTTCAATTTGATAATTTTTTCTTCATTTTCTTTTCATTAAGTTGCCTTGCTACCCCTGCAGCTTTACAACAGCACTTCCTTAGCGTCCAGTCAGATCAATCCAGAGCAAGTGGGTTTTGCATTCCTACCAACAGATGGCGACGGAGTAAACTGACATCACAGTATATACACCCCTGCAGTTACATCAGCTTGCCAGTATTCTCCATTTCCAGCAGATGGTGGACGTACATCTCCCCGCAGGGGATTGCTTCATTTTAAAATAATTTCATTGTGTGAAAGGAGGGCTCTTTTCGTCTGTTTATTATTTGTGATAATTGTGGATGGATCCTTGGGCCGGTGGCAGATGACTTCGCCCACAGGGGAAGATCCCGAGAGGGACCACCGGTCAGGCTCAGAGTTGGGAGACACACACTAGTTCTTTTATTAAACTGTTTTAGAGAACCACCAGAGGTGGCAGTAGTGAGCTGGAAGAGCCCGGCTGGGCTGTAGTCCCTCAGGCACTGGAGCAGCGATCCCAGGATGGCTGAGCTGTAGAGAAACTGAGATAGTGAGTAGGCAGAATATGCAGAATTCAGGAACAGAACCTTGATGGTAACACTCACACAATAGTCTCTTGGAACAACCCAGGAGCTGGAATGAAGTTGGCCCTCGAGCGAGTACCTGGTTCCAGGGAAAGCTCTGAGAGAGAGATGGTAACTCACTGGTGTTGTAGGCAGCGGTGACTTCCTGGCAGAAGTTATATTCAGTAGCAGGTCCGGGAACGTGGCCCCTCAAGGAGCGAGTACCGGTTCCATACTGCGACCTGAAAAGCAAGAGAGAGAGCGAGGCCCCCGAGGAGCGGGTACCCCTGGTAAAGTCCGAGGAGGCAGAGTAGCAAGGTAAGCGGAGATCGAATCCCATCTGCAGCGATACGTGGAGACAGCTAGGTAGGAAACCCTTTGCTAACTCAATTAGCTAGCAAAACAAGAGACCTTAAATATTTAGCGATGTTGACGTCATCTCAGGGGGACGCCCCTGAAGTTGCGCCACAGCTGGTACTTGAGTCGGGGCTGCACCGCGCGTGTGCCCTTAGGCCTCAGGAGAACGTGGCGGAAGGCAGCGTCTAGCCAGTCCGGGGATGCCGGAGGAGGTCGGCAAGATGACTCTGCAGCAGCCAAATGTCCATCAACCAAAGAAGGAGTCGCCAAAGAGGTAAGGTGGGTGGAGTGGAGACTTCGGGCAGCGACGGACCTCATCTTGAACCTCAAAGACGTCGGTCATCATCTGCGAGTGAAGCATTTTTGCATGAAGACATTGCGCTTGGTGATAATGGCCGTGTAGTTGGGAGAATTTCTTACCTCTCTGGATCTGTCAGAGACACATCTCCACATTCCCATTCAACTAGAATATCAATGCTTCCTGTGGTTTGCAATTCTAAGAAGCCACTTTCAGTTTTGGGGGCTGTCCTTAGTCTGGCTGCTGTTCCAAGGTAATGGTGGTAGTTGTGGCAGAGTTGAGAGAGGATGGACTCCTGGTACACCCGTATTTTGGATGACTGGCTGATTCATGCCAGGTCGCTGAAAGAGAGCTGCCAGGTGATTCGCAAGATGACTTCCCTGTTGCGGAAGCTTGGCCGGGTGATGAACCTAGCCAAGAGCGGTCTTCAGCCTAATCAGTCACAGGAATACCTGAAGGTTCAGTTTGACATGAAGTAGGCGAAGGTGTCCTGCCGGAAGCTCGAATTCAAAGTTGCTAGCTCAACTCAGTTTGTTGTTGAACACTCCCTGCACCTGATCATATGGCTTTCCCTGCAGATCTTTGGCTTAATGGTGGTGACCCTGGAAGTGGTGCCATGGGCAAGGGCGCATATGCGTCCTCTTCAGAGCTCTCTGCTGTCTGTGGAATTGGCTTCACCTGCTGATGGAGGTCTTCTCCCAACTGCAGTGGTGGCTACAGGTGTATCATCTATGGAAAGGAGTCTCACTATCCCCTCCAGACTGGCTAGTCTTGACAACAAATGAGATTCTCCTTGGTTGGGGACCTTACTGTCAGGACCTGACTGCGCAAGGGTGCTGGAGTTCAGAGAGTCTGTCTGGAACAACAATCGCCAGGAGGTCTGGTTGGTATGTTCACAGTTCAGCAACAGGATGCAGGGTCACTCGGGCTGCATAATGTCGGACAATGCAAAGACTGCAGCTTAAATCAATCAGCAGGGAGGTACCACGACCCAGCAAGCGTTGCATGATATAGACCATCTTATGGAATGGGCAGAGGTGCATCTTCAGATCTCAACCTCGCACATATCGCAGGCTAAGACAATGTAAGAGCAAACTTTCTCAGCAGGGTGAGTCTGGACCCAGACAAGTGGGTATTATCAGACGAGTTTCAGCTGATTTGGGACCTGTTAGCTACTTTGCACACTGCGTAAGCTTTTTGATCTTCAGCCGCAGAAGAGATCTGAGATCATTGGGGATGGATGCCCTAATGCAGGAGTGGCCGGAAGACAAGTAACTGTATGCCTTTCCTCTTTCGCCCATTTGGGCAGATTAATTTGAAAGATTGAATGCCCAGAGGGATGGTGCCCTTGATTAGCCCAGGAGACCGTGGCATGCAGATTTGCAGAAGTTCTTGGTGGATTTGCCTCTTCGACTTCCGGCACACAGGAACCTGTTGCAGCAGGGGCCTGTCCTTCAAAAAGAGTTATTTATTTAAGGTTTTTCTTTACCGACATCATGCCGGTTTACATCGAAACAAGGGTAACAATGGAGAAAAATCAGTTACATAAAACAAGGGAGTAGGCAACTGGGAATTGCGAAAGTAAGAAAGATCCGACTATTTTGTCTTAAAAGCTAGAATGTTCTCCACTTTCTTGGCCTATGTGCGGATTTGGATTTTAGGTGATTTTAATGTGCCTATGAATGTCAATCCACTTTCAGCAACCTGCCAAATGTTAATAGACACAATGAATGTTTTAGGCTTCTCTCTCTTAACAGACCAACCAACTCATAAAGCGGGTCATATGTTAGACATCTTTTCGAATCAAGCTTTTATTTATAATTCCAAGATAAAATACCAACAGGTACCTTGGTCTGATCACTCATTATTACAAGCAGACGTCATATTTGAGAAAAAAATTAAGAATGAAAACGTGGAAGAGGAAACTTTCTCGTTTCGCCCTCCATTCTCTACAGAAAGAGCTAGAGACTCAACTAGTTAGAATTAACAATTTAGATTGTAAAAATGCCCTTGAAGAATGGAATAAAATTACTACTGAATCTAACAAGATCAACCCAGAGAAAACTAAGGTTATTACAAATAAAAATAAAAAATCCAATGCTTGGTTTAATAACGAGTTAAAAGAAACAAAAAATAAGCTACGCAAAAAAGAGAGAATCTGGAGAAGAAACAAAACTTTGGAATCTTTAACTGCATATAGAAAACATTCAACTTTCTATAAAACTTAACAAAAAAAGATTATTATAGTAAGAAAATCATCAGCTATACTAATAGCCCTAAAATACTTTTTCAGATTGTTCAACAATTAACAAATGATCCTTTAGCTGCACCTAATACAAACAAAGAGCTTAGCCAACAACTGGCAACATTTTTAAAAAGCAAAATAGATAAAATCAAATTGGAGCTTGTTGATACCCTTACTCAAGAAATCAAATTAATACCGAAAGATACAGCCTGGGCCTGCTTTGAGGAAGTATCCTCATTCGAGATTGGCAGGATTGAGTTTATTGATTAATGTTTCAATCATCCAAATGATTCAATTCCCATTCTGACGTTGAAACAAATATCTGCATTAATAGCTCCATATATAGCAGATATATAAATCCTTGCATGAAGGTATCCTACCTGATCAACTCAAACAGGCTATTATAAAGCCTATTCTTAAAAAGAGTAACTTAGATCCAGAGGTTTTGAACAACTATCGGCCAATTTCTAATCTTTCATTTATAGCTAAAGTAATAGAAAAATTGGTATTAAAACAATTTAATGACCATATAGAAACGAACGATATTCTATATCTAACTCAATTCGGTTTTCAGAAAACTTTTAGAACCAAAACTCTTCTTTTATCTTTATCTGACACAATACTAAAAGGTTTAGATCAAGGACAATGCTACTTATTAATCTTTCTTGATTTGTCAGCAGCTTATGATACAGTAAATCATAACATTCTACTAAATAGACTCAGAAATAGGGATTAAGGACAAAACATTAGAATGGTTCTCCTCATTTAACAGATCATATCAGGTTTTTATTAACAATTCATACTCAAAAACTTACCCACTTTGAAACAGGAGTACCCCAGGGCTCTGCCCTATCGGCTACTTTATTCAATGTGTACATGTTGCCTCTGTGTCGGTTACTTTCAGGTCTGCAGCTTAACTATTACATCTATGCAGACGATATTCAGATCGTTATACCAATAAATGACTCTCGAGACAGCCTTCAAAATTGCTAATATTTATCTAAATATCATTAGACAATTACTAAAACAAATGAAACATCCTTAATTTCTGTTTTTTCAGTTATGTTGTTAGAACGTAAACTAACTCCATCTGATCAATGCAAAGTTTTTAACATGGAAAATGTTTCCATTTCTTTAGGGAATAAAATTAGAGACCTAGGCGTGTGCCTTGACCCCAAATTTACACTAAAAAAAACAAATTTCCACAAAGATACAGGAAGGTTATCGTAAATTATTAATTCTTAGGCGCTTAAAACCCTTACTGAACCACAATGAGTTTAGAACTGTTCTCCAAGCGTTGCTATTCATCAGTATAGACCATTGCAATTCTTTATTGCTTGGTCTTCCACAGTCATCACTTAGACCATTGCAGGTTTTGCAGAATTCCGCTGCTAGGCTCCTTTCCGGTACTAACAAAAGAGATCATATCACCCCTGTCCTTGCTGCATTACATTGGCTACCAGTCGAATATAGAATTAAATTTAAGACTTTGTTTGTTACATAAAGCAATCTAGGCAGAACAAGTAGACTGGATGAATGCAGTTGTACGCATACATATACCTCTCAGCGAAATCTACGTTCAGCGGGTAAAGGACTCCTTACGTTTCCTTCCATCGCTACTGCCAAACTTACCTCTGTCAGGGAAAAGGCTGTGTCATTAGCTGATCCAGGTCTATGGAATTTATTACCCGTTGAACTAAGGCTCCAGAGAGATTTAAAAGAATTTAAGAGAGCACTAAAAATGTGGATGTATGTATCAGCATTTCAAGTAGAAGTCAGCCAGTAATGTCCTTTGTTTTGTTCCTATGTGGATACTTTCTGTTAATAGGTATATTTTAATGAGATTTTTTACTGTGTACATTTAGTATTTTAGTTCTTGTTATGTTTCTTTTATATTTTAAGTGTAAATCTGATATATAGTTACCTGTGCGATTGGTTTAAAAATTTTATTGTATTTTGTTTTTTAATTATGAAACTTAAACCGGTGTGAACGTATATACCAACATCGGTATAGAACATTAAGTATACATAAAAAAAATAAATTTGGAGAGTGTTTGAGGCCTGGTGTGAAGATCGCAGTATTCTTCCTTGTTCAATCAAAATACTGTTCATTTTGGAATTTTTGCAGGCTGGCTTGTATAAAGGCTTGGTCCTTTATTCTCTGAGGATTCAAGTAACTGCTCTCACCTGTTTCAGGGGTCCAGTCAATGTTGGATCCTTGTTGGCTTCTTGTGATGTGGTCCGTTTTCTGAAAGGAGTGGAATTTCTTCGTCCTCCTCTGCATTTCCGTGCCCCTATGGAGTCTCAATTTGGTTTTGGAGTTTTTGGTAGGCCCTATGTTTTGACGGCTATGTATTCTGTCCTTGCGGTTTCTGACCTTGACAACTGTGTTCCTTGTGGCAAATTATTCTGCACATAGAGTTTCCGAACTGCAGGCCTTGTCTTGCCAGGAGTCGTTTCTCTCTTTACCGAAAGTGGCCTCTGAGTTTCATTTGATACAGACTGTCTCCCTGCCATCTCTGGTCAGGGAGACAGTCTTGGATGTCAAGCTGTATATTGTCAGGTATCTGAAGGTCACTGGCCTTTGCATAGGGTGGCTTGCCTGTTTGTCCTTCATAGCGGTACTAGACAGGGAGAGCCGGTCTTGCAGGCTATAGTAGCTCGCTGGATTTAGGAGGTAGTCACGACCGCATACATGGATGCTGGGAAGCGGTTACCTAGTCGGGTTCGGGTATATTCCACCCAAGCTCAGGCAGTCTCATGGGCAGAAGTTAGATTGTTATATTCCGTCGATGTTTGCCGAACTGTGACGTGGTCCCCTCTATGCACCTTTCCAGGCATTATCGTCTGGATGTTCAAGCCCAGGAGGACACAACCTTTGCACGTGCGGTTTTGACTGGACAGAGGGCAGCCCTCCCGCCCTATTTGGGAGTAGCTTGGGGAACATCCCACTTGTTCTAGATTCATCTGACTGGATGCTAAGAAATGAGAAATTATTTACCTGATAATTTCCTTTTCTTTAGGACAATCAGATGAATCCAGCTTCTCTCCCTTGGCTGCCATATGATTGCATAATGATCCTCTTGTATATCTGTGTTACAGGGCTTACTGGTAAGTGTTACTCCAGTCCCTAGACTGGAGTTATTACCTTCTTGTCTGAGCTCAGTGTTGCCTGTTAGCGGAGTATTGCAATGGTTATCTGTTATTCATCAAGGTTTTTTGCTAGTCTTTCCACAGATGCTTTTGAAGAGAAAACTGGCAGGCTGGGGTCACTGCAGGGTTATATATACTGTGATGTCAGCTTGCTCAATTTCCATCTGCTGGTAGGGGCCATAGACCCCCACTGGTCCTGAATCCATCTGTCTACACTAAGGAAAACAATTATCAGGTAAATAACTTCTCCAGTTGTTAACAGAGCCAGTTCACGGTGAACCTGGAAGATGATATAGGCCACATTGACAAACTAAAGAGTAGCAAATCACCTGGACCTGATGGTATGCATCCCAGGGTTCTGAAGGAACTAACAAATGAAATTTCAGATCGACTAGTAAATATTTGTAATCTATCATTAAAGTTAAGCATTGTACTGAAGACTGGAGGATAGCTAATGTAACCCCAATGTTTGAAAAGGACTCAGGGGTGATCCGGGAAACTATAGACTGGTAAGCCTGACTTCAGTGCCAGGAAAATTAGTGGAAACTATTCAAAGTTCAAAATCACAGAACATATGGTTTAATGGAACAAAACCTTGCATGGATTTACCCAAGAGAAAATCGTGCCTCACAAATCTGCTTCGTTTTTTGAAGGGGTTAATTAATGAATATGGATAAAGGTGAAACAGTAGATGTACTGTATTTGGATTTTCAGAAGGCATTTGACAAAGTCCCTCATGAGAGGCTTCTAAGAAAACTATAAAGTCATGGGATAGGAGGCGATGTCCTTTCGTGGATTACAAACTGGTTAAAAGACAGGAAACAGAGAGTAGGATTAAATGGTCAATAATCTCAGTACTTGGATCGGTGCTTTTCAATATATATATAAATGAACTGGAAAGGAATACGACGAGTGAGTTTATCAAATTTGTGGATGATACAAAATTATTCAGAGGAGTTAAATCACAAGTGGATTGTGATACATTACAGGAGGACCTTGCAAGACTTGAAGATTGGGCATCCAAATGGCAGATGAAATTTAATGTGGATAAGTACAAGGTGATGCATATAAGGAAAAATAACCCTTGCTGTAATTACACGATAGATTCCATATTAGGAGCTACCACCCAGGAAAAAGATCTAAGCGTCATAATGGATAATACTTTAAAATCGTCTGCTCAGTGTGCTGCAGCAGTCAAAAAAGCAAACAGAATGTTAGGAATTATTAGAAAGGGAATGGTTAATAAAAATGTAAAATGTCATAATGCCTCTATATCGCTCCTTGGTGAGACTGCACCTTGAATATTGTGTACAATTCTGGTCGCCACATCTCAAAAAGATATAATTGCGATGGAGAAGAGACAGAGAAGGGCAACCAAAATGATAAGGGGATGGAACTGCTCCCCTATGAGGAAAGGCTGAAGAGGTTAGGGCTGTTTAGCTTGGAGGAGGCGGCTGAGGGGGGATATGATAGAGGTGTTTAAAATCATGAGGTCTTGAACGGGAAGATGTGAATAGGTTATTTACTCTTTTGGATAATAGACTGGGGGGGGCACTCGATGAAGTTAGCAAGTAGCACATTTACAACAAATCATTGACATTTTTTTCACTCCATGCACAATCACTGGAATTTATTGTCAAAGGATGTGGTTGGGGCAATTGGTGTAGCTGGGTTTAAATGAGATTTGGATAAGTTCCTGGAGCAGACGTCCGTTAACTGTTGTTAATAAAGTTGAGTTAGGGAATAGCCACTGCTATTACTGGCATTAGTAGAATGTGATCTACTTAAGGGTAGATTTTTAAAACCCAGACGCGCATAAATCCCGGGCTTTGTGCTTGGCCAATTTTCAAATGGCCCGGCCATACTCGTAAACCCTGGGACTCCTGTAAGTCCCGGGGCTTGAAAATGGGGCGGTCTGGGGGGCAGGATGGGGCTAGAGGGGCCTGGCACAGCGGCCATTTGCCGCTGTGCCGGGGGATCGCACGCTGGCAGGGTGCCAGCAGGAGCAAAAGGTGAAATATATAAAATTCAGGCTAGTAGGGATAGGGAGGTTAGGCTAGGGGATTGGGAAGTTCCCTCTTAGTCACCACGCATATTTGCTAAACTCTACCACCCCCTTGCGCGCGCCCGCCAACCTGGCATTTTATAACATGGGCACGCAAATATTATAAAATCGCACGTCCACATGCATGCACCGGGTAGCGTGTGCACATGGACACGCGCACATAAGTGTTGAAAATCTACCCTTTAGTGTTTGGGTACTTGCCAGGTTCTTGTGAACTGGATTGGCCACTGTTGGAGACAGGATGCTGGGCCTGATGGATCCTCAGTCTGACCCAGCATGGCATGTTCTTATGTTCGTGTTACCTGTGTTAGTGAATCTGCTTCTTAGAGAGGAACTCACCAAAAGTTCTGTTCCACTGCAAAATTGCTCTGGTTTTGCTGCTTGTTTTTCCCCCACTGAAAATTTTGTGGGGTTTTTTTGGGTTTTTTTTTTTTTTTGAGCAAAACCTATATTAAATCCTTTTTTTAATATTCTCAAATACAAATTTAAAGGTATTGTTCATGTTTAATGAAAGATATCTTTGTTTGGATTTTTCTTCCTCTAAAAAGTCTTTTTATTAATGAAGCAACTTATAATAAATCACTGCTTATCTCTTTCCAATTAGGCAGCAAATACATAAATTAGAAAAGCTGGCTCAGACAAGTTCATATGATTTTGGTAAGTTTATAAATATTTTCATCTTTTTTAATATAAAAGTGACTAATAGTTTGTTTGGGGGAAGAATGTGTGAAATATTATCTGTAACCCTTTTTTGGTGGATTTTGTTTACAAGGGTACACAAAATTAATCTCTGGGGCTGTCTTCAATCCCAGTCTTTCCCCCTCTTGCTTGGGTTCTTTCTGTGAGGGTGAAGGCAGTGAAGTTAATATATCTTTGGTGACTTCTGTGATGCAGTGCTGTAGTGTAGGGCAGACAAGCTGGACACAGGTGTGGGTGTTCAAAATATATTTATTGATTCTTCAAAAGGAAATTGTCCAATAATTAATCAAAGATGTAAGATTTTTTTGTATTGTTTATTCAATTATAACACTTATAAAAATGATACAATAAGGTAATCCAGAATACAAATCAAAATTTTTCCATCATTACATCCATTCTTTTGAAATAATATAACTGGATCTAGCTCACATCTAGGGGAGGATGAGGCTGACAGTACAAATGTGCATCAATTACTTCTAAACAACCTTTAAACCTATCTAGGTATTCTGAGACTTATCCCTTAAGAAATGTTCCAAGTGTGAGGGATCAAGAAAAATAAATTTCCCTGTACGTACCCCTCTAGCAGATGGAGACAGAAGTTTAGCCACAAACTCCATCTTATCTGGGATGATGCCACCTACAGTCTGGCAGTATTCTTCTGTCAACCTACAGTCTGAGTTAGGGCCTAGCTGAGTGAGTTAGTGCTGGGCAAAAGTTAAAAAAAAAAAAAAATAGGGACAGGTTTCTTGTTAGGAGACAGACCGCAGTGTGTTCTGCAGGTCCCAAGGGGTTGTGAGGTCCTGAGGGGACCATTGTCCGTCCCGCCCCCCCCGGTTCCAGAAGCTGTAAGTGTTGTGGGTTGAGGACCCATCAATCAACACTTTCTACTACTGGGGGTGATACCGCGGAGCCCGGCTCACTCCCCCCGTAGGTTCAGGGCCCAGAGGCGCCAGACAGGTACTTAAAAAAAAAAAAAAACAAACGACGTTTGTTTTTCACGCGGTTCCTATCGCTGCTCCTATCGCGGGGGGTGGGGGGTGTGTTTATACGCCATTTTGTCGCGTTTTCGGGGAGCGGGTGTTTGTTTCCTCCACGGGATCTGCAGAGGTCATGAGGGCTCCCGGGTCGTCGGGAACCACGGTTCTGTGGCCATGGGCCTTGGTCCGGGAGGACTCGGCGTGCTGGGAGGTCTGTTTCGCATGCGTGAGTGAAGCGTGCGAAAGGCATGACATGGGCCAAGGCAAACTTCCTGTCAGGCTTTTGGAGAAAGTCTCTCATGCTTTACTGCAGCTGCACTCTGCGCCGGATCCAGGAGAGCTCGCTGAGGCGTGATGTTTGGGCAGCACTCTTTTGCGGGTGTGCAGGAGCGTGCTGCTAAACCGTAGATTGTGGTAAACATCTTGCCTGGCCTGCGGGATAAGGCATTCGTGCCTTAAGGCAGCCACACCGTCCCGGGTCCAGGAGGGCTCAGTAAGGCAATGTGATGTCTGAGTGGCGTCCATATGTGGAGTGCGTGAAAGCCTAATGCGGACTGCGGAACACATCCTGTTGGCCCTGTGTGACAGGCGTTTGTGCATTAAGTTAATGCAGCCGCACTCTTCCCCAGTGGCATCTCCAGGGGTGAAGGTGGCCTTCATGGCTGCGGAGCCAGCAGCGGCCAGGCTCTCTCCACTTGGTGGAAGGCCGAATGGTTCAGGGGAGACCAGAGGTTCCCTCATCCCCACTGTTCCCACTGATTTGGAGTATTTCTGAAGCCTTGAGTTAGTGTGGGGGGAGTCGGTGGAGGACATGGTAGCTGGTCTGAGGCTATCTCTGTGGACTTTGCTGTGCTCCAGGGTGCAGGAGGAAAAACGGCCACTGGTACACAAGGCTAGCACCCGGCTGAAGTGCCAACAGAGAGTAGTCAGGCTATCTTTTTCACCATCTAGGCCTTCGGGGGGGGGGGGGGGGGGGGGGTGGAGAGCTTTTTGGTGATGTTGAAAGGACCTTCTTGGATTCTGATGCTCCTCAGGAGGTGCTTTGGGGGGGGGGGGGGGGGGGGGGGGGGTGAGGTCCACAGTCCATCTGAGGAATGGTGTTCCTGATGCGGACAGGACCTCTGGTGGTGGAAAGGGATGACCCTAGAGGGGCTCACTCGTTCTGGACAGAAGAGGACCCTCAGGTTCTGAATGAACGAAGCATTAAAGTCACATAGGAGGAGTCTGACAATGAAGGGGTATCTGGTCCTAGATGGTCTGCGGGGTTCCCTGGAGATGTTTTCCTTTTGACTATAGTGGTGAGGAAAGTAGTACTCTGGGAGTGTGATACTCTGGAAGGCAATGGCGAAGTATCCTTTGCTGGAGGAGAGTTTGGAGCTCCTGAGGCTGTCGAAAGTGGACAAGAATATTTACGTTTCCTGTAAGAAGTTCAGTGGCATTCAGGGGTGCTTCGGACCAGAAGCTGGAGATGTTCAAGGTTGTGGCCTTCAGTCTTCCAGTGGCTATGTGTAATAGCTAGAAGCAACCAGCCGGCTTTTCCTGGATGCAGAAGGTGCAGGAGAGCAATGCTGTTTCTTTGGCCGATTCTAGGCATGCAGCTCACTAGGAAAGCAGGGTGGCCTATGTGGCAGATGTGCTATATGGTTTCATAGGCCTTCGTGAGGAATATGAATTCTGCGGTGACAACTCAGAAGGACTCAAATCACAGCTATGTAGATGCCGGAGGATAGGAAGACCAGCAAGAGATGTTTTCCACCTTGCTCTCGTGTTATAGATGCATGGAGTTGCTGTCCCAACAAGAATGCTTCTTTTTCCTTGCAAGGCTTAGGAAGGCAGCAGTTCTTTTGGAGGTCACGTAAGCCTGGCCGCAATAATTCCAGTCAAGGGGCCAGAGAGAATGAGGCATCATCATAAGGCCAGTCTGGTCCCCTTCTCTGTGGGGACCATTTGAGGGCGATTGACCAAGATATGACAGATGAAGAGGTTATGTAAGTGATGGCTGTGCTTCATAGTGTGTTTCTGCATGTCCTGCTGTCAGAGGCACATCTCCATTTTCCATTCGGAAGGACCATCAGAAGTTTCTTCGGTTTGTGGTGGTGGGACAGCATTTACAGTTCTGGGCTTTTTCCCTCTGCTTGGCTGTGGGCCTCACAAACCTGCACAAAGGTGATGTTATTTGCGGCAGTCTTTTGGCGTGAAGAGATTTTGCTTCAGCTATATAGGGCCGATTGGCTCATTTTAATGAAGTTGTAGGAGAAGTGTGTTCGGTGGTTCCAGCGGGTTATGATCACCTTGTCCTGGGTTGGGTGATAGATGTGGCAAAGAGCATCTTTGCCGACCCAGTTGTCTTGAGTTTTCTGGGGACTTTTTTTAATACCCAGAAGGGCAGGGTGTTCCTGACTTCGGTCAGGTTGTCGAAGTTTCAGGCGCAGGTAACACGTCTACTTCGTCTGTTAGCTGAATCTCATGGCGATGCATGCCAACGCAAAGTCAGCAAGGTTTTTCAGTTGCAGAGGAGAGGTCTGTGCAGTGTGTCTGGATGCTCGATGTGCCCTTGGCCGACAGGGATCCTACTGTACATGTTCCCTCCACCTAGAGTCCACATCCAGGGATGGTGGTGCTAGTGGCATCAGAGTGGCCGCAATGACTGTGTGGGTTGTGGATCTGGTACATCTCGCAGGAGTATGCCCCCACAGGTTAGCTCAGCATATTTTAGGATCAGGAGGATCACTTCTGTCTAGCGGCTTGGTTTTTGAGAGGTAGCGGTTGCACCTGAAAGGCTATTCGGAGTCTTATTTCCACACTTCTCCTGGCTCGGAGGTACTCTACGTCCTTGGCGTATGTCGGGGTCTGGAGGGAATTTTGAATCATGATGTCTACAACAGCAATTGGATTCCCTGGCTGTAGATAGCCTCATATCTTAGCCTTTCTGCAGCAGGGGTTGTCTAAGTTTCTGGCCTAGAGCTTGCTCCGTGTTCAGGTGTCCGCCTTGGGTTCCCTTAGGGGCAAGTTGTGGAGGAGGTTTTTAGCCTCTCATCCTTATCTGGTTCAATTCCTGAAGAGGGTTGAGTTTTTCTGCCCTCTGGTTTGGAAGTTTTGCCTGATTTGGAACCTCCAATTTAGATCTGCAATGGATCTGTGGCACTCCTTTTGAGCCTTTAAGTAGAGCGTCTTTGAAGGACCTGGCTTTGCAGACAGTTTTTCAAAGGGGGCCAAATATTCGGCTAGATGGATTTCAGAATTACAGGTGCTGTCTTGCAGAGATTAGGTTTTGCATACCTATAATGACGGAGTACCGTTGTGAATGGTCCCCTCTTTCTTGCCAAAGGTTGTCATCTTTTCAGGTTCATCAGATGGTGAATTTTCCGGTCTTCTGGAGTGGTCTAAGGTAAGATACCCCTCAGAATAGCGAGCTGCATCTTTGGTTTCTTTTGTGGTATCTGAAGTTTACTAATAGTTTTCGGCGATCAGATCGCTTTTTGTGTTGCTCGGTGACACGAAGAAAGAAGATAAGGCCTCGAAAGCATTGCTTGCTCGATGGTTGAAGGGGAAGCCCCTTGCTCCACTTATATTTGTAAGAGTAGCACAGTTCTAGTGGGACTGAAAGCGCATTCTACAAGAGCATAGGCTGGTTGTTTTTCTCAGGAGATTTGTGGGGCTACAGTGTGGTCATCACTTTATACTTTCACCAGTCTTTACCTTTTGGACATGCGGGCACAGGACGAGGCGTCCTTTGGTGAGAGTGTTCTTTGTGTGGGTCTTTCAGGGTCCCGCTCAGTTTTAGGGGTGCTTGGGTACGTCCCACTTGTCTAGACTGATCTGGGTATGAACACGAAAGGGAAATTGGGCTCTTTCCTGTAATACTACAGGTAAGCCCAGAGATCCACCCTGTCTATGCCGAAAGACTTAAGTTCTTGATAATCAGTGTACCATGTTTTCAGGGAATTTTTGCAGATTGAGTATGTTGAGGTCGGATTGTTTTTGTTTTATGGCTTCAGTTCCAGGGTTTCCAACCCCGAGTTGCCTGTTCGCCTTACAGTAGGGTTGTAGGATCTAATCCTTGGGTACAGGTCAATACTGAGGGTCTGCAGGTGGCAGTCTCAAATATGTAGCAGTGCCTCAAAGTTTTGTTTCCTGCCTCAATCTGCTGGTAGGGATGCAAAATCTACTTGTCTGAACTGATCTGTGGTATTATAGGAATGAAAATTAACAGGTAATAACCCAATTTTCCTTTATTAGTTCAGTCTAGTTCCTGTATGGCACAATATTTATGATCTTTGTTTTCAGGTCAAGCTGCAAGCATACACCATGAAGCAGAGGCTATCAGACAGCAGTGTATGGAGTTTCTATGTTATGTGAAGGTTTTTGTATTCAGGTAGGATACCAGCTATCTTTATACATTACTAAGAAATGCTTTTTCTCTATAGAACCTTTGGGTGTTACCTTCAGTTTTTGAGCTAAATCTTGCAGTTGGTCTCTGACTTTGCTTCCACAATAAAAATAAATAAATAAATAAATTGCTGGTCTTCATGGATGTATTAGGACAAATTATCCCCAGACATGGCAACAAAAGAGGCAGGGCGCACCACACTGACCATGTTGATTAGAGTGGTGAAAAGTAGAAACCAACCAAAATTCGCCAGGAACAGTCTAAGAAAATGGGCTCCCTTAAGCCAGGAAAGCAAAACTCATAACATTGGCCCAGAGCAGAAAGGAGAAGTAGATTAAAAAAGAAACCTTTATATTTCTTGGCATCCAGTCAGATGAATCCAGAACAAGTGGAATTATGCATTCCTACCAGCAGATGGAGATGAAATAAACTGACGTTACAGTATATTTATTTTATTTATTTATTTTTGGTTTTTATATACCGGAAGTTCCTGTATACAATACATATTACTCCGGTTCACATTTAACAGAAATAACTATCGCCGGGGAGGCGGTTTACATGGAACATATCGAATATAATGAACGGATAATAATCAAGGTAAAATCTATTATGAAACAGCTAAGATCAACTTAGAGAACAACTTAGAAAACAACTTGAAACATATAACTGACACAATATGAACATTACAATAATGCTGTAAGACAAGGCTGAAAGTTTGTTCTTCTTGCTTTTAGCTCTCTGGGAAAGCTTGATGAAAAAGCCAAGTCTTGAGTTTCACTTTGAAAGTAGTATGGCACGGTTCAAGGCGGAGGTCCGGTGGTAGTGAGTTCCAGAGAGACGGGCCTGCTGTGGATAGAGCACGTTTCCTCAGGGTAGATTTAGCAGGTTGGGTGATCATTCTATTCTGGTATGCCCTTATATATATTATATATATATATATATATATATATATATATATATATATATATATATATATATATATATATATATATATATATATATATATATATATATATATATTCCTGCAGCTACATCAGCCTGCCAGTATTCTCCGTCTCCAGCAGATGGATGTGCATCTTCTCATTGGGGATTGCTTCATTTTAAAATAAAGGAGAATTAAGGATAAAATTTGCCCTGCTCTCCTGCTGTGATACCAAATGATCCCTCCCCCAGTTGAGAATTCCTGAGTTGATTTCTGTGGTCCCTCAGATGTGTTCCTTGGTTCGGTAGCTGGTTTTGCTGGTGTGGACTGGCTGAAGAATGGGCAGTGTTAGGTTTGCGCCACACATAGCATTTTGAATTTTGGCCAAAAAGCTCCATTTTTGTCTCATCTAACCACAAAATCTTATCCCACATTTTAGCTGGGTCACTCTGCTTTTTGGCAAACTCCAGTTGTGCTTTGATGTGATTTTTTTTTTTTTTTCCTGTAATGGCTTCCTCTAGCCACCTTCCCATGCAGGCCAGTTGGATGCAGAACACTTGATATGGTTGACTGGGGCACCTCCACTCTAGTCTCAGCCTCTGAACTCTGTAGCTCCTTCAAAGTGATTGTTGGCCTCTCTGTGGCTTCCCTCACAATTCTCCTTGCTCTGATGTTCAGTTTTTAGGGATGGTGCTTGTTCTGTCCCCAGCAGTGGGTACATGTTGGTACCTGTACATACATTGCAGTTTAACTATGTCTAGTGCAGTCCTTATTTGTAACCCATGATAAAAGCCTGTGAGCCCTGCCTTTAAGGGGAGCTTTGCCTTTAAGAGAAACTCCCTCCCCCCTGCTTCTCTCATTGGGAAGGGTCTGCATGCTCTCTCAATCTAACTTGAGTCTTCTTAAGTGCCTTATTGGCTCAAGGAACTGCCCTTCTTGCTCCCCCCTATGTCACATGGATCCTAGGCTCGCTACCATTGGATCTCTAGCCCCAGCTTGTGGGGACGTTTCCTGTAATCACTCTCCAAGACTGTTAGTCAGTCTAAGCCAGGCGGCTTCAAAGGCCAGAAGTGCCTGCGACCTCTGTAATACAATTAGCTTTTTTACATTTCTTCTCACCGCTTTAATTCTAAAGACTAATCAGCTTCAGAACCCCTTGCCTTCTCACCCTGAATCCCAAGAAACTCCATCTCCCTTCTCCTGCCTACCTCCAGCCACAAAGATCTCTGCCAGAGGCACATGCGTTTGGAATGCGAATAATTGTAAGTAATGGAAAATTATCTGTACAATAAATAATTTCAAACTTAAAAGATCTTTGCCTGAAGACTGATTAAGAAGAAAAGTTAGCTGTCTGGCGGAGGGAAATTTGTGTATTTCTTATTGAGCCAGCACAGTGTTACTTACAGCGCTTCACCTCATGACCCACATGCAAAGTTCAGTTTGTGAGCAGTTGCTTTAAATGAGGATGCAGAATTGACGTTGACCTTCAAATTCCCTTCCAGTTTGTGAAGGGTAGCGTGACTGTGAGCCTTTTGTGCGGCAGGGTAGTTGACGCAGCCTCGTAGACGAACCTATGCTGGCAGCTGGCCAACATGCCCTGTAGCGGGGTAGTCTGGAGCTTCACCTGAACCAGCCACTGCCCTTGGGTTCTGGTGGCCGGCAGGACTTAAGTGGATCCCTAGGGCAGGGAAGAGAACAGGAGTCCAATGACACGCTGGGGTCAGGGCAGGCAGCAGGCTAATGGAGCTGGAGACAGGCCAAGGTGGGGGCAGGCAGCTAACCAGGATGGTTAGGTCCAGGCAAGAGGTCAAGATTCAGAGAGTCTGGCTAGGGGTAGTCAAATACACCTTGAGATCCTGGATGAGATGGAAGGACAAGACAAGGCAGGACAAAGAATCAGGAACTCAAAAGGCAACACACACTGCAAAGGCAGGAGACTCGTTGCTGAGGCAAAGCAGGAAGGTCCGAGGAGCACTTGTACAGGGCTGGGCTACCGAAGTCATCCAAGGGTGTCGCTGGCCTTTTCCCGCCATGGTCCTTTTAAGTGGGGCTGTGCACTATGTGCCTGTGCCTAAGGAAGCCGTAGGGAGGCGCCAGAGCATGGCGGCAGAGAGCGGCGCTGGAACTATTGGAAGAGCTGAGGCCTGCATGGTCATGGCAGGGTACAGGGCCATCCCGCAAGCTGCGAATCGTAGCACAGTTTTTTTTATTCATAAGGCGTACGTTAGTGGAAAGAGGCGAATACAAAAATTAATCTAAAATCGGTACAAAATATAACCCATTTCCCCTAAACAAATTTTAAGTCAACTTTTTTAGCAAAGTAATGGTACACTCATACCATTGCTAAACACATTGTACCCCTCAGTTTTACTATGTGGCCTATATTTTTTAATTATGTATGGTTCTCAACCACCTTGAATGGTAACAGAGCAGATAAATTCAAGTTCTTGTTACCTGACTTAACTACTTTGACTTTGTATGCAAGTGACCGTGACATTAAGTTGAATTGTTTCATTTAGGATTTCCTTTGACAATTACAGGTATCTGGAACCCCACAAGGCAATGGATGATAAACCGCTTCACCCCTACGAGGAGTATGAGGCCCACCTACCCTCTGTGCTGGTGGAAGAGCTGCATGCGTTGACCTTGTACGTTGGGCATCTGCATGAACTGCCCAGTAACGTCTTGGGAGCATTTACAATTCAAAACCAGGGAAAGGTTTGGTTATTCCTCTTCCTTTAATATACATCCTGATACCTTTTCAACACAAAATGCCCAGTTAAGATAGAACCACAGAATAGAGGCTGCATGCTTTGTTGTCAAATATTGTTCTGTGTTTAGAATTTTGGCTATCGTTATGATTTTTTTATGATCTTGAGCTGCAGGATTTCTCCAAAGAATATTTCTCCTGGGAGAATTCTGCCACATGCAGAATTGGTGCAGAATTCCCCCATCTGCACAGAATTTATAATTTTTTCACAGAAGTTGTAGAAAGGCCTGCGGGCCGTGAATGGAGCCCAGCCCACTTGGGGCACAAGAAGTGAAGGCCGCCAGGCTGTAAGTGGAACCCCATCCAGCTCGTGGACAAAGAGCGGGAAATCAAGAAAGTCTGTGAGAGAAAAGTGTGGTACTGTCTGCTAAGGGTGAGTGTGTGTATGCCAGAGAGAGAGAGGGAGCCTGTGAGAGGGAGTGTGTGTATGAGTGAGAGATTAGGATTGAATGTGTGTGTGTGTGAAGACGTGTGCTTATTGTGTGTGAGGGGGAGCCTATGTGCAAGGGTGTGTGTGTGTGTGTGTGCCAGAGAGAGAGAGGGAGCCTGTGAGAGGGAGTGTGTGTATGAGTGAGAGATTAGGATTGAATGTGTGTGTGTGTGAAGACGTGTGCTTATTGTGTGTGAGGGGGAGCCTATGTGCAAGGGTGTGTGTGTGTGTGTGCCAGAGAGAGAGAGGGAGCCTGTGAGAGGGAGTGTGTGTATGAGTGAGAGATTAGGATTGAATGTGTGTGTGTGTGAAGACGTGTGCTTATTGTGTGTGAGGGGGAGCCTATGTGCAAGGGTGTGTGTGTGTGTGCCAGAGAGAGAGAGGGAGCCTGTGAGAGGGAGAGTGTGTATGAGTGAGAGATTAGGATTGAATGTGTGTGTGTGTGAAGACGTGTGCTTATTGTGTGTGAGGGGGAGCCTATGTGCAAGGGTGTGTGTGTGTGTGCCAGAGAGAGAGAGGGAGCCTGTGAGAGGGAGAGTGTGTATGAGTGAGAGATTAGGATTGAATGTGTGTGTGTGTGAAGACGTGTGCTTATTGTGTGTGAGGGGGAGCCTATGTGCAAGGGTGAGTGTGTGTGTGCCAGAGAGAGAGAGGGAGCCTGTGAGAGGGAGAGTGTGTATGAGTGAGAGATTAGGATTGAATGTGTGTGTGTGTGAAGACGTGTGCTTATTGTGTGTGTGAGGGGGAGCCTATGTGCAAGGGTGTGTGTGTGTGTGCCAGAGAGAGAGAGGGAGCCAGTATGAGGGAGTGTGTGTATGAGTGAGAGATTAGGATTGAATGTGTGTGTGTGTGAAGATGTGTGCTTATTGTGTGTGAGGGGGAGCCTATGTGCAAGGGTGTGTGTGTGTGTGCCAGAGAGAGAGAGGGAGCCTGTGAGAGGGAGTGTGTGTATGAGTGAGAGATTAGGATTGAATGTGTGTGTGTGTGAAGACGTGTGCTTATTGTGTGTGAGGGGGAGCCTATGTGCAAGGGTGTGTGTGTGTGTGTGTGCCAGAGAGAGAGGGAGCCTGTGAGAGGGAGAGTGTGTATGAGTGAGAGATTAGGATTGAATGTGTGTGTGTGTGTGTGTGCCAGAGAGAGAGGGAGCCAGTATGAGGGAGAGTGTGTATGAGTGAGAGATTAGGATTGAATGTGTGTGTGTGTGTGTGCCAGAGAGAGAGGGAGCCTGTGAGAGGGAGAGTGTGTGTGAGAGAGACAGAGGGAGAGTACGCAAGGGAAGGAGGGAACCTGTGTGAGAGGCTGTAGAGAGCTGGGGTTGGAGAGTGTGGAGAGGAATGGAAGAGATAGTGGAGAGCAAAAGGTGTTGGGGCCCTGAGAGGACTGTGAAAAGGGCCTGGCCAGTGGCGTAAGAAGAGAGTTGACAGGGGCACTCTTACAGTCTACTTTTAGGGGAGTCATGTTCAAAATATTTAAAACTCTGTATCTCTGAGTCATAACTTTTCTGCAGTACATTTTATTTATTTATTTATTATATTTTATTTAGCGTTTTTCTATACCGGCATTCATGATTAGAATCACATCATGCCGGTTTACATTTAACAGGGGGTGTAAATTAAAATAAATAACTGAACAGAACTGAAAAACTGTAACAAGTGAAATGAAAAACTCTGAAGTTACAATAAAACTGGGTGGAGGAAAGTCTGAAGGAACTTAACAGTAAGAGCCATTATTTACAATATTCTAAGAGGGTCTGATTGTGGTTGTCGTTAATATGCGATTCAAATAGTGTCTGTGTTTGAACCACCACGTCTTAAGCCTTTTTCTGATCACTGTAAAATCTGCAGAGTTTTGCTGAATGTTGCATCTTTTTGTGCAGAATTCCCCCAGGAGTAATTGAATGTGGAGTAGTCGCACTGAGTTGTGTGCTGCCTTCAAAGAGCTTTTCCCAGGTTCTAGAGCATTGACCCGCTGTCGTTACAACCAACCATCTCGGTTTTCTTTGAATTTCCATTTCTAGAACTCATTTCTATATTTTGCTAGTTTTGTGTAGCTCAAGCTATTTTTTAATTATTTTGTTTATTTATTATTTTTATATACCGATGGTTTAAATGTCTTTATTTGGTACTTGTCTATGCTTTGACTTGTACGCAGATCCTCTGTGCTCTTGTGCATGGGAGCAAATATGTACTGATGTTGTCGTCATATGAGTCTAAAGTCAAATGTTAAAGCTTCTCACTCTTATCCATTGTCTGCTTTGAAGAACTTAGTGTGTGAATTGATGCACAGGTGCATTTTTATGTTCAATGTTCTGTGTCTACAGAGCGCAGCTTGGAGAAGTCTGATCTGGTGACGATCCCCCATGCTAAACTCACAGTGCTGGGAAGGTGGTTCCAAGTTTCAACTGACCACCTCCTTTGAATCAATCCAAATTGCATGTACATTTTCTTTGAGCGGCTCTACCATAACCAGTTTTGTTCTTTTGGCAGCTTTTTTTTGGCATGCATTGTTTTTTTCAGTCATCCTAGCCATTGCACCATTAACAAATTAAAGAGTGAAAAACCCAGTCATTCCAAACATGTGTTCCAGCTGTAAGTGACAGCCATTCACATTGTAAACATTCATAAAACATCTCCACTAGTTCTTCAAAAAAAACAAAAAATAACATGCAAAAATATCAGAAAAGACCAATCTTCACTTTTAAAAGCAAGCTTTCATTACAGACAAATTGATTCACAGTCTCACTTTTAAGAGCAAACTTTCACTCTGCAATGCCAGAAAAGCTGGTTCACGAATGTTTAGTTTCTATCCTTCAAGATAATAAGATTTCCACAGAACTCTTCATGCAGAAAGATACATATAGCCGCCTCTGTTTTGGTAAGACATTGATGCTGTTAGGGCTCGAGGAAGGGGATGTATCAAGTTAATCCAATAAAAAGGTATTGCATTTTCTTTGTTAAAATGCACGGACGTAAAAGGTTAAGAAATGAGTTGTTAGATTTTAGATCTTGCATTTATTTTTCGCTGTAGTTCTGTTATTACTCAGATGGTAGGAAAGATGTTTTGTCTGTCTGATGACATTGAGTGTATCTAGAAACAGGACAGCGAAGCCTTCCCTCCCAGAGAATCGGATGACCATGAGAACCATTTTTGCTGGACCCAGTCTGCATGTTTCACTTGCACGGTTTT
Organism: Rhinatrema bivittatum; assembly: GCF_901001135.1. Classification (NCBI taxonomy): domain Eukaryota; kingdom Metazoa; phylum Chordata; class Amphibia; order Gymnophiona; family Rhinatrematidae; genus Rhinatrema; species Rhinatrema bivittatum. The sequence continues at coordinate 585,530,511 of NC_042617.1, read as the reverse complement.
AGCGGCGCAGTCTGCCTTGCTGCACCCTGGGATGGTCTTCTGTACAAGATCACGAAGCATTCCTTAAGTACAGTATAAAATGAAATCCTGTCCTGTGTGTTTTACTTGGTCAGGTGGCTGTAAATGAGGCTTCTCTGGGGGATTTTACATGTTCCCTTGTCACATTTTTATTCTAGCTGGAAGGAAGGAAGCACTTCAGTGGTGCAAGAATCAGGCTTTAGATACTGGCAAACACCTTGCTAGGTTTCTTGAGCAATGCTGATGAGATGGGCGACAGAGGCGTCTGTATTCAGTGCCAGCATTTACATATTGACCTCTGTCAAAGTGATGCCGCTTAACACTTTTTTTTTTTTCTATAGGCGGGATATGCAATGTGTAGCAGTAACTGCAGCAGATTTTCTTCTTTGATAAAGAAACATTAGAGGTTGCTTGTAAACATGCTTACCTTTACTTTCAGCTGTTTCCTCCATCGTGGCATTTACTCCATCTTCACTTGGACATCCACTGGTCCGTGCTGGAAATCCTTCACCTCCTGGGAGAGAAGATGCTTGGTAATCTTCTATGCCTATGTATTTATTTTATTTATTTAAAAAGGCTTTTATTCTGCCTATAGTGAGGTGTTCATTCTGTCTTCTGCCCATGTTCTTCACTCATTCTTTCAATGTGTTTCTTATGCTTTTTTTTTTTTTTTTTTTGGCAGTCTTTAAAAAATGCAAGTTCATCAATATGAACAATTTTATATGGATCAGTATCTCATGTATTTTTATACTGCTCCTACTATCTGAAAAGCCCTGCCAAAATTTATTAGGCAGGAAAGGTTACTTGAAATTCAGAGGTTTAGTTAAAATGAATTGTTTAAATCTGCTTTTTGCACATGGAGGAGCCAAGATGGTGGCTTGCTAGGCTCTGGGTGTGCTGGCTTTTATCCTCGCAGTTTTTCTTTCTAAGCGAAAAGGGAAGCCCAGGCAATTCCCTGATCAGCGCATGTTGGATTTGGCTTTCAGACAGTCGAAGCTGTCTGTGTTGGGGTTTCCACCGAGGGAACGCTGGATCCGCTGGAGGCATCTGTCAGCCCCACCCCCGAGCGCCGCCTCCACCCCAGCCAGGCGCTGAGGCCGTCTCAGAAAGATGACGCGGCTGTTGCCATGGCGGGAGGGGCCTTCGGTGGTGTAGACCCGGCTGGCTTAGCTAACAGCAGTTTTGGAGGTAATGAAGAGATGTTGCAGCTGGCCACCTCTTCACGGAGCTCTGCAGCCGGAGATGGATCATATTTTCTCCTGAGTTGCCCTTCACAACCCCTGGTAAGACCTGCTGAAGTCTCTTTAGACTCTCTTAGGTCCATTTTGGTGCAGGTGGACTCTGCTATTTATATTTAACACTTTTCTATACCGACCTTCATGGTAGAGACCATATCAGGTCATGGTAGAGACCATATCAGGTCTCTACCATATCAGGTCTCTACTCTATTTATTTATTTATTTTTATATACTGGTGTTCGATTTTTACATATCACATCGGTTTACATTCAAACAAAAATGCAGGAAATCAGGCTTTTGTCTAATATATTGAACATTTAGAATATAGGAATTGTTAACAAGGGATATAAAAAGAACATGGAGAAGGTTAACACTACAGGTTGCACGAAGGGGTGCACAAAGGGGAGTGCCCCTTTGTCATGCCCCTTCGGCACGCGACGCCTGGTGTTCTGACGCCGTTTAACTGTCCTGAGCTGTCATCAGTGATGCCGTGGGGGTGGATCTCGCGTCTCCCCTCACAGTTCCAGATTAAATCCCTTCACTTTTCTTTCCTTTCTCATCACTGTGAGTTGTAGCAGGGTGCCCGGTAGTGGTGGTGGGTGGCCTTATAGCTATATCTAACTGTGCCTTGGACATTGGTTTGTTTTATTTATTTAATATCTTTTATATACCGACGAACGTTGGGAACATCTCATCGGTTTACAGGGAACAGAACTTAGCAACAGGCTTTACATTTGTCACATGATTATAATAGGAACAGTAGAAATAACAATAATAACAAAAACAATAACATACGAATAATATGGAAGATTATACAAGTAATAATTAACTAAGTGGGATACATGATAGTGGTTATTCAAAAGAGAGGCAGGGAGATTCTGCTAGATATGATTGATATCATATTGGTGAAATCCGTTTCAGAGCTTAGAGAAGTCCACTCACAAAAGGCTCCTAGGGATTGAGTTAAAGCAAGTGCATGATATTCAACGTGTCAACGCTGCATTAGTACAAGATGATGCTATTCATAAGAAAACTGAACAGCTTGAGAACTTTCCAAGGCATCTGAACTTATGCTTTCTAAGCTTTCCTAAGTTACCAGGGATTCCAGTGAAAGAAATTCTGAAGAAATATTTCATCAAAGCTTTAGGATTGCCTGACGAAACCCTGTCCACTTTATTTTCTGCTCTCCCGTAGGGGGAATGGTTGACCCTTGTCCACTATTCTCGAGAGCTCAGTTGAAGAGGTTGAAGAAAGAGACTTTTTGTTTTAGAACAGAATTTCAATATGACTTTGAAATTTTATTTCTGCAAAGCTCATGCTCTCTTTTAGGGGAAACACATCTGGATTTAAATCTACTCTAGAGAGAAGGAAATTTTTCCTTGCTATGCGTCAGGAAGTTTTGTCTTTGGGAGAGACGTTTTTGCTTAGATACCATGTAAATGTATTGCCACTTATGCTGGTAATAGATATAGTTTTTTGCCTCAACAGTTACATTTTTTCCTATATCAGAAGAAATCTCTAACTTCAGTGCCCCTAGTAGGCGTTTAAGTATTAAGACTGTAGCAAGTTAAGCTCCGTTTCCTATATGCTCCCTCTATGCCTGCATTTCCTACCCCTGATATTGTGGACCAAGGCTATGTATTTCTTTTCTCTTTAATTTTCCTTTTTCATAAGTATTTCTATTGTAGAAATATTCTTATTTGATTAGCCTTTTCTTTGTCATTCAATGTTTTTGTAACGATAAATTTATAAATAAAAAAAATATGCTTTTGCACAATTTGTTGGCTATTGTTTCTGCTTTCTGGCTGTTGATTTTACTTTATCACATGCTGCTATTGATATATTTATAAGTTTCTTAGTTTAACTCAGAATGTTTTCTGGATGTAATACTGGTGAGTTGCTTTGTATGATTTTTTTTGTAGGAGTTATCAAACTTTTTACACTTATTGGGTGTTTGTATTTTCTGTTAGTCCTTTATGTTATGTTTTAACCAATTTAATTTATTTTATTAATTTGTATATTGCCTGGAGTCTATTTTAGTTAGACGATGCATTATTTATAGTTATGTATATATATTCATGCACAAATCAAAGCAGACAAATATCTAATGAGCTATTGAGAGGACTTTATTCATCTAGTGATTTGTGCTGCAGCAGAAAAATAATAGTTTTTGCATAAAGATTGAGTCCTTTGGCTCAGTCTTTATGCAGGACAGGCAAATCAGTTGGACTTTTGCATGTAATAGAGGTGATGCAGTTGGGGCTCCTGTGTTTATATGGGCAGATCCAGCAGGTGTTAAAGCTGCATTAGGCTGAATTCCCTCCAGCTTTCATTCAACACTCAAATCAGTTTCACTTGACCAATCAACCTTTGAGCAGATTAATGCTCCCCGTCCTTGGGGAAGCTTGCGCTGACGTCACTGTTATAATGTTGGCATAATGGGAGTACCCAGAGGTTGTACTGCGAGGGCCAGTTCTAAAACCTTGTTTCCCCGAACTTATTTTGGCAAAGGAGTCATTAAAAAAAAATATTAAGAGGCCTACATTCTGAAGGTAAATTGTAAGAATTTCTTTCGGAGGTCTCAGTTTTTAAATTCTCCTGGCAGGCAAGGTATATCTTCTCTACAACATAATTTAAAAAGAATTGATTGATAACATTAAACTATTCAGCCACCATCAGAACTCCAAAACTAAAGGTTATAGCAAGCACTTAAGTCAGTGGCATATTTTATAGAGAAAACATTTGAAAACCTCGATGAGAACATTAGGGTTTACTATTGATAAGGAGTGTTTAGAAATAATATGAAAAATCTGGCTTCCTGGCCATTTCAACCAGAGTATTGATGAATTTAAGGTTGGAAGACTCTACTTATCAGTGACTCACAAGGTGGGGACTGGAGAACGGAGAGGGAAACTGGCAGCCTCATGCTATCACCGAATCCGATATAAGCATGAAAAACCCAAGTTCTTCTCTGGGTATGTAGTGTAGGTTTAGAGCGGCCGCACCTTTATATACCAAGGAAACAAAAAGCAAGTGTGTTCTACTTTAAAAAAAAAAAAAAAGAACAAAAACCTAATTTTATTAGGGGAGGTCTGAATTGTGAGGTTATCTTTTCTTCCTAGTTTGTAATGCAATTCAGAGGTTATATTCAGAAACTGAATAATGTTTCTGAAAGCAGTTTTCTTCAGGTGAACCAGAAATCTTCTAATTTTTTGAGAAATCTAGGACCTTTCCTTTTCCAATCTGTTTCTTGAAGGTTGCCTTATAACATTTTGTCTTGCTCCTCTTTCAGGACAAGTTGTGTATGCTCACCACTTTGTGAATATAACGGGAGAAAACCTGACCAATGTCAGTCTTTTAGAAAATCAGTGTGGAAACCTCATTTGTGATCTGATAAGTCTCTCAGTTACAAAATATGCTAAGGTAAATTTTGTATTTATGCATTTTTACTGTGAGTATTTTAATTCATAGCTGCTAATGTAGGACTTTGCCTGTTTGTTTCTCTTGCATGGGGGATAGATGCACTGGAAAAGAACAACGTAATTAAACGGTAGACTGATTTAACTTTTTCTGTCATGGGAATCTCCTCTCATAGCACCATGAATCAGTAGGGCTACAAAGGACTTCAGAGGTCATCTACATTTCTAGTCTGCTGTTCAAAAAAACTTGCTCACAGTAGATGATAAATTGAAACAATTGAAGCAATATAAAATAACCAACAAATTATAAAAGCATCAAGCACTCAGCATAAGATTGTTATCCAAAAGCCTGCTGAAAATACAAGGATTTAACCTTTTTCTTAAAGGATAGACCAACTCCAAGTGGAGGTCCAGAGGAAAAGAATTCCATAAGATCAGCCCTGTCTCCTGAAAACCTTGTGAGCTTGTTTCCCCCAAACTTACTTGTTGCAGAGATGGAACACAGTCATCCTCATATCAGAGCACAGACTTCTAGAGGGTACATAGTGCTGAACCAGAACCATCCCCTACCTCAATCAGGTTTCACTATTTGCATCATCCCAGACAGGTGTATGTCTAAGCTTCTCCACTGGGGAGGGGCAAGAAGTAGTGGCATTAAATTGTAGCAAGGAAGATAATAGGTTTTAGACATTAGGATGAACTTTCTAACTGTAGTATTGGGAGGTGGTAAAATCTCTGTCAAGGGAAGATAAAATATTTTGTATTTATAGTCATTTTGTTCCACCTTTCGTGACACACTGCATGGTTGATTGTGTTTGAGGACTGGAGAATCTCTTAAAAAAAAAAGATGCTTAAGACCAGATTTCATACTTCTAACCAAGGGTAAGTACATTGGAAGCGCTCAGACCAAAGGTCCATCGAGCCGAGCATCCTGTCTTTTGACAGTGTCCAGTCTGGATCTTGAGGAAGTAGCTGGCAGATTCCAAAGAGCAGATCAAATTTATTGTTGCCCACTTCCAGGGATAAGCAGTGGCTTTCCCCACGTCTAACTTGACTGTTTTTCTAGGACCTTCAAATCCTTTTTAAACTCTGCTATGCTAGATACCTTGACCACATCCTTCAGCAATAAATTCCATATTTTAAAATTGCATTGAATGAAAAACTACCTTCTCCAATTTGTTAATCTGCTACCCATTAGTTTTGTAAAGTGTCCCCTAGGCCGTGTACTCTCTTAAAGAGTAAATAACCATTCCCTATTTATCTGTTGTACCCCACTCATGATTTTATAAACCTCTTATTATATCCCCTTTCAGTTATTTCCTCTCTAAGTTGAAGAGTCCTAACCTGTTTAGCCTTTCTTGATAAGGAACTGTTCCATTCTCTTTATCATTTTTGTTAACCTTCTCTATACCTTTTCTAGTTCTGCTATATATTTTTTTTTAGATGGGGTGACCAGAACCGAACGCATACTCCAAGATGTAGTGGCATTATAGATCTATGATATTCTCACTTCTATTCTCCATTCCCTTCCTAATAATTCCTAACATTGTCTGCTGCAGCACACTGAGCTGAGGATTTTAACATATTGCCCACAATGACAACAAGATCCTTTTCCTGGTTGGTGACTCCTAATATGGAACTCGGCATTGTGTACCTGTAGTTTAGGAAGTGTAGATATTGGTATCGAACTACTTTTGTCCTCAAATCTGTAGAAATGCTCCTTGTGTAGGAACAGTAAAATGTGCCACACTAAACTGGTTCAAAACATTTCTAGAAAAGAGGATACAGAGTCAAAATTCATAATAAAGAATCCCAATACCACCCTTCTAATAGAGGAGTGCCGCAAGGATCATCACTTTCACCCACCCTTTTCAATGTCTACCTGCTACCACTCTGCCAACTACTTACAAAATTAAGCCTGAAACATTTCCTTTTTGCAGACGACGTACAGATCGTAATCCCTGTAAAAGAATCAATCTCAAAAACAATGGAATACTGGGACAGTTGCCTATTAGAAATTAAACTTCTCCTCAACAGTCTAAACCTTGTACTCAATGCTTCGAAAACAGAATTCCTGCTCATATCACCGGAAAACAATAACACACTTCCTAAACCACCCACACTCCTTCAAACAACCCACGTAACAGACTTAGGAGCCATCCTAGACAATCGTCTCAACCTCAAAACATTCATTAACCAAACCACCAAAGATTGCTTCTACAAATTACATATCCTGAAAAGAATAAAACCGCTGTTTCACACTCAGGACTTCAGAACAATCTTGCAAGCAATAATCTTTTCCAAACTAGATTATTGCAACTCATTACTATTAGGCCTCCCAGCTTCTTACACCAAACCTTTACAAATGGTTCAGAACTCTGCAGCCAGAGTCCTTACAAATTCCAGGAAAATTGACCACATTTCACCTATTCTCAAAAACCTCCATTGGCTTCCGATCCACTCTAGAATCATGTACAAAACCATTAACATCATTTACAAAACTATCAACCAACACACGCAACTCGACCTACAAATACCACTTAAAAAATTCACCTCCGCCAGGCCTATCAGGGAACACTACAAAGAGTCACTCCAAATTCCAAAGGCCAAAACCTACCAACATAAATCCTTGAGTCTCAGAGCCTTCTCATCAGCAGGTCCAGCTCTCTGGAACTCGATCCCACCTGATTTGAGACAAGAGCCATGCTCTTTAACATTTAGGAAAAGACTAAAAACTTGGCTTTTCAAAAAAGCATTTCCAAGCCTTGAATAAAACCTCCTCTCACTAGCACTAACTCGTATGCAATAACGGAATGTAAACACGAATCAACCAACCTCAAACCCTCTCTCACTAATTCCTGCTGAATATATATCATACTATTACCATTCACAACTGTGTCATATTTATTCATTTGATTACCTATGTACCGTTTCATAGTCTTATTTTTTCACTTGCTATTCTAATGTATCAATAGGCTGAAATGTAAATATTGTGCTGTTCAATTTCTCCCCTTCCATCCCAAGTTTATTTGCCTTGTTTTTTGTAACTTTCCCTCTCCCTTTTTCTGATTCACTGTATTTAAAGTTCAAGGTTCTTATTGAAAATATTGTTTTTTACGTTACGTTATGCTTTACACTCCTTGTTATTTGTAAACCGGGTTGATGTGATGCCTATCATGAAACTCGGTATAACAAAAACAATAAATAAATATTTATTCAGTCTTTGGCTGGCTCTTTTATGCTTGTTTGTGCAAGAGTGCTCATGATTCAGGACCAAACTCTTCTCTTACATGTAGGTTTCCTTCAAGAGCATATGGATCAATCTTTATTTGTACTTACTTGCTATCTACATTTTAAACGTGAAATAGGAAATTATATAAACTTTACAATAGCACACCTATGTTTCAAACATTGCTTGGTTGCTCTTTACATGCAGGCTTGTACTGAAATCTACCGAACATTAATTTCTTCTCAGCCATTGGCAGAATCCCACATTCAGTTTGATATTTTCTGTGTAACTCAGTTTAAAGTATTGGTTCTATGATTTGATCCACTTGAGATGTTTTGAGTATTGTTGCAGTAGTCGAAAGAATGGTGAAAAGTTGTGATATCATTGTGGGTTGCTATCAGGAGGAGGTCCACAATGGAGCTGGCCCTTGGGGAGCAGTTGTGGCCCACTCATGAGGCTGCTTTTTTTTTCTTTTTCCCCTAAGGAATTGTAATTGAAGTTGAGGTGTCTATCTAGTTAGCAGATTTTGTTTGCGGTGGGAGTTGGTTTATGTTAATTCTTAGTTAAATACATTTTTTTTTCTTTTAGTTTCTTGTACCCTAACAGAATCCATCTCTAATGAGAGTGGGAAGTAGGATCTAGTTAGAGGTTAGTTTTAGGACCTGTTCATGAAATGAATTTATTTTGATTATAAATCTGTTTATAATCTACTTTGGATGTTCCCATTGGGTTTGGTAAGGTGAGATACAAGTCTAAAATAGAAGAAAAAGCTTACAGTTGGCCATGAAACTTTCTTAGCATTCAGACAGTTAATCCACAATGAGTAGGTTATGCACCTCTACCAGCAGATGGAGATGGAGCAAAGCTGATGTCACGGTATCTATACCCCAGCACTGACATCAGCCCGCCAGTATTCTCCGTCTCCAGCAGATGTTGGATGTGCATCTCCTTACTGGGGACTGCTTAAAAAAAAAAAAAAAGAGGAGAAAAGAAGGAAATTACTTTGCCCCACTGTCCTCTGGTGATAACTTATGGTCCCTCCCTCAGTCGAGTTTTCCTGAGGAGATATCTGCAGATCCCTCCCTCAGTAGAATACCTCAGCCTGGTAGCTGGTTTTCTGGCGTGAGTTAGCTGTAGAGTGAGAAACAGCTGAGTGCGGCAGTGAAGGCCTTTTCCTTCTTCCCCTGCAGCCAGAGACCAACTCTATATTTGGCTGGGACGGGCCGAGCTCAGGAAAAGAATAGATAAGTTTAAAAAAAAAAAAAAAAAAAAAAAAAAGAGAGATGATTTTAAGGATTCCATTCCTTTTCTAGTCTCCGAGCCTTGGTGTGCCAATCTGACATCCATTCTGGCCTCTGGGGGAGCTTGGGGAGTTGTGCCAGCTTGGCAGGTTGAGCAGCCTTTTGGCTAGGCCCCCCTCTCAGGCTTTGCTCAGACGCCGTGTGGTAGGCCATGGCAGTGTTTGTGTGCTTTCTACATGTAAATCCATGTTGACTGTGTTCTATTAAACCATGTCTTTCTATACGATTTTGATCTTGAAAATAGTTTCCACTAATTTTTCCCGGCACTGAAGTCAGGCTCACTGGTCTATAGTTACCCAGATCGCCCCTGGAGCCTTTTCTAAATATTGGGGTTACATTGGCCACCCTCCAGTCTTCATGTACAAAGGATGATTTTAATGATAGGTTACAAATTTTAACTAATAGTTCAGAAATTTCATTTTTGAGTTCCTTCAGTAACCTAGGATGCATACCATCCGGTCCAGGTGATTTGCTACTCTTTAGTTTATCAATCTGGCCTACTTCATCTTCCAGATTCACAGTGATTTCATTCAGTTCATCTGACTCATCACCCCTGAAAATCATCTCTGGAACTGGTATCTCCCCAACATCCTCATAAGTAAACATGGAAGCAAAGAATTCATTTAGTCTTTCTGCAATGGCTGTATCTTCCCTAAGAACCCCTTGGTCATCTAATGGTCCAATCGACTCCCTCACAGGTTCCTTGCTTTGAATATATTTTTAAAAATTTTTGAGTTTTTGCCTCTATGGCCAACTTCATTTCAAATTCTCTCTTCGCTTATCTTATCAATGTTTTACACTTAACTTGACAATGCTTATGTTTTATCCTATTTTCTTCAATCGATTATTATACTACTTACATCGCACAGTATAATAATCCTACAGCACTCCTTTCATTGCAAAACCGGCTTCAAAATTCTTCCGTTTGTCCCACATCATTAATTTTTACCGCTTCTCAATTCTACAAAAATAATAAACATATGCCAAATTCCTAATCAATTCAATCATTTAATATAATGTACTACCTTTTATCTAACACTTACACAATGGTAGTTGACTCGTCTCCAAATTATTCCGCTATTCATTTCTACCCTCCAATATTCACCAGATATCCATCATTGCTTCACCTATAATGAAACATCCATGATAAATTAAGCATCATTGCCTCACCTAATATCACTAAACTCCTGATATTTCAAATTACTTACTGACAGCATTTTCAGAGACGCATTCATCCAACGATTCACCATACCGGAAGAAGAATTCTACTTCCCTCAATTTAAAGAGCCTTTTATATCACTACAAGCCACACCTAACCTTCTCTCAACCAATCCAATTTGTCCATTTATTACATACCTCCAGCTACTTACGTGTCCATACGTATTCCTCCTATTAGTCACAATAAACCCTGCCCTTTTCTTCTTTCAGGAAGATTCTTTCTTTCAGGAGTTTTTTCATGTACATCTTCTTTCATGGATTGATGACCTGAGATTTTTTATTATAGCACAGTGTATAGAAAGTCATCGAGGGGGATTCATATTCCATTTATCACACACCTCTGATTAGCTACGCCTCCATCCAACTCAATACGATTCCTCACACGTAATATGTCGCCCAGGTTCTTTGAGGAGAGATTCATTGACTGCTATTGATCAGGTTGACTTGAGGAATAGCCACTGCTATTGCTGGCAGCAGTAGCTGGGATCTACTTAGTGTACTGCTACTTGCCAGGTACTTGTAGTCTGGATTGGCCACTATTAGAAACAAGATGCTGGGCTTGATGGACCTTGGACTGACCTAGTATAGCAATTTCTTATGTTCTTATGACTTACCATCCAGAGAAGAACTGCGGGGCTGGTTTATGGAGCTCAGAGCAGATATGAAGCAACACAGGCTCAACCTTCTGGTGTCTGTATCGGAGGTGCACAACTACGTGGTGGCACTTATGGGGATGAGCTCGACGCGTGGGTAGATAGCCATGCTGACATTATTAATACATTGGCGCAACAACAATCAGCACAAGCTGAAATCACGAATCTTGCAGAGAAGCTGGAGGATCTAGAAAACCGCTCTTGGTGGTATAATCTACGGATATGAGGAGTGCCGGAAGTTGTGGCATATAACACCGGAATCATTGCAGTAAAAATATGCTCCTTAATACTAACCTCTCAAGCTGCAGGGGCTCCTGCTGCTGAACGCTCCACTGCACACATTAAAATTGAGTGAACACACTGAGTGCTTGGCCCTAGGCTGGACAACCGGGCTAGAGACACAATTCTATGCCTGCATAGCTTCTCTCAAAAAACCCTCATCTGTGATGCAGCAAGGAAGCAAGCTAAGTGGCTTTGGGAGGTAACATCATCACCATCTTTAGTGACCTCGTGCCTTCAACGCTTTGAAAAGAGGAAGGTAACGCAATCCCGTCAGGAAGAACATATTCGCTACAGATGGACATTCCTGTTCGGCCTATAGTTTGTGCTTAAGGGAACCTCCTTATCGTGTAAAAACCATATTGGAAGCCAACAAGGCCTTTAAGCAAGCCATCCAACTGATACAATTTGCAGTGCCCAAAATGGTGCCGAGTACTCCAAAGACAGCAGCGTTTCCTAGATGGCAGTGTGCAGGCAAAGGAGGACAGAGGTTGTGTTGGCAATCCGGTGAATCGCGCTCAGCCCTATTGGACCAGGGCTGAGGGCATTGATAGGCTCTCTGATTATAAACTATTTATCTATGCTGCAACGTTCTTTATCTGCTAACTCTAACTGGGTTCAAAATTGCCATAAGGTCAGGACGCCCACAAGATGGCATCCTCATATCTAATTTTTTCACACATGAAGGGCTTTGTCAAATATCTGGAACCTTTGGAGCTAGCTGCTAAAAACATATGAGGGTAACCCCTAAGGGATAGGATACGTTCATGCCGTTTCCTCAAATGAGTTTCCTGTAAAATGACAATGGCAGCTTTGTAAGAGACCACCTCCTGCGAAAGAAGCTGTCGCTTCCTAAATGTATTAAGGCCTTTCACATTGAATGAGAAAATTCTAGACATCATTGGAAAGCAGATGATGAAAATATCTTACTGATTTGCATGGTTAAGCACTCCAACACACATCCCTAGCCAAAGCAAAAATAGTGACCTCTTTTTATTATGTGCCTCCCAAAAAAGATATGAGTGCCCTCACCCAAGAATTTTCCTCTTCCCGATTTTATGATCTGCCTGAGCCCTCTGGCAGATCCCTCTTCTTCTAGGGGACATCAGTGAGAGACCAAGATGAAAGCTGGTTCCAGATATGCTGGTATAGACATCCTCATATCTGATTTTTTTCACACATTAAGTGCTTTGTCAAATATCTGATCCCATAGCCAATTATATCCTTGTGAAACTTAATGTGGGTAAAGAGGTTGTCACTTTAGTCAACATATATGCACCTAATGCCAATCAAACTTCTTTTCTGAAAGTACTGAATAACATATTGCTCTCCCATGCTGAAGGATTGCTAGTTGTTGGTGGAGATTTTAATTTTACTCGTAACCTTGTATTAGATGACTCCTACTCCAGCACAAGGGATGAGCAGGCTTTATCCTCTCTCCTAGCCCAATGGAGTTTAGTGGATAGCTGGCAGAAGAGGTATCCTCACTCTCAAATCAAAAATTTTTTTTCCTCATCTCATGGGACTTATTCCTGCATTGATTATTTTCTTATTGATAAAATGCTACAGAAAAGAGCAGTGGGGGCAGGCATTGGAAATATTACGTGATCTGACCACGCACCCGTCTGGTTGGACATTCACTTTCAAGACTTGGATGAAGGCCAGAAATTTTGGCTGTTAAATGAAAGTCTCCTGAAAGACGAGACACTATGCAAAGCTATAGTTAACTGTTCAAGAGATCATTTCTCTCTGCATTCTTCTACATCTAAGTCCCAGGGGATGGTTTGGCTCTGTTCGAAAGCAGTGGTATGGGGTCTCTTAATCTTGCATGCCACCTTTAGGAAGAAAGAGAGTCTAAACGCACTCAGCTGCTGGCCAAAATTACAAGGTTGTCTGATGTTCACGTGCAGACACAGTCCAAACTAGCTCTCCAGTGTTTTTGCTTCATCATTTGGAGATCACTAAACAGGGATATTTTGAGAGAAGAATAAGGCCAGTTGTTGTTTAGCCTGGCATTTGAAATCCTTCCACCGGGGAAATAATCACCAAGTTTGCTGATATTCAGAACTGCGTATCCCAGTTCTATGCTTCTCTTTATGGTACAGATGATGGTATATTGGCCAAGGATATTGATAAATACCTTGATTCGGTATCTCTGCCATGTCTTACTCCTGATCAATGGCAGTACTTGGAGAGCCCGATTAGTACTTCTGAAGTTTTGCACGTTATTAAATCCTTAAAACAAGCAAATCCTCGGACCTGGATGGGTTCTCTAACGAGTATTATAAGCGATTTTCCCATTGTTTGGTTTCTTCTTTGACTGATACGTTTCATTTTATTATAGAGGGGGGGTTCTCTTCTGGTTAATTCTAATGTAGCTGAGATTTTTGGCAAAACCTGACCCTGGGTCCTATAGACCAATTTCCCAATTAATCTAGATTTAAAAATTTTGGCCAGAGTATTAGCTATGCTTTTAAATAATTTTATACTGCTGCTGGTCCATAATGACCAAGCTGGCTTTATTCCCAATCTATTAGCAGCAGATAATATCCGTAAAATCGTTGATATTCTTTGGTGGATTTGAAAGGAAAGTGTTTCTACTATATTATCTATTGATGCTGAGAGAGCATTTGATTTGGTACCCTGGTCCTTTTTATTTAAAACCCTGGAAAAGATGCAATTTGGTCCTTTCTTTCTCCAATGGATTGTGAAATTGTTTGAATCCCCTAAAGCTAGAGTTAAGGTTAACGGAAGCTATGGGAGCTGCTTTGATATTGGGCATGGGTCAAGACAAGGTTGCCTTCTATCTCCCCTGTTGTTCGCTCTCTTTTTAGAACCACTAACTACCAGAGTGCGTCAGTCCAACCAGATTATGGGAGTCAGCTTGGGGTGCTTTTTGCTCAAAGCTATCTTTATTCGCAGATGACATTTTGTTTACTTACTGACCTGGATATTTCTTTAACAGGTGTAATGGCTGAATTGGGCGGTTCAGTGCAATTTCTGGCTTAAAGGTTTAATCTTGACAAATCCGAGATTTTAAATGTTAATCTATCTGTCTGTTAGTAAATTATGATAACAGTTCCCTTTTAGATGGGCAACCTGCTCTGTTAAGTATCTAGGGATTCATATTGGTTCCTCTGTGAAGGATTTATTTATGCTGAATTATGTTCCTTTGGTAAGATTTATTGATAAAGACTTGAAGAAGTGGAGTAAGGAAATTTTCTTCTGGTTGGGTCATATAGCTATTACTAAAATGAACATTCTATCGTTTTCTATACTTATTTTTGACTCTGCTCATTTTTCTCACTGCTGCTATGTTGCATGTTTGGCAGAAGAATATTTATTTTCTCTTAGGACAAGCAAGGTGGTAGTCCTCACACATGGGTGACATCATCAAATGAAGCCTGGCACCAGAAAGCTTCTGTCAAAGTTTCTAGAAACTTTGGCTGGCACACTGAGCACACCCAGCATGCCACTATCTTGTGTCCACATGGGGTCTCTCTTCAGTCCTATTTTTTTCCCACGGAGCTATCTCATGGAGGTGGAGCTCATACTCTTTAGTCAGCAAACTTGTCTTTGCTTTGCGAAATTTTTTCTCTTCCCATATTTTTCCTGCACTGGGTCTGTCTTCGGTCCCCTCGGGTTCTTCTCAGTCGGAGAGTACTTTTTTTCTTCTCCCATATCCGCCAGTCATCGTGCCCTCGTGGGCTCTGTGTACCTCATGGCTGCCTCGGATTTTCGCCAATGCCACCAGACTAAGTCCCTAACGGATCCACATGAAGTGTGCACCCTCTGCCTGGGGGCGCCGCGCGATGTCCACAGCTGCAAATTGTGTGCCCAGATGACCCCGAAGGGCCGTCGGGCCAGGCTGGATAAAATGGCGAAGGTATTTGGCTCTGGTAAGTCTGAGCCCTCCTTGCTGGCGTCAGCGCCTACGAAGCCTAGAGACTGAAGGGAATAGATTTGCCCTCGATCTCCTGGTCACCATCCCTCCCCTGAAGCTCTCTGGGCAGGGGGTCTTGGTGTCCTTGAAGTCCTGGACATCTGGGTTATTGTCATCGTCCTCTGCGCTGGGGAAAGACCGGGCCGAGCACCGTGGGAGATCCTGCAAACATCAGGACTGGTCCCCTTCCAAACATGGAACCAGGCTGGCGAGGACCATGGCACTTGTCGCCCTGCCACATAAGCGGTCTCAATACAAGAGGGCCCCATCCTTCCTCGATGTCAGTGGTCCGGGACCATCCACACTGATTCTGGTGCTGGACATGGGCCCAACCCCTCTCAGCCTTTGCTCTTGTTGGATGCCTTCAAGGTGGAGTTGGAGCATTGGAGCGTGCTTTGCATGAACAGGAGCCAATGGCCCTGCCACAGATTCCGATGCCTTCGCGGCCGGCTCCTACAGCAATGCTGGCACCCGTGCCGATGCAGACTGCAGTAACTGGGCTGGAACTGTTGTTGGACCAACTCAACGTCCTCCTCTGTATCCTCCCAATACAGTTGATGCTGGTGCCTTGCGATTCCTCTGTGTCCCATAGGGCTCAAAAGCACAAGTTGTCCGATTTGGTCCTCATTGGGGATTCCTCAGGTAATGAGGGGCCGTTGGTGCCATCTGGGCCCCGTGGTTCCCCTGAGCCTTCCAGTACCTGCACCTACATCTATGCCTGGGGCTCAATGCCTCTTCTCTCGAGGAGGTCTCAATCAAAGAGCTCGAGGGCCCATATGACCCCTGGGGCCAGGATATCTCTGATGCCTCATCCAGTGGATTCAGATGACCTTCTGTTTGGATCTCCTCTTCAGAGGAACTGCAGTGTTCCCCACTGGAGGACTTGACCTTCGCTGGGTTCGTCTGTGCAATGGCAGAGGCTATCCCCTTCCAACTTGTGACGGAAGAGGATGCCCGCCATAAAATGCTTGAGATCCTCCAGTTTGTCAATGCCCTGAAGGAGGTATTAGCGGTTCTGGTGCATGAGATCTTCCAGAACCTGCTTCTCCAACTATGGGAACACCCCCTCTCCGTCACCCAGTTTAACCGGAAGGCCGATGGGGTGTACCTAGTGCAGTAGACTGTAGGCTTCAAAGAGCTTTGGTGGTTGAGTCAGCGCTCAAGAAGGTAAAGCGGTCAAAAACCCATACATCAGCCCCTCCAGGTAAAGACAACCAGGTATGGGACGCCATGGGAAGGAAGGAGTATCAGGGATCCATGCTAATAGCCAAGATCACCTCCTATATCTCATACATGACCCAGTATACCTGCAACCTCTAGAAACAAGTCCAGGAGGTGGCATACGGTCTGGCGCAGCAGCCCCAGGAAACTCTCATGGACCTCTTCCAGCAGGGCCTTGAATGTAGTAAGCACAAGGTGCCTGCTACCTATGATGTCTTTGAGACGGCAGGGCGTGTAGCGGCAGCAGGTATATCTGCCCGTCTAGCCTAAGGTTCAGGAGCAGCTGGTGGACTTACCTTGCACCAGGGATAATCTTTTCAGTGACAAGGTCAAGGTGGTGGTCACATAGTTAAAGGACCACCATGAGATCCTCCAGCACTTGTCTGCTGGGCCCTCGGCCTCGCTGGTCTCGTCCAAGCGTTTGCTCCATCCGGGACCCGAGGAGACCTTTCTATAGTCCTAGAAAGTACTTCCCTCCGGCCCCCTGCTGCAAGTGCAAGAAATGAGCGCTAGGGGCAAATCCTGTCAGCAGCGGGGCCTACGCCCACAGCCAGCCCTCCCAGGCTAGTCCTGCTATGGGATTGTGGCTGGCGACGAGGGGGCATATGTCAGTCATCTCCGGTGCCAGGGGTAGGTCGGGAGCTGGCTCTGATTTTTCGCGAACCGGTGGCTGACCATGACGTCGGACCGATTGGTCCTGTTAATCATCAGGTGGAATTATTGGATGAATCTCGTGGACACTCCACCAGATTTTCCCCCAAGCCCTCAGTGGGGTCCCATCTTGCATCCAGAGCTGCTTCAAGAGGAACTCTTGGCCCTTCTGCAAGCCAGGGCGGTGGAACCAATTCCTCAGGGACAGCAGGGTCGGGGGTTTTACTCCTGTTACTTTCTAATTCCAAAGAAAACTGGAGGCCTTCGACCCATTCTGGATTTGCGAGCCTTGAACAGATTCCTAAAAAAGGAAAAATTCAAGATGGTATCCTTGGGCACCATAATTCCCTTGTTGAACCAAGGAGACTGGCTTTGCTCCCTCAACCTAAAGGATGAATTCACACACTTCGAGATCCTCCCAAGTCACAGGAGCGGTATCTTCGCTTTGTGGTGGGGCTACAACATTTTCAGTACTGTATGTTCCTGTTTGGCCTCGCCTCTGCGCCACGGGTCTTCACAAAATGTTTCGCCAGCTCGGAGTCCAGTTGTTTCCATACCTGGACGACTGGCTGGTGCAAAGCGACATACAGACCAGGGCACTGCGGTACTGCACAGTACCATTCAGGTCCTGGAGTATCTGGGGTTTTTAATAAACTACCCAAAGTCAAACCTCTGCCCCTCGTCACAAGCCAAGGCCTTCCTGCCACATGAGAGTGTGTGCGCTTGCCTCCCTGGCGAGGAAAATTCAAATAAGCAGCCTGGTTTCAGCACGGCATGTGCTGCAACTTTTAGGGCACAGCCGCAGCCGTGCATGTCACTCCCTTTGCCTGTCTCCATATGTGATGGAGCCCAGAGGTCCCTGCACTCCCAGTGGCAACAGGCCACCTAGGGCCTCCAAGTCCACGTCCAGTTGTCCAGTCACTCAGGACCTCACTATTTTTGACATCTCCATTCAACCTAGAGCGGGGTATTCCCTTTTGGGCACCCTTGCCTCAGGTTCTGCTGACCACGGACGCATCCCACCTGCGGTGAAAAGCCTATGTCGATGGCCTCCGTACCCTGGGTTTCTGGACTGCGCAGGAGTTGCAGTGCCAGATAAACCTCTTGGAATTGAGGGCGATCTGGTATGCCCTATGGGCCTTCTGGGACTGCTTGGCCAACAGGGTCATCCTCGTTCAGACAGACAACCAAGTGGCCATGTGGTATATCAACAAAGAGGGGGGTACCAGGTCCTTCCTCCTTTGTCAGGAGGCAGTACAGATCTGGAGCTGGGCACTGGCACAGGGGATGCTTCTCCGGGCCGTACCTGCTGGGTGCAGAGAATGCCCCAATGGGCCGGCTAAGTCGCACCTTCCAACCTCACGAGGGGTCCCTGAAACAGGAGGTAGTGTATTGGCTCTTCCGTCTCTTGGGGACCCCGGACGTGGATCTGTTCACCCCCCCCCCCAGCAATGCGAAGGTGCCCTGGTACTGCTCTCTGACCAGGTCGGACGATGTGCCACCCATGGACACCTTTGCAATCCATTGGGGAATGGGCCTCCTGTATGCCTATCCGCCTCTTCCATTAGTGTTGAAGACTCTCCTGGAACTTCGCCAAGACTGGGGATCTTTGGTCCTTGTCCTGAACTATCTTCTGCATCTCTCGGAGGCTGGTCTACGTCTCGGAGGCTGGTCTTAAAACCAACTCCATGCAAGTGCACCTCAGCGCCATAGTACGTAACATCAAGATGTGGACGGTTCGCCCATCTCAGTGCAGCCTATCGTAGGGCGGTTCATGCGAGAGCTACTTCAGCTGCGGCCTCCACTGCGGCCCCTTGCAGTCTCATGGGACCTGAATGTGCTACTAGCTCAGTTGTTGAAAGCGCCATTTTGAGCCACTGCGGTTGTGATCTCTCAAACATTTGACATAGAAGGTGGTAGTCTTGATAGTGGTCACATTGGCGCACAGGGTCAGTTCACTGTACATCTTAGTGACTTATCCGCCTTATACTAGATTCTATCATGATGGGTTGGTTCTGCGCACGCACCCCTTGTTCCTGCCCAAGGCGGTTACAGACTTCCATCTTCACCAGTCTGTTGTTCTGCCTACTTTCTTTCCCCAACCTCATACTGGCCCGGGAGAGAGGGCGCTGCACACACTGGATTGTAAGAGGGCCCTGGCCTTCTACCTGGATCCTACGGCGGGCCACAGGCTCTTGACCCAGCTGTTTATCCCGTTTGACTCCAACTGGCTGGGCAGGGCCATTACTAAGCAGACTTTTTCCACCTGGATTGCGGACTGTATCTTTCTGCTATAACCAGGCGGGCGTGCACCTGGAGAGCCCTGCCACGGCACATTCTGTAAGGGCCATGGCGACCTCTGTAACCTACATCCATGCAGTTCCGTTGGGGGAGATATGCAGAACTGCGACGTGGAGTTCCCTTCACACTTTTGTTGCACGTTATTGTCTAGACAGGGATGGCCGACGGGACAGCAGATTTGGCTAGTCTGTCCTGCGCAACCTTTTTCAGCTGTGAACCCAACTCTTCCACCAGGGGCCCCTGGTTTTTTGTTCAGGCTGTCCCCGCGGTTACCACCAGCACCACAGTTGTTGTGCCTGTTGGCACCTGCTTTAGTATCTGTTGGTTCTACTGGTTTGGGTCCAGCCTATAGCTGGGGATTCACCCATGTGTGAGGATTAACATCCTGCTTGTCTTAGGAGAAAGCACAGTTGCCTACCTGTACAGGTGTTCTCCTAGGACAGCGGGATGTTAGTTCTCACGAAACCCGCCCACCACCCCGTGGAGTTGGGTTCTTCTGGTTTGTTCTTTTTTTCTTTATCTGTATACATGACTGAAGAGAGACCCCGCGTGGACGCAGGGATAGTGGCATGCTCGGCATGCTCAGTGTGCCAGCCAAAGTTTCTAGAAACTTTGACAGAAGTTTTCCATGCCGGGCTGCATCTGATGTCACCCACGTGTGAGGACTAACGTCCTGCTGTCCTAGGAGAACACCTGTTACAGGTAAGCAACTGCGCTTTGTATGGTGGAGGTGGTCCCCAAGAGTCTTTCGATTTAGTCTATCAGCGAAGGGTGAGAGGAGGCCTGGGGGGGGTGCCCAACTTACTGTGGTAGTATGCTGGCTCTCAACTCAGAGCATAGTTATGAACATGTGTTCTTTAGTCTGTCCACAGTTGGCTTTTGCAGATAATACTGGCAGGCTGATGTCTGTGCAGGGGTGTGTGTGTGTGTATATATATATAGATATATACACCATGACGTCAGCTTTGCTCCGTCTCCATCTGCTGCTAGAGGCGCTTAACCCATTGGTTGTGAATTAACCTTTCTTCATTAAAGGAAAGGGAAATTATTGGGTAAGTAGTAATTTCTCCTTCCATTGTAATGGCTAACAAATGCCCAAACACTTTTTTTCACCAGTTTGAGCCTTTTTTGCAATCCTTTTATTTGTGCCAGGTGAGGCCATCTGAAGCCCTGACTAGCCACCCCTACCCCTGCACCTGCATCAAGGAATTTTGGATTTTATTTATCCAGCTGTTGGACCACAGACACAGAGGATCTGACACAGATGTAAGTGGAACAGGATGGGAGGTGGGCATGTGTTTGTTTTATTTGTGATAATGGCTAGGCCAGGGGACAGGGTTACATTAATGTGTCCCATCAATTAACACAATCCTGAAATGCTCTTTTTTTTCCCCCCTTCTCTAGCCATTTTGGAGTTGGGTGAATAAACTGCTAGGAGGCCTCTTGCGAGGAGCTGGCAGTGTAGAAGGCATCAGTGACTGTGAGGTTATCCAGTGTAAGGATGCAGTAGGCTTTTGTTGGTGGATCATCACGCACCTGGCATTACTTTACCATTTTGATCGTAATGGAAATGTAGAAGAAAAGGTAAGTTTTTTACTTTGTGATTTATGCTTTTCATAGTTTTGTTTTGTTTTTTCCCCTTCCCTGTTCATCCTCCTCTATTAAACCTCTCTCCTTACTCCTTCCCTTTGGGCTGTTAATGCAGATTTATTATGTGGATCCTTCGGCTAACCTACTTGTCCCATTAACATATGTGTTTGGATCAGAGCAACATCCTATGGTGTGGTGCAAGCAGCTACCTCTATTGTTGTATAAGTAGTTACTGAATGTTATAATAAAAGCGGTGCCTGCCTCTGACTCTGTCTGCCAGAGACTATAAGAGCCGGAGCCCGGATCAGGAATCACCCACCAGGGCCTCTTCCTTACCAGCTAGAGAGTGTTTATGGATGAATTCTGTAATATGTAAAGTGACTCCTTATAACCCTCGTTAGCACTGCAGTTTAGTAATGCTATTATAAAATTACTGTGTTTACATGTTTTCTTTAAACTGTGATATTTGAGGTCGAGTATTTCATTTTCTGATGGTTGTCTCTTTATTAAAAAGTCACAAAAATGTGGATAGGGTGACCAACTGCCTGTTTCTAAACTGGACAGTCTGATTTTTTTCCCCTCAGTTGTACAGTGTCCGGTTAAGACAGGCAGCGTAGCTATAAGATGGTGGCCAAGCTGGGGACCAGTTAAATTATCTCTTGCTTCTGGTTGCCACACCGGTTGGCTGGCTGACATCTGCTCATGCTCGGGCTGTAGGGCATGTGCGTGGGAAAGGGGGTGGTCCACGGGGGCCATGGCCTCACCTGGCCCGCCAGTCAGAGTGAGTTCTGCTGCTGCTGCGAGGGATTGACACTTGGCACCCGCCTGCAACTTGCTCGCAACGGAAGTTACATCAAGATGTCATTTCTGTTGCAAGCAAGTTTAAAAACTTAGCAGTTCGCGTCTTTTGCCCTTTCTGTTTCACTTTGCCGATTCCGCTGTGAGTCTCGAGCTTTGCCACGGCTGCTGCTGCCACCCTGTGATGTAGTGTTACGTGCATCTGCTGCTGGTTCACTCGGCTGCTGACTCAGCTGAACTGGCTCAGCTATCGACGCTGCCATTTCTCCGCCTGCTGCTGTATTGCGTCCTGAGTGAACAGTGTACCCCACAGGAACTGCTGCCAAAAGCCCTGCGACTGCCCGTACTGTGTGGGATTCAGTGGGACCCGCTCACCCTGCCGCCATCATCATCACCAGGTGGGAGTCTGCTGCTGTCTGGCTCAGCACCGCCAGCACCATCACCAGGTCATGTGGGGGTCTGGTCAGCACCTGCTGATGTCCAGTTCAGCACCAAGGACTTGCAAGCCTGGGATGATAGGTCCACAGGGATCGAAAATGGAGGAGAGTTATGTAAATGTATGCAAATGAGGGGGCAGTCCTCGAGTGTCCAGTCCCTGGTCTGTGGAAATATTGGCGACCCTACTTGTGGATGAAACCTCCCTTCCCAACCCTTGGTCACCAAAACAATTAGATTGGGGGGGGGGAACAACCAAAACCTTGTGCATGAGTTTGGCAGATTGTGAGGAAGCAAACAATCTGTGCGCCCAGGGGGAGACCGGGACCTTTTAATCTGCTTCCCATTTTTGCAGTTTACAATCTGAGTAAGGTTTTGCCTTCTGACTTGGAAGGCTTTGATCTTTTATGGCTCTGTGTGACCGGTGTTATTGTGTAATTCTTGTCTTGAAATTGATTTCTCATTGTTTGTATCTCTTTACCTTACTTTCAGATTGAATGTATACAGTTATGGTTTGAGATAATGTTGTGTGTGAATAGTTTTTCATTTGTTAATTCTTTCAATAATGTGCAAATGTGCCTGACTAGAAATCTTTAGAGTTTTTTTGTTCGTATATAATTTGATCTGGCTATGCGTTCAGCCTTAAATAAAAAGTAAAAAAGATTGTATTCCTTTCCCAGTCATGTTTAGCACAAGGCATATTGGGTATTACATTTTCAAAGCAATATATAAGGAAGGACTGACTTCAAATCTGTCCCTCCCCCCCCCTCCAATTCTGTAGTTGTAGAAAAAAATATTTTGAAAGCAGAAATCAAAATGGCAGTTCCCTAGAATTTCTTTTCCTGATTAAGTTCTTGTTATGTGGCGGCTGCTCATTTGTAACGAGAGAAACTATGGCAACACTAATGATGTATTATTTTACAGAAACAAATAGAACCAAACTGGAGTTTTGTGGAGGAGCTGCTCAAAAAATGCACCAACACACAGGTACTGTTTGTGTGCTAGTACAGGGATAAATGAGGAACAGCAACTTTAATTATGCAGACTTTTTTTTTTTTATAACTCTTTTATTTAGTCAAATTTACCATGCAAGGCATATTGCAAATTTTCAAGGTCTGCCACCTGGGCTCTCCAGTATTCGACAGTAGGGCTAAACTTCCAGAAGGTTGCGATGGTGAGTCTAGCAACTAGCAATAACTGAGTTACCAACTTAAGATATTTTAATGGAACTGATGACCCAGTCCACCTCCCCAGAAGCCACCAACAGGGGCGTAATTTGCACTGGAAGACCCAAGATATCCGCTATTTCCTGTGTAATCTGTGACCAGAACGGTCGCAGCACCAGACAGGACCACCACATATGTTTGTAAGAGCCGCGCATCCCGCACCCACCCCTTACATAGAGAACTTGCCCTAGGTATAAATTTAGAGTAAATAAGTTGGCATGCGGCACATTCTATGTAATAATTTGACCATTAATTCAGTCCTTGTGCATATGGAGACATGATGTTCAGCCTTCCAGATAGTTTTTCCAGGCTTTAACATCGAGATTCAGCCCCAGATCTATATTCCAGGCCTCGAGGGTGTGGTAGTAAGGCCGTACTTTCCTGCAAGAATACCTCTATAAATTAGAGCAATCCCTTTTTTCCCTGTATGTACCAGGATCAGTCCAGGACACCTGGGTTGTGACTCCGCACCAGTAGATGGAGACAGACTAAAACTTGTGGGCGGAGCCATATATGCCCCTGTGTCAGTCACAGCCCCTCAGTCTTACTCTGTCTCCAGTAGATGGTGCAGGTGCGGTCACAGCTCCTTCCTGCCCTGGTTTTGGTACTCTGTCAGGGTCGGTTCCTTTTTTCTTGGTTGTTAGGCCAGTTTTCGGCCAGGGTGCTTTAATCTTGAATTTTGAATTTGTTTTCTGTTTACCAAATTGTCACTGTCGTTCCGTCCGCCCTGCCTCCCAGGGGGGTTGTGAGGTCCTGAGGGGACTACCCCCCCTGGTTGAGGCCGCTGCTAGGGTCGAGGACCCGGCTTTCTTAGTAGCAGCGTCAGGGGTGACACCGGGGAGCCCGGTTCACTCCCCCTGTTGGATTAGGGCTCCAGGACTGTGGACAGCGACAGGTTTGTTTGTTGTAAAAAAAAAAAAAAAAAAGAAAGACGTGTTTGTTTTTGTGCCGGCTCTCTCTCTCTCTCTCGTCTTGCGACGCCGCTCTCCGGTGGGGGGGCGCCGCTGGCGGCGGGGGGGGGGGGGGGCCGGCCGTTCGCTGAATTTTATTGGGGGTGTCTCTTCCCTACTGCGGTCCTTGGGCCCCGTTTCGCGCCGTTTTTTCGCCGGCTTGACTTGCGGCTCGATTGCCGGGCCGGCGGTTCGGCACGCGCGCTGCTTCTCGGGCGGTGAGGGATCGTCCGTGGCGCCTTGGGGGGGGGCTCATTCGTGACCCGCGCGGGGGAGCGCGAAAGAAAGGCCCCAAGAGCTCTTCCTGCTCCGTGCGGCAGTGGCGGCCATTTTGGCCACAGCAGGCGCCTGAGAAGCAGGGGGCCCCCTTCGGCGGCCGCGAAATGGCGCGGGACACGGCGGGCGCCTGAGCGGCGGGTGGCCCCCCTTCGGCGGTCGGCTCGGCGGCTCATTCGCCCGGTGCTGTGGAAACTGAGGCGGCTAGACCAGCATTTGTTGCTGCTGCAGTTGGCAGCGGTCCCGATCACGGCAGCGGTCCCAATCGCGGCTCGGGCGGCCATTTTACCGCCACGGTCTACAGCGGTCCCGATCGCGGCGGGAGCGTCCCGATCGCGGCAGGGGCAGTTGTTTTTTTGCAGCCCCGGTCGGCAGCGGTCCCGATAGCGGCGGGAACCTTCGGGGGGGGGGTGGGGCAGAAATTTGTTGCCTCCACTTCTCCTCAACGGTTCCCTCTGCGTCCCTCAGTTCCCGCGGGTCCCTCAGGAAAGGGGGCAGGAGTCGTTGGGCCATGCGCTGGGTTTTTAGGGCCCGTATGCCACGCAAACGTTCAGCGGTTTAACGGCTGGGGGTCTCGTAGCGCCGTTTTTTTTCTAGGCTTCAGGAACGGCAAACGGTAGGCCCCGGCCGGAGGGCCGCGAGTTAAAAGGTTTTGAGGACCATTCCACCTCTGGACGATTGGGAGTCCTCGATCTCGTCCTCGGCTCAGGAGGGCTTGGAGAACTCGTCCCCGCCCCCGAGGGGGGCAGAGAGTGACAGGCACCCATCGCCCAGAGCCAGGCATTAGCACCGGACATCCGAAGTGGCAGTTACCAGTTCCCAGGGTTATCCAGCTGTTCTCCTTCTCGTCATTCTGGAAGAGTTAGGGATCTCGCGCCTCCGGGGGAGGCTGGAGGAGGCTCCGTGGATTCAGGGTGGGTCGGTTCTGCGTGGCCCTCTACCACCTTCCCGGTCCCTCTCTTGGCTATGGACCTGCGGCATTGGGACAAGGACATCCTGGTCTTGGGGCTGAAGGTTCTCCACGGCAATGGACAAGTTTTACCCTCTGCCTGAGGAGGCCTTGGAGGTGTTGCGGGTCCCTAATGTGGACTCTTCCACGTCAGCAGTCCCGAAGCGCACTCCCATCCCAATGCCGAATACCGCGGACGTATGGGATCTCTAGGATTGTACTTTGGAGTTGCAATTGAAGAAGGCCTTTGGGGCTTCCGCCCGGGGCTTGAGCCGCAGTCTGGAGTGATTTGCACTTCAGGCTGGATTGGGATGAGCCCATCAGCTTCTGGCCACTGAGGGAGCCCTGGCGTTCGCAGGAGCCAAAGCTTCGCAACGAAATGTGGTCGGTCCATATCTCGCCGAGCCCTGGCGATCACGGGAGCCAAAGCTTCGCAACGAAATGTGGTCGGTCCATCTCTCGCCGCAGCCTCAACACGCCGTTCCTAACGTCGGGGCGCGGTGATGTCATTTTTCGAGGGATGGGCCGGCATAACGTCAGACCAGTAGGTCCTCAACGTGAGAAGACACGGCTACGCGTTCGATTGTGCTCGTGCTCCAGCGGACAAGTTCCTTATCTCGCCCTGCAAGGCCCCGAGAAGAAGGCTGCTGTGCTCGACACCATCCGACGCTTTGAAGACTTGGGAGCTATCCCGGTCAGCCAACACGGCAAGGGCCGTTACTCCATCTACTTCATCGTCCCGAAGAAGGACGGCACGTCCAGACCGATGCTGGATCTCAAAGGGGTAAATCGATGCCTTCGCATTCCTCACTTCAAAATGGAGACGATTCGTTCAGTCATCGCCGCGGTAAGGCCTGGTGACTTCCTGGCCTCCCTGGATCTCACGGAGGCATATCTTCATAGGCATTCATCCGTCATTCCAACGCTTCCTCAGGTTCTGCGTACTAGGGCGGCAGTACCAGTTCCGAGCGCTCCCGTTCGGGCTCGCGACGGCCCCACGTACATTCACGAAGGTGATGGTAGTGGCGGTGGCGCAGCTGCGCTGAGAAGGTCTCCTGGTGCATCCTTACCTGGATGATTGGTTGATTCGGGCGAAGTCCGAGGCTCAGGGTCGGATGGCGGTAGCCAGGGTCCTCCACCTTCTGCAGTCCCTAGGATGGGTGATCGACTACTGCAAGAGTCATCTGACACCCACGCAGACCTTGGAATATCTGGGAGCTCTTTGACACAAAGCAGGGCAAGGTGTTCCTGTCGCACGAACAAGTGTGCAAGCTGCAAGCTCAAGTACGACGATTATTGTCTCTCCGCTGACCGCGGGTCTGCGTTTGCTTATGGTCCTAGGGTCTACGGCTTTAACGCTGGCGCTGATTTCCTGGGCATTCGCTCATCTGCGACCATTACAGTCCTCCTTACTATCCCGCTGGAAGCCGGTCTCGGAGGAACTCAATCTACCGCTTCCGCTCACGGGACACGCGAGGTCCAGCCTGCTCTGGTGGCTGGATCCCAAGCATCTGTCGTCTGGGGTCTCTCCTCGGGTGCCCAACTGCACAGTGGTGGCCACGGATGCCAGCCTCACCGGTTGGGGAGCGGTCTGCCTGGGGAGCTCAGTCCAAGGCCTATGGTCCGTGTCGCAAGCCCAGTGGTCTATCAATCGCCTAGAGACCAGAGCGGTCCGTCTGGCCCGGCCTGCAAGCCTTCCTGCTGTTGCTGCGGGGGAAGGCAGTTCGAGTGTTGTCGGACAATGCGACCACTGTGGCATACATCAACCGCCAGGGCGGGACAAGGAGCCCCCAGGTGGCGGAGGAAGCTCAGCGCTTGATGGCCTGGTCGGAGCTACATCTCAGCAACATAGCAGCGTCTCACATTGCGGGAGTCGACTACGTGCAGGCGGATTTCTCAGCCGTCATCGCCTGGTTCCCGGAGAGTGGGAGTTGGGTGACGAAGCATTTCTGCTCGTTTGCAAAACGTGGGGGGTGCCCCACATGGATCTCTTGGCCACGTGACATAACGCGAAGGCCCCGCGATTTTACAGTCGACGTCGAGAGCGGGGGGCAGAAGGCGTCGATGCGTTGGTGCTTCCCTGGCCGATGGATGTCTACGTGTTTCCCCCGTGGCCGATGATCGGCAAGATCCTGCGGCGCATAGAGTTGCATCCGGCCAATGTGATCTTGGTGGCACCGGAGTGGCCGCGCCGGCCGTGGTTCGCAGACCTCGTACAACTGGCAGTAGCGGCACCCCTTTGGCTCCAGGGAATGGCGGCCCTGCTCCATCAGGGCCCCGTCTGTTTGGAGGATGCGGATCATTTCTGTCTCGCAGCATGGCTTTTGAGAGGAATCGACTGAAGAGCAGAGGTTATTCAGATGCGGTGGTGGCCACGCTACTGCGTTCCAGGAAGCAGTCGCCGTCTCTGGCTTATGTCCTTGTCTGGGTGGTCTTTGAGACCTGGTGCGTGCAGCGTGGGGTGGACCCCACTTCGGCTTCCGTCTCTGACATTCTGGCGTTCCTCCAGACAGGTCTGGCCAAAGGTCTGGCATGCAGTTCCCTACGGGTCCAAGTGGTGGCGCTTGGGTGTTTGCGAGGTAAGGTCCGTGGTACGTCTCTGGCGCTTCACCCGGATATTTCTCATTTCCTTCGGGGTGCTCAGCACCTTCGCCCCCCGTTACGTCTTCCTTGTCCGGCTTGGAACCTCAATTGGGTTCTCTCCGCTCTATGCACGGCGCCGTTTGAGCCCTTGACACGCGCAACTCTTACGGATCTCACTTTAAAAACGGCATTCTTGGTGGCGATTGCCTCGGCACGGCGTGTTTTCCGAGTTACAGGCCCTGTCCTGTAACGAACCTTTCTTGCGTATCTCCGATTCGGGGGTTTCCTTACGGACGATTCCTTCCTTTCTACCGAAAGTGGTCTCGTCGTTTCACGTGAATCAATCAGTGGAGTTGCCCGCTTTTGCGTGCGGAGAGTCCTCTGTTCCAGAAGCGAGGGAGTTACGAAAGCTTGACGTGCGGGGATCCCTTCTCCGATATCTGGATGTCACTCATCCGTTTCGGGTCACAGATCATCTGTTTGTCCTGGTCTCTGGACCAAAGAAAGGGTCTCTGGACCAAAGAAAGGAGCCGCAGTGTCACGCACAACGATCGCCAGTTGGCTCAAGGAGGCCATTGGTTCAGCGTACTTGGTGCGGGGAAAACCTCTTCCCGTGGGGCTGCGGGCTCCCTCGACTCGATCTCAGGCAGCGTCTTGGGCGGAAGCTTCTCAGGTGTCGCCTCGAGAGATTTGTAGGGCGGCCACCTGGAAGTCGTTGCATACCTTTATCCGGCATTACCGGTTGGATGTCCGGGCTACCGTTTCCGGGGGTTTTGGAGAGAAGGTACTCCGAGCGGGACTCTCTGCTTCCCACCCTCAGTAGGTTGCTCTGGTACATCCCAGGTGTCCTGGACTGATCCTGGTACGTACAGGGAAAGGAAAATTAGTTTCTTACCTGATAATTTTCGTTCCTGTAGTACCAAGGATCAGTCCAGGATCCCGCCCGCAGTGCTGCGCTGAAGTAATGGAGAGTCCGCTCTTTGTTCTGAATTCCTCGGTTCCGCTTGTTTAGCTCTCTCGGTTGGAGAGTCTGTTTCCAGGAGAGCTGTTTTTTTCCCGTTCTATTAGCGGTTTCTAGCTCGTCTTAGTGGCTCTGGTTGTGTTCTACTTTGACATTCCGTATGACTGAGGGGCTGTGACTGACACAGGGGCATATATGGCTCCGCCCACAAGTTTTAGTCTGTCTCCATCTACTGGTGCGGAGTCACAACCCAGGTGTCCTGGACTGATCCTTGGTACTACAGGAACGAAAATTATCAGGTAAGAAACTAATTTTCCTTTTTAGCCCACAGAGATGTTGTTCTACCCCATTCAATTGTAAAGGCTCCACCAAATTAATGGTGATCGAGAGCCTTCCGTAGCTGAAAAAAGGAGGCTTGCAACTCCATACCAAGTTGAAACTCACTCTCAAGTGCAATGAAATCCATGAAAATGTCATCATCCCATAACTGAGAAAGAAGAATCAAACCCTTGTCCCTCTACATGCTGAAAATGAGAGAAAAATTACAACTGGCCAATACTGAATTTTCATAAATTGGTGCAATAGGAGATAGCTGTGCCCCATCCATGCCAAGAAATTTCTGAACCTCGCTCCAGACCAAGAGCTTATGGGCAAGTATAGGACTATTTCTACTTATATTACGCCGTAAGAGAGACAAGGGAGCAAGAAATGGGAGGGTAGCTAAATTAACTAGCTCAGCTTGCTCCTTTTCTAAGCCTAGCCATGAGACGTCCCTTCCATGTAATCAGTCCCGCAGCCCAACCAATTTGGCCACCCAATAATAAAGATGTGAGCAAATGTAAGAAAATAGATTCCGAAGAATGTCTTTTTCAATATCTTTATTGGATGGAGATGTATGAAAACAATAAAACCGCCCGACTCAGGCCGAGTTTCGCCACATCCAAGTGGCTGCCTCAGGGACTATGAGACAAACATACATAAATAGTTTTGTTCTATGGAAACCGACTTGATTTGATATTTGTATCGAGAATGTCGGTATATAAAAATCCTAAATAAATAAATAATGAATAAATCGAAATCATAAATAAATAAAAACATGTATATAAAACAATAGAAAAATAACATAAAAGCAAATTACATCTAAAATAAATAAATACATAAAACAAAATCAGAGACATCACATACATGTATAAATATAAACCAGAAAAGTTATATTGAACATACTAAAAATAAGAGCATATGGGCAACATCAATCTAAAACCAAGTAAAACAGGTATGTAACAAACCTATGTATACTTAAAAAAAAAAAAAAGTGTGGCAAACCTATATAAATTCTTCTAAAAAAGTCTCTAAAAAATACCGACCTATGCATATCTTTAAAAGCAAACAAAATTGTTTAAAAAATATACCTTGCAAATAACTCAAATTCGTAACAAATTGGAAATTATTCGCAGCATATTGGAAATTAATCCTATCTGTTCTTGAACATGAACCGTGGCACTGACATATCTATTAAAAAATAAGTCCAAATATAAATACATGATGATTGAAAATAAAAATAAAATTAATAAAAAATATAAAAAAATAAATCAAAATGCAAAAAACAATCTATTAAAAAAACACACCTTAATGAAGAACAAGTAGTTCATACACTTTTGTTGGCTCCATGCACTGAATGGTGCCTCATACTGGATGAAAACAGAGGAAAAATATATTATGACTTGTGAGGTATCTCAGTAAAATGCAGTGTTATAAAAATGTGTGCAATGGATAATTGAAAAGCTAAAACGAGTAGCTCAATCCATACATTTAAGGATGCCACATCCTGGAGGAAAAACAGGAAAGATGTTTGAATGTATGAATATTGAGATAGATGGGAGATGTTCCCGATTTTTTTGAAAAAAACATGTATAAGTAATTGAATTTAAATAGACAGTGACTGCATGCAATCCAATGCAGGGCAAATGAAAATTTGTTTGAAGGATTGGTAGGTGATATAACCAGCCCTAGTTTAGAGAATATTATTTTTTTGGCTCAGCTCAGTGTTTCCCAATTGGCTGAAAACGTGTGGTTGGCTGTTAATAGTCATGTTTAAATCTAATCAGTTTGTCCACAGTTCGGCTTTTCGATAAATACTGGCGGGCTGATGTTGGGACAGGGCTATATGTCAGTGATGTCATGAGTCAACTTTACTCCCGTCTCGCCATCTGCTGATAGGTGTGCATAACCCACTGATGTAGATTGGCGTGCCTTTCTAGAGGAAAGGAAATTATCAGATAAGCAGTAATTTCTCCTTTGTAATTATTAATGCAGTGATTCTCATGATTCTACATTTCCTAACAAGTCTATCTCTTGGATAGAGTTCCTTCAAGCTTGTAGTAATTAGAGCTTCTCCAGAGAATGACAATTTTGAGGAACATAGTTGAGATATAAAGAGAGAATCTTCAAGGAGCAGTAAAAAAAAAAAAAAAAAAAAAAAAAAAATTTTGTTGTTCAAATCCCTTACATGTTCACATCTAGATAAATATAAGTAATAATTATGTAAATAAATTATTCTTAGCAGTCTAAAGGCTCACAATATAGAATTTATTTTCCAACAAGCTCTTTTTATGTTTACGGTTGTAATCTTCTGTTCTTCTTTTGGAAGGGCGGCGCACTAGAAGACCAATTAAGAATGCATCTTCAGTGCTGCTTATCGCTATGTAACGTCTGGGATGTCAATCTTTCGGTTGTTACCATACTGTGGGAATATTACAGCAAATATCTGGTTAGTAGATACAGTGCATTTGTGAGACCAGTTCTTTCATTCTTTTTGGCATTTAAACTAATGCTGCTAAGGCCGGCATAATAGCTCACTGGCAGTGAGGTGTCCTGTTCCAGAGACGCTTCCTCTAGCATCGTACCATGGTGATCTAGACTGACTGATTCATGACTCTGTGAGCTGTGGTCCATGCTACTCACGTCACACAGCTGAGCTAGCTGTGAAAAAAACATTCTTCACAGGGTGTGTCGTATATGTATTTAAATCCAAACTACCCCTCTTTCCCTTATACTAAGGCCAGAATTGACTAGAACAGACTTTATTGTACACAATTTCAGCACACGTTTATTTTCACACTAGAGATTGGCCTCATTTCTCACAGTGGGCTTTGTGTTCTCCATTCTCTAGTGCTAGGAGAAAGATTCTGGCTAAATTTAAAAAAAACAACCAGGAGGAGCAGGTACTTTTAAAATGACCACAGCATGTGATTGTCTTAATACCATTTCCAGCATCCCCTCTCTGATCTATAATTGTATCATTTGTGTGTCTTTTTTTTTTTTCCAGAACAGCTCTTTCAATATTGCCTGGTTGGGGTTGAAAGGACTGGCGAGTGTCGGTAAAACACCTTTCTCCATGTTGGAGGAGGTGAAGAGCTGCTGTAAGGATATCCTGATCACTGACCTGTACAACTCAGAAAGCAGCTATCACATTTTCCTGCGCATTTTGGCACATCTCATGCTGAAAGGCAGGGAGAGCAGTGGAATACATCCCTGGAAACAAGTCAAAGGAAGGTGTGTGGTAACTTGCTTGTTCGCCAATCTGCCAGTGCTTTCTCTTTGAAAAACGGTTGTGTGTGTGTCTCTTATGGTGCTACTGCCCTTCGTAAGTGCCAGCTCTGTGGAGGCTGTGTGTGTTTTAGGGTGCTACTGCCCTTCGTAAGTGCCAGCTCTGTGGAGGCTGTGTGTGTGTTAGGGTGCTACTGCCCTTCGTAAGTGCCAGCTCTGTGGAGGCTGTGTGTGTGTTAGGGTGCTACTGCCCTTCGTAAGTGCCAGCTCTGTGGAGGCTGTGTGTGTGTTAGGGTGCTACTGCCCTTCGTAAGTGCCAGCTCTGTGGAGGCTGTGTGTGTGTTAGGGTGCTACTGCCCTTCGTAAGTGCCAGCTCTGTGGAGGCTGTGTGTGTGTTAGGGTGCTACTGCCCTTCGTAAGTGCCAGCTCTGTGGAGGCTGTGTGTCTCTTATGGTGCTACTGCCCTTCGTAAGTGCCAGCTCTGTGGAGGCTGTGTGTCTCTTATGGTGCTACTGCCCTTCGTAAGTGCCAGCTCTGTGGAGGCTGTGTGTGTGTTAGGGTGCTACTGCCCTTCGTAAGTGCCAGCTCTGTGGAGGCTGTGTGTGTGTTAGGGTGCTACTGCCCTTCGTAAGTGCCAGCTCTGTGGAGGCTGTGTGTGTTTTAGGGTGCTACTGCCCTTCGTAAGTGCCAGCTCTGTGGAGGCTGTGTGTCTCTTATGGTGCTACTGCCCTTCGTAAGTGCCAGCTCTGTGGAGGCTGTGTGTGTGTGTTTTAGGGTGCTACTGCCCTTCGTAAGTGCCAGTGGAGGCTGTGTGTGTTTTAGGGTGGTACTGCCCTTCGTAAGTGCCAGCTCTGTGGAGGCTGTGTGTGTGTTTTAGGGTGGTACTGCCCTTCGTAAGTGCCAGCTCTGTGGAGGCTGTGTGTGTTTTAGGGTGCTACTGCCCTTCGTAAGTGCCAGCTCTTTGGAGGCTGTGTGTGTGTTAGGGTGCTACTGCCCTTCGTAAGTGCCAGCTCTGTGGAGGCTGTGTGTGTGTTAGGGTGCTACTGCCCTTTGTAAGTGCCAGCTCTGTGGAGGCTGTGTGTGTGTTAGGGTGCTACTGCCCTTCGTAAGTGCCAGCTCTGTGGAGGCTGTGTGTGTGT
Source organism: Rhinatrema bivittatum (assembly GCF_901001135.1). NCBI lineage: Eukaryota > Metazoa > Chordata > Amphibia > Gymnophiona > Rhinatrematidae > Rhinatrema > Rhinatrema bivittatum. Next base: position 585,496,587 of record NC_042617.1, on the reverse strand, counting down.
TAGGGTGCTACTGCCCTTCGTAAGTGCCAGCTCTGTGGAGGCTGTGTGTGTGTTAGGGTGCTACTGCCCTTCGTAAGTGCCAGCTCTGTGGAGGCTGTGTGTGTGTTAGGGTGCTACTGCCCTTCGTAAGTGCCAGCTCTGTGGAGGCTGTGTGTGTGTGTTTTAGGGTGCTACTGCCCTTCGTAAGTGCCAGTGGAGGCTGTGTGTGTGTGTTTTAGGGTGCTACTGCCCTTCGTAAGTGCCAGCTCTGTGGAGGCTGTGTGTGTGTGTTTTAGGGTGCTACTGCCCTTCGTAAGTGCCAGTGGAGGCTGTGTGTGTTTTAGGGTGGTACTGCCCTTCGTAAGTGCCAGCTCTGTGGAGGCTGTGTGTGTGTTTTAGGGTGGTACTGCCCTTCGTAAGTGCCAGCTCTGTGGAGGCTGTGTGTCTCTTATGGTGCTACTGCCCTTCGTAAGTGCCAGCTCTGTGGAGGCTGTGTGTGTGTGTTTTAGGGTGCTACTGCCCTTCGTAAGTGCCAGCTCTGTGGAGGCTGTGTGTGTGTGTTTTAGGGTGCTACTGCCCTTCGTAAGTGCCAGCTCTGTGGAGGCTGTGTGTGTGTGTTTTAGGGTGGTACTGCCCTTCGTAAGTGCCAGCTCTGTGGAGGCAGTGTGTGTGTGTTTTAGGGTGCTACTGCCCTTCGTAAGTGCCAGCTCTGTGGAGGCTGTGTGTGTTTTAGGGTGCTACTGCCCTTCGTAAGTGCCAGTGGAGGCTGTGTGTGTGTTTTAGGGTGGTACTGCCCTTCGTAAGTGCCAGCTCTGTGGAGGCTGTGTGTGTGTGTTTTAGGGTGCTACTGCCCTTCGTAAGTGCCAGCTCTGTGGAGGCTGTGTGTGTGTGTTTTAGGGTGCTACTGCCCTTCGTAAGTGCCAGCTCTGTGGAGGCTGTGTGTGTGTGTTTTAGGGTGGTACTGCCCTTCGTAAGTGCCAGCTCTGTGGAGGCAGTGTGTGTGTGTTTTAGGGTGCTACTGCCCTTCGTAAGTGCCAGCTCTGTGGAGGCTGTGTGTGTGTGTTTTAGGGTGCTACTGCCCTTCGTAAGTGCCAGCTCTGTGGAGGCTGTGTGTGTGTGTTTTAGGGTGCTACTGCCCTTCGTAAGTGCCAGCTCTGTGGAGGCAGTGTGTGTGTGTTTTAGGGTGCTACTGCCCTTCGTAAGTGCCAGCTCTGTGGAGGCAGTGTGTGTGTGTTTTAGGGTGCTACTGCCCTTCGTAAGTGCCAGCTCTGTGGAGGCAGTGTGTGTGTGTTTTAGGGTGCTACTGCCCTTCGTAAGTGCCAGCTCTGTGGAGGCTGTGTGTGTGTGTGTTAGGGTGCTACTGCCCTTCGTAAGTGCCAGTGGAGGCTGTGTGTGTGTTTTAGGGTGGTACTGCCCTTCGTAAGTGCCAGCTCTGTGGAGGCTGTGTGTCTCTTATGGTGCTACTGCCCTTCGTAAGTGCCAGCTCTGTGGAGGCTGTGTGTGTGTGTTTTAGGGTGCTACTGCCCTTCGTAAGTGCCAGCTCTGTGGAGGCTGTGTGTGTGTTTTAGGGTGGTACTGCCCTTCGTAAGTGCCAGCTCTGTGGAGGCTGTGTGTGTGTGTTTTAGGGTGCTACTGCCCTTCGTAAGTGCCAGTGGAGGCTGTGTGTGTGTTTTAGGGTGGTACTGCCCTTCGTAAGTGCCAGCTCTGTGGAGGCTGTGTGTCTCTTATGGTGCTACTGCCCTTCGTAAGTGCCAGCTCTGTGGAGGCTGTGTGTGTGTGTGTTTTAGGGTGCTACTGCCCTTCGTAAGTGCCAGCTCTGTGGAGGCTGTGTGTGTGTTTTAGGGTGGTACTGCCCTTCGTAAGTGCCAGCTCTGTGGAGGCTGTGTGTGTGTGTTTTAGGGTGCTACTGCCCTTCGTAAGTGCCAGCTCTGTGGAGGCAGTGTGTGTGTGTTTTAGGGTGCTACTGCCCTTCGTAAGTGCCAGCTCTGTGGAGGCTGTGTGTGTGTGTTTTAGGGTGCTACTGCCCTTCGTAAGTGCCAGCTCTGTGGAGGCTGTGTGTGTGTGTTTTAGGGTGCTACTGCCCTTCGTAAGTGCCAGCTCTGTGGAGGCAGTGTGTGTGTGTTTTAGGGTGGTACTGCCCTTCGTAAGTGCCAGCTCTGTGGAGGCAGTGTGTGTGTGTTTTAGGGTGGTACTGCCCTTCGTAAGTGCCAGCTCTGTGGAGGCTGTGTGTGTGTGTTTTAGGGTGCTACTGCCCTTCGTAAGTGCCAGCTCTGTGGAGGCTGTGTGTGTGTGTTTTAGGGTGGTACTGCCCTTCGTAAGTGCCAGCTCTGTGGAGGCAGTGTGTGTGTGTTTTAGGGTGCTACTGCCCTTCGTAAGTGCCAGCTCTGTGGAGGCTGTGTGTGTGTGTTTTAGGGTGCTACTGCCCTTCGTAAGTGCCAGCTCTGTGGAGGCTGTGTGTGTGTGTTTTAGGGTGCTACTGCCCTTCGTAAGTGCCAGCTCTGTGGAGGCAGTGTGTGTGTGTTTTAGGGTGCTACTGCCCTTCGTAAGTGCCAGCTCTGTGGAGGCAGTGTGTGTGTGTTTTAGGGTGCTACTGCCCTTCGTAAGTGCCAGCTCTGTGGAGGCAGTGTGTGTGTGTTTTAGGGTGCTACTGCCCTTCGTAAGTGCCAGCTCTGTGGAGGCTGTGTGTGTGTGTGTTAGGGTGCTACTGCCCTTCGTAAGTGCCAGTGGAGGCTGTGTGTGTGTTTTAGGGTGGTACTGCCCTTCGTAAGTGCCAGCTCTGTGGAGGCTGTGTGTCTCTTATGGTGCTACTGCCCTTCGTAAGTGCCAGCTCTGTGGAGGCTGTGTGTGTGTGTTTTAGGGTGCTACTGCCCTTCGTAAGTGCCAGCTCTGTGGAGGCTGTGTGTGTGTTTTAGGGTGGTACTGCCCTTCGTAAGTGCCAGCTCTGTGGAGGCTGTGTGTGTGTGTTTTAGGGTGCTACTGCCCTTCGTAAGTGCCAGTGGAGGCTGTGTGTGTGTTTTAGGGTGGTACTGCCCTTCGTAAGTGCCAGCTCTGTGGAGGCTGTGTGTCTCTTATGGTGCTACTGCCCTTCGTAAGTGGCAGCTCTGTGGAGGCTGTGTGTGTGTGTTTTAGGGTGCTACTGCCCTTCGTAAGTGCCAGCTCTGTGGAGGCTGTGTGTGTGTTTTAGGGTGGTACTGCCCTTCGTAAGTGCCAGCTCTGTGGAGGCTGTGTGTGTGTGTTTTAGGGTGCTACTGCCCTTCGTAAGTGCCAGTGGAGGCTGTGTGTGTGTTTTAGGGTGGTACTGCCCTTCGTAAGTGCCAGCTCTGTGGAGGCTGTGTGTCTCTTATGGTGCTACTGCCCTTCGTAAGTGGCAGCTCTGTGGAGGCTGTGTGTGTGTGTGTTTTAGGGTGCTACTGCCCTTCGTAAGTGCCAGCTCTGTGGAGGCTGTGTGTGTGTTTTAGGGTGGTACTGCCCTTCGTAAGTGCCAGCTCTGTGGAGGCTGTGTGTGTGTGTTTTAGGGTGCTACTGCCCTTCGTAAGTGCCAGCTCTGTGGAGGCAGTGTGTGTGTGTTTTAGGGTGCTACTGCCCTTCGTAAGTGCCAGCTCTGTGGAGGCTGTGTGTGTGTGTTTTAGGGTGCTACTGCCCTTCGTAAGTGCCAGCTCTGTGGAGGCTGTGTGTGTGTGTTTTAGGGTGCTACTGCCCTTCGTAAGTGCCAGCTCTGTGGAGGCAGTGTGTGTGTGTTTTAGGGTGGTACTGCCCTTCGTAAGTGCCAGCTCTGTGGAGGCTGTGTGTGTGTGTTTTAGGGTGCTACTGCCCTTCGTAAGTGCCAGCTCTGTGGAGGCTGTGTGTGTGTGTTTTAGGGTGCTACTGCCCTTCGTAAGTGCCAGCTCTGTGGAGGCAGTGTGTGTGTGTTTTAGGGTGGTACTGCCCTTCGTAAGTGCCAGCTCTGTGGAGGCAGTGTGTGTGTGTTTTAGGGTGGTACTGCCCTTCGTAAGTGCCAGCTCTGTGGAGGCAGTGTGTGTGTGTTTTAGGGTGGTACTGCCCTTCGTAAGTGCCAGCTCTGTGGAGGCTGTGTGTGTGTGTTTTAGGGTGGTACTGCCCTTCGTAAGTGCCAGCTCTGTGGAGGCTGTGTGTGTTTTAGGGTGGTACTGCCCTTCGTAAGTGCCAGCTCTGTGGAGGCAGTGTGTGTGTGTTTTAGGGTGGTACTGCCCTTCGTAAGTGCCAGCTCTGTGGAGGCTGTGTGTGTGTGTTTTAGGGTGGTACTGCCCTTCGTAAGTGCCAGCTCTGTGGAGGCTGTGTGTGTTTTAGGGTGGTACTGCCCTTCGTAAGTGCCAGCTCTGTGGAGGCTGTGTGTGTGTGTTTTAGGGTGGTACTGCCCTTCGTAAGTGCCAGCTCTGTGGAGGCAGTGTGTGTGTGTTTTAGGGTGGTACTGCCCTTCGTAAGTGCCAGCTCTGTGGAGGCTGTGTGTGTGTGTTTTAGGGTGGTACTGCCCTTCGTAAGTGCCAGCTCTGTGGAGGCTGTGTGTGTTTTAGGGTGGTACTGCCCTTCGTAAGTGCCAGCTCTGTGGAGGCTGTGTGTGTGTTAGGGTGGTACTGCCCTTCGTAAGTGCCAGCTCTGTGGAGGCTGTGTGTGTGTTAGGGTGGTACTGCCCTTCGTAAGTGCCAGCTCTGTGGAGGCTGTGTGTGTGTTAGGGTGGTACTGCCCTTCGTAAGTGCCAGCTCTGTGGAGGCTGTGTGTGTTTTAGGGTGGTACTGCCCTTCGTAAGTGCCAGCTCTGTGGAGGCTGTGTGTGTGTGTTTTAGGGTGGTACTGCCCTTCGTAAGTGCCAGCTCTGTGGAGGCAGTGTGTGTGTGTTTTAGGGTGGTACTGCCCTTCGTAAGTGCCAGCTCTGTGGAGGCTGTGTGTGTGTGTGTTAGGGTGCTACTGCCCTTCGTAAGTGCCAGTGGAGGCTGTGTGTGTTTTAGGGTGGTACTGTCCTTCGTAAGTGCCAGCTCTGTGGAGGCTGTGTGTGTGTGTTTTAGGGTGGTACTGCCCTTCGTAAGTGCCAGCTCTGTGGAGGCAGTGTGTGTGTGTTTTAGGGTGGTACTGCCCTTCGTAAGTGCCAGCTCTGTGGAGGCTGTGTGTGTGTGTGTTAGGGTGGTACTGCCCTTCGTAAGTGCCAGTGGAGGCTGTGTGTGTGTGTTTTAGGGTGGTACTGCCCTTCGTAAGTGCCAGCTCTGTGGAGGCTGTGTGTGTGTGTGTTAGGGTGCTACTGCCCTTCGTAAGTGCCAGTGGAGGCTGTGTGTGTGTGTTTTAGGGTGGTACTGCCCTTCGTAAGTGCCAGCTCTGTGGAGGCTGTGTGTGTGTGTGTTAGGGTGCTACTGCCCTTCGTAAGTGCCAGTGGAGGCTGTGTGTGTGTGTTTTAGGGTGGTACTGCCCTTCGTAAGTGCCAGCTCTGTGGAGGCAGTGTGTGTGTGTTTTAGGGTGGTACTGCCCTTCGTAAGTGCCAGCTCTGTGGAGGCTGTGTGTGTGTGTTTTAGGGTGGTACTGCCCTTCGTAAGTGCCAGTGGAGGCTGTGTGTGTGTGTTTTAGGGTGGTACTGCCCTTCGTAAGTGCCAGCTCTGTGGAGGCAGTGTGTGTGTGTTTTAGGGTGGTACTGCCCTTCGTAAGTGCCAGCTCTGTGGAGGCTGTGTGTGTGTGTTTTAGGGTGGTACTGCCCTTCGTAAGTGCCAGCTCTGTGGAGGCTGTGTGTGTTTTAGGGTGGTACTGCCCTTCGTAAGTGCCAGCTCTGTGGAGGCTGTGTGTGTGTGTTTTAGGGTGGTACTGCCCTTCGTAAGTGCCAGCTCTGTGGAGGCTGTGTGTGTGTGTGTTAGGGTGGTACTGCCCTTCGTAAGTGCCAGCTCTGTGGAGGCTGTGTGTGTGTGTGTTAGGGTGGTACTGCCCTTCGTAAGTGCCAGCTCTGTGGAGGCTGTGTGTGTGTGTTTTAGGGTGGTACTGCCCTTCGTAAGTGCCAGCTCTGTGGAGGCTGTGTGTGTTTTAGGGTGGTACTGCCCTTCGTAAGTGCCAGCTCTGTGGAGGCAGTGTGTGTGTGTTTTAGGGTGGTACTGCCCTTCGTAAGTGCCAGCTCTGTGGAGGCTGTGTGTGTGTGTGTTAGGGTGCTACTGCCCTTCGTAAGTGCCAGCTCTGTGGAGGCAGTGTGTGTGTGTGTTAGGGTGGTACTGCCCTTCGTAAGTGCCAGCTCTGTGGAGGCTGTGTGTGTGTGTTTTAGGGTGGTACTGCCCTTCGTAAGTGCCAGCTCTGTGGAGGCAGTGTGTGTGTGTTTTAGGGTGCTACTGCCCTTCGTAAGTGCCAGCTCTGTGGAGGCTGTGTGTGTGTGTGTTAGGGTGCTACTGCCCTTCGTAAGTGCCAGCTCTGTGGAGGCTGTGTGTGTGTGTTTTAGGGTGGTACTGCCCTTCGTAAGTGCCAGCTCTGTGGAGGCTGTGTGTGTGTGTTTTAGGGTGGTACTGCCCTTCGTAAGTGCCAGCTCTGTGGAGGCAGTGTGTGTGTGTTTTAGGGTGCTACTGCCCTTCGTAAGTGCCAGCTCTGTGGAGGCTGTGTGTGTGTGTGTTAGGGTGGTACTGCCCTTCGTAAGTGCCAGCTCTGTGGAGGCTGTGTGTGTGTGTTTTAGGGTGCTACTGCCCTTCGTAAGTGCCAGCTCTGTGGAGGCTGTGTGTGTGTGTGCTGGAAGTATTGCGGAAATTCCTTCACTCTGTCTGAAGGGCAATTTATATTGACTTTAGCACCCCCAGTCATTTTGACAGGTTGGTTCCTGCGCTGCCCTTTGGCCACATTAGGGGTCAACTGAAGGATATATTCTGGGAAGCGCATACTTTGCTAAACCAGTCACATGGGTTAAAAGAAGAGCAGAGGTTCATTAAGTCCAACCTTCCTCTAATTATAATTAAAAGTGTATTGTCAAAGCTGTTCGGCTGCAGTATCTGGGATTTGAAAGTCGGCCGCCTCTGGGCATATTTATTTTTTTTGTGTATTTATACTTATTATTGAATGGTGTTTGTTTAATTTTGAATTCACTGTAAGCCACTTTCAGTAGGTCTTCTGATAAGGTGGGGCATAAAACTAGAGAAATATTCTGATTAGTTATGTGCATTATTTAGGAGTCTAATGATATACCTTGAGTTAAGTAAGTTTCCCAGGCCACTATGACAGTGAATCTTGACCTCTGTGAGGTGTAAAATCATGCAGTTGGTGCCAGCCTAATGGCAGATGCCATTTTTAACTAATCCAGGACATTAACACTCGACAGAGGCTTAAACTCTTGTTAGCTACAGTATGTAAAGGTGGCTTCTGTATCCCACAAACTTTGATTTTTTTTTTTAACCAGAATTAATTTGTATTGGCTTTTTCTTCTGTAGAATTTATTCCAAATTTCATCAGAGAAGAATGCAGGAGCTCACTATGGTGGGACTACAGAATTTTTTCGGTCTTTTTCTCATGCTGGCCACCATCACAGAGACTGAGGACATTGCAAGTCGGGTGCTGGATCTGTTAGACTTTCTTGTCCCATCATCCATCAGCACTGCCCAAAGAGCCCTTATCTGGCGAGGCTATTTTGCCTTCGTGTTGACCTATGTTGAGAAGAATATGGACATCGGTGTCCTGGCCGAGAAACTGTCCCATGGGTTCAGAGAAATGGCAAAGGATTTCTTGGTGACTAAAAATGACTACACTCAGAAACAAACTCTCTGGGCATTGCTTTCCACCTACATTGAGGGCACTCAGGAGGTGTTTGAGACCAGCTGTTACTTGCACCTGTCAGAGGAAAAGTTGCTGAATGATGGGTTTAGTATGCTGCTGCCGGCTTGTCAGCAATCGGAACTTGACACAGTTCTGCATTTCCTACAGACTGCTCTGGCCAGGCTCAGGTAAGAGAAAATATGGTCGGTTTTACATTTGAAAGCACATTTTAAGAGGAGATTGAGTTTAAAGGGCTCTATTCCAGTAATCTCTCTAGGAAGTGCATCAGTACTCATGCATTGTAAGCAGATTAAGACACAGATTTATGTATAGTTTATCTCTTTTATTTCATGGTATATAGAAGGTTTAAGACCAGAAATACATTTTCATAGTTAAAAATTTATCTTACGTGACCTTAAATCAGAGAATACTGCATTTCCTAGACATTTTATACTTCTAAGTTACCTTTAAAAAGTCTATGTATGTTTTTGTATTTTTAAAAGTTAAAGATAATTACATCATTTTTTCCCCTCTAAACAATGGTTTTCAATCTTTTTCTTCCATATGATGATTTTTAAAAAAAATCTCTTTATTGAAGGGTATTTCAGACATAATCCCCCTTCCACACCCTCCCAGGAAGTAAAACACATTGCACGTCAGGCAAGTCACTCATATGAATCTTGTTTAACAGCTTGCAATAATAGTGTGTGTCATCCTTGATCGCAAGAAGGTGAAAACAAGGCTATTTATTCCCTTAAATCTAAATACTATGAGGCTGATGCAATATCGGGCACTGAGCTCAGTGCACCACTATCTGCGTGGTTGGACGCGCTGGACATACGACCAATGCAATATTGGGCTTAGCGTGTCCAAAACGTGTGTTCATATCGGCTCGTAGCTAATAGCACTCATGACATGCAAATGCCATGTTGAAGCTGTTAGCTAAGTACCCCCGATGTTTAAAAAAAAAAAAAAGTGCACCCAATGCGCACATTTTAACTCTCAAAAATTGACGCCAGCCCAGAGCTTTTGAAGCACTCAGCCATGCTCAGAAAAGCGAAAAATACAGCTTTTCTGTGATTCTTCCTGCGTAATATCATTGCAATACTAAACAGGAGTCGTCGCAGAAAGCTGCAACATGAAAATAAAATCTTGACAGTGGTCAGATGAATTTTTGGAGCATCCGTTTTCCTAACCCACGCACAGCCATGGGTCAGGAAAATGGACACTAGTAAATTGTGTCTGTTTTCCTTATCTGCGCAGAGCCACTTCTCCTGGGCGCTCGATGCTATGCATGCGCTAGAGATGCGCAATTTATCCATTGCGCGTCCTTTTTAGCGTACCAGCTCATTTGAGTATTACATAGAGCGCACAATATAGTAGATGTGCGTGCGTTCAAAAAACGTGCGTCCAGGTTGGATGCAAGTTTTTTGCGTGCATGATATTGCATCTGCCCCTAAGGGTGTATGGCAGGTTTTTTGCTCTGTTACATTTTTTAGATTTGATTTTTTTTTTTTTTTTATTAATAGATCTTTATTAGTAAAGATCCATAAAGAGCAAAAATTTCTATTTTTATATATATATATAAAAGACCAAATCTTTCCCCTCACCCTCATTACAATAACATCAAAACTGTTATAAACATATCAGAAAGGAACAAAATCGTTGCTCATTGCAAACCTTAAAAATTATTTTTCCAAAAGTTTCACATAATAGCCACTCCATATAATCAAAACCTACATTACTCACAGACCAGTCCATATCATTGGGTTATGGATGCTGACCAGCAGATGGAGACAGATGAACAGGCTCACTGATGTCACTCCTTATATACATCCATGCTGTCACCAGCCCGCCAGTTTTCTGTCTCTAGTTGGAAGCCGCTTGTGTTGTAGGGATGTACACTCGTTCTGAATGGATGCGCAATCCGCAACAGATAGGTCCCTTTTTGTTGCATTCGAGGGTCCGCGAAACTTATGGCGAACCCCCACGAATGCAACTTATCATTACCGAATAAACCTCCCCCCCCAAGGCTTGCCAAAAGACCCTGGTGGTCCAGCAGGGGTCCGGGCGTGATCTCCTGCACTCGGGCTGTCTGCTACCAGTATTCAAAATGGCGCCAATATCCTTTGCCCTTACTATGTCACAGGGGCTACCGGTGCCATTGGTTGGCTCCTGTCACATGGTAGGGAGCGCCCTTCTGAATTCTCCCCTGCCTTAGATTGTGCTTCAGCTCTCAGGTAGTGCAGTTTTACAGAGGATGCTCCTTGCCTAAACTATTCCTTGGGTGGTCTAGGAATGGTTAATGGCTTTTTTCCAAGGGAAGCGATGTGCTCCATTCCTAAAGTACTGCCTTCAGTGGAAGGTGATGCGACCATCACAGATGAGCATAATGGTAGGCAGACTACTTTCTGCAGCATTGTATGAGGCTACTAGTGCAGCTGGTGACTGTGTTGTACCAGGGTATGGATCTGGGAGCAGTGTATCTGCTTGATGCCTCCTTGATCTGTTCATGCTGCAGCTGGGTGTATGGGATCCCTTACAGAAGCCATTCAATGCTCAGTGGTCCTAGAGAGAACATTCCTGATTCTCAGCTGGTTGTCCCTTTCTTGGCCCTAGTGGTTGTGATTAGGAGGCGACTGGGATTTGCCAATTGGTCGACAGTTTTCATCTCTAATTGTAATTTAACACAGTTGTCCTAGGGAGAACTTTTGAAGAGGTAAGAACATATGATTGGACATGCAGGGTCAGGCCAAGGGGAATGGTCGCTACTTTAGGTCATAAGTACCTGGCAGGATCTCGAGTGGTTCAGCGGTTCCCAGAGGACTGGACTGGAATTGTGTTGCTCCCTCTCAGTCCTGTAAGGACATTTGGAAATTCAGGCAGGATGGCTCTTCTACTGCTCAGAGATAGAAACATAGAAACATAGAAATGATGGCAGAAGAAGATCAAACGGCCCATCCAGTCTGCCCAGCAAGCTTCACACATTTTTTTCTCATACTTATCTGTTTCTCTTAGCTCTTTGGTTCTATTTCCCTTCCACCCCCACCATTAATGCAGAGAGCAGTGATGGAGCTGCATCCAAGTGAAATATCAAGCTTGATTAGTTAGGGGTAGTAGGGGAAGTAACCGCCGCAATAAGCAAGCTACACCCATGCTTATTTGTTTTACCCAGACTGTGTTATTCAGCCCTTATTGGTTGTTTTTCTTCTCCCCTGCCGTTGAAGCAGGGAGCTATGCTGGATATGCGTGAAGTATCAGTTTTTCTTCTCCCCTGCCATTGAAGCAGAGAGCTATGCTGGATATGCATTGAAAGTGAAGTATCAGGCTTATTTGGTTTGGGGTAGTAACCGCCGTAACAAGCCAGCTACTCCCCGCTTTGTGAGTGCGAATCCTTTTTTCTTCTCCCCTGCCGTTGAAGCAGAGCGCTATGCTGGATATGCATTGAAAGTGAAGTATCAGGCTTATTTGGTTTGGGGTAGTAACCGCCGTAACAAGCCAGCTACTCCCCACTTTGTGAGTGCGAATCCTTTTTTCCACATTTCCTCTTGCTGTTGTAGCTTAGAGCGATGTTGGAGTCACAGTAACCATGTGTATGTTTATTGAATAAGGGTATTATCTCCAGGCAGTAGCCGTCATTCTGGCGAGCCACCGACTCTTTATTGACGGCCTCTTGATTTTATGGATCCACGGTGTTTATCCCACGCCCCTTTGAAGTCCTTCACAGTTCTGGTCTTCACTTCCTTCGGAAGGGCATTCCAGGCATCCACCACCCTCTCCGTGAAGAAATACTTCCTGACATTGGTTCTGAATCTTCCTCCCTGGAGCTTCAAATCGTGACCCCTGGTTCTGCTGATTTTTTTCCTACGGAAAAGGTTTGTCGTTGTCTTTGGATCATTAAAACCTTTCAAGTATCTGAAAGTCTGTATCATATCACCTCTGCTCCTCCTTTCCTCCAGGGTGTACATATTTAGATTCTTCAATCTCTCCTCATAAGTCATTTGATGAAGACCTTCCACCTTTTTGGTCACCCTTCTCTGGACCGCCTCCATCTTGTCTCTGTCTCTTCGGAGATACGGTCTCCAGAACTGAACACAATACTCCAGGTGAGGTCTCACCAAGGACCTGTACAAGGGGATAATCACTTCCCTTTTCTTACTCGATATTCCTCTCACTATGCAGCCCCGCATTCTTCTGGCTTTAGCTATCGCCTTGTCACATTGTTTCGCCAACTTCAGATCATTAGACACCATCACCCCAAGGTCTCTCTCCTGCTCCGTGCACATCAGCCTTTCTCCCCCATCGAATACAGTTCATTCGGATTTCCACTCCCCATATGCATGACTTTGCACTTCTTGGCATTGAATGTCAGCTGCCATATCTTCGACCACTCTTCCATCTTCCTTAAATCCGTCTCATTCTCTCCTTCCGGCGTGTCCACTGTTGCAGATCTTAGTGTCATCCGCAAAAAGACAAACTTTACCTTCTATCCCTTCCGCAATGTCGCTCACAAAGATATTGAAAAGGACCGGTCCCAACACCGATCCCTGAGGTACACCGCTTAAAACCGCTCTCTCTTCAGAGAGAGTTCCATTTACCATCACACATTGTCTTCTGTCCGTCAACCAGTTTGCAATCCAGGCCACCACCTCGGCACTCACTCCTAAGCTTCTCATTTTATTCACCAGTCTCCTGTGCGGGACAGTGTCAAAAGCTTTGCTGAAATCCAAGTAGATGACATCGCGTGCTCTTCCTTGATCCAATTCCTTGGTTACCCAGTCAAAAAAGTCAATCAGATTTGTCTGACAGGATCTTCCAATGGTGAATCCATGCTGCCTCTGGTCCAGCAATTCTCCCGACTGTAGATAGTTCACTATTCTCTCTTTCAACAGTGACTCCATTACTTTTCCCACCACTGAAGTGAGGCTAACCGGTCTGTAGTTACCAGCCTCTTCTCTGTTCCCATTCTTGTGAAGCGGGTCCACCGCCGCTCTCCTCCAATCATTCGGCACCACTCCCGTTTCTAGGGATCTATTGAACAGGTCACTCAGCGGACCCGCCAGCACATCTCTGAGCTCCCTCGGTATTCTGGGATGAACTTCATCAGGCCCCATGGCTTTGTCCACTTTCAGTTTCATCAGCTCTTCCCATACATTTTCTACTGTAAATGGAGTTACATCTACTCCATTCCCCTCTAGTTTCTTGTTAACTAGTGACGGACCTTCTCCAGGGTCCTCTTTAGTAAACACAGAACTGAAGTATTCATTTAATATTTCTGCCATTTCTTCGTCTCTCTCCACACGTTGATCCTTTCCACCTTTCAATTTCACTATACCACTTTGAACTTTTCTCTTCTTTATTAAAATTTCTCTTCTTTATTAAAAATTCTCTTCTTTATTAAAACTTTTCTCTTCTTTATTAAAAATAAAGAGATCTCACCTTCTTTATTTTTTGTGGGTGTCCCTGTGGCTCCACTTCCAAATTCTCTGGCCTTGAGCATCCATCACAGCAGATTGGTTTCCTGCTGCCCCTACCCTGACAGTTAAAGATTTACAGTTAATGTCCACAGGGGTTTTTGGTAGTTATCAGGCCTTTCGCATGGCCAACATATGATTCTGATGGTGCAGAAGGCACCTTCCTGGAATCGTCTTGGCAGGAATATATTGAAGCATCCAGCCTGGAGGGGTCTTTAACGCTACCTATGATCTGCTGTGCAGTGCCAGCATTTCATTTTCAAGCACTGCCCTTGGGCTGGTATTCACCCTAAGAATCTTTTCAAAGGTAGTGTTGGTAGTGACTGCGATGTTGCGCTAAGAAGGTATTTTGGTTCACCCATTTTTAATGAGTTGATGAGAGCGCAATGGTGTTTGTAGATGCAGTGAGTACTACAGTTTTCCCCAAGAGCAATCTCCAGCTATCTCAAGACACTGCAGTATCTAAGAACTCAGTTTACTATATGGATAGGACACATTCATCTAATGCAAAAAAACATCCAGGACTTGTGTGGTCAAATCCAGAAGTTCGGTTCGGCCAGAAATCAGACAAGTGGGGTCCTACCAACAGGTTCTTGGGGCCAGGCTGGTAGCGTTGGACCTAGGGCCATGAGCAGTGACGAACGTGCGTCTTCTGCAAGAGATGTGCTTCCAAGTGGAACTCCCAATCTCCAGACTACTCCAGGCGTCTGCTGCCAGAGAAGGCAAGACTGAGTTTATTCTGGTGGATGGTCTGTGATCACTAAGGATTGGGAGTAGACTTGGTGGCACCAGTTGAAATCATTGGAATCTCTGATGCCAGTCTATCGACTAGGATGGTGCTCTGTCTGTTTACTCAAGGGTGGTGGACTGCAGAGGAAAGGGGCTTTTCTGTTAGTGCAAAGCCAAGGTGATTTGGCTGGCTGTTGTAGATTTTGCACTTTGGATAGTGGGCCAAGTGGTCAAAATGAGATACAACACCACTACAGTGGAAGCATATATAACTCAGAGGGACCTGACATCCTTTAGTATTCTTAGAATTAAACCCGCTCCTTCATTGGGGTAGAAATGAGTTGGAGGCCTTGTTGGCATCTTATGATAGGCATGAATGATGTACAGTTTGACTTAGTTGTTATGTCCTAGACCCGGTGAAAGGTCTCTCTCCTAAAGGGCCATCTAGATATCTGTCGGATTGGGATCTGATGGTGCTCAGCAATAAGGTGAAGGCATGCAAGGTTTTCGGCCAACAGAGGGCTGCATTTACATCCAGGTTCTATGCCCTCATATAGGGTTAGCTACCAGAGGCACTTCTGTATATGTTTACCCCATGGCTCATAATAGGCAAGGTAATTTGGAGGGTCACTAGTGTTTCCCACCCACCCCATGATATTTTTTATTATATAGATTATTACTCCTGTTAGGAGGAAAATCTTCAAAATAAGTCAGTGATTTAGAAGAACATGCAATTATCCCTGATTGTAGTGATTAACTTTAGTCCTTTTGCTGGTCATTCCGAAACTAATATTTGCCTAGTAATCAAATTTAAAAACTTTATAGAGTTGACACCTAATACATTTAAAACCCCTGGACAAATTTAAAACCCCTAAATTGAGAGACATACCTGCTCTTTAAACAGATTTTAAAACTTCAGCAACTCAACAAAATTAAGATGCAAACAGAAGTTCAGCAGTGAGATTGGGGGATTATCTAGTCTTGTACACAGAGTGCTGCTATATGTATGATGATCAGGTATGAGGTGGTGTTTTCAAATGGCTAATAAAATCAGTGTGCAGCAAATTTTGAACTGTATCAATGAAAATGCTCCACATTATCAGAGAGGCACCACAGAAAAAGCCATCATACAGCCACCTCTGTGTATTGGGGTTCAATCTTCAGAACATGTGTAAAACCACAAATGAGACTTGCAACAATATTGTTAGCGTTTGTGAAGATCTCTCAGTAATCGACCTCAGTGGATTCACATAGATGAGGAAAACTAAGCAAATTAAAATTTGTAAATTTTTAAAGTGTGAATTTAATAACCTTTCCTTTCTCTTCCTTCTCAGCCAAGTTCTTATCACCCTGTTATATGTAACTGCCTTTTCAACACCATTGTTATAGTTATGTTTACTATGCACCCCTGTTTTATGTGAACCAGCACGATGTGACTGCTGTCTCGAATGCCGGTATATAAAAATCTGAAATAAATAAATAAATAAAACTGAAAACAACTCTGAGTGAAGATCGTAATCTAGAAGAACATGAGTAGGAAGATATATTTAAATATCTATTTAAGGCTTTTCTTTACCGACATTAGTCAGGGACATCATGCCGGTTTACATCGAACAAGGGGGAACAACATAGAGAAATCAGTTACAGAAAACAGGGAGCAGCAAACTGGGAGATGCGAACGTAATATGTATAATGGAAAAGAATAGAGGCATAAGTAAGTTATCATAGAACAATAAGAACATAAGAAATTGCCATGCTGGGTCAGACCAAGGGTCCATCAAGCCCAGCATCCTGTTTCCAACAGAGGCCAAAACCAGGCCACAAGAACCTGGCAATTACCCAAACACTAAGAAGATGCCATGCTACTGATGCAATTAATAGCAGTGGCTATTCCCTAAGTAAAATTGATTAATAGCCATTAATGGACTTCTCCTCCAAGAACTTATCCAAACCTTTTTTGAATCCAGCTACACTAACTGCACTAACCACATCCTCTGGCAACAAATTCCAGAGCTTTATTGTGCGTTGAGTGAAAAAGAATTTTCTCCGATTAGTCTTAAATGTGTTACTTGCAAACTTCATGGAATGCCCCCTAGTCCTTCTATTATTCGAAAGTGAAAATAACCGAGTCACATCTACTCGTTCAAGACCTCTCATGATCTTAAAGACCTCTATCATATCCCCCCTCAGCCTTCTCTAAGCTGAACAGCTCTAATCTCTTCAGCCTATCCTCATAGGGAAGCTGTTCCATCCCCTTCATCATTTTGGTTGCCCTTCTCTGTACCTTCTCCATCGCAACTATATCTTTTTTGAGATGCGGCGACCAGAATTGTACACAGTATTCAAGGTGTGGTCTCACCATGGAGCAATATAGAGGCATTATGACATTTTCCGTTCTATTAACCATTCCCTTCCTAATAATTCCTAACATTCTATTTGCTTTTTTGACTGCTGCAGCACACTGAGCTGACGATTTTAAAGTATTATCCACTATGATGCCTAGATCTTTTTCCTGGGTGGTAGCTCCTAATATGGAACCTAACATCGTGTAACTACAGCAACGGTTATTTTTCCCTATATGCAACACCTTGCACTTGTCCACATTAAATTTCATCTGCCATTTGGATGCCCAATCCAAGTCTTGCAAGGTCCTCCTGCAAAGTATCACAGTCTGCTTGTGATTTAACTACTCTTAAATAATTTTGTATCATCTGCAAATTTGATAACCTCACTTGCCCTATTCCTTTCCAGATCATATATATGTGTATATATATATATATAGAAAAGCACCGGTCCAAGTACAGATCTGAGGCACTCCACTGTTTACCCTTTTCCACTGAGAAAATTGACCATTTAATCCTACTCTCTGTTTCCTGTCTTTTAACCAGCTTGTAATCCACGAAAGGACATCGCCTCCTATCCCATGACTTTTTAGTTTACGTAGAAGCCTCTCATGAGGGACTTTGTCAAACGCCTTCTGAAAATCCAAATACACTACATCTACCGGTTCACCTTTATCCACATGTTTATTAACCCCTTCAAAAAAATGAAGCAGATTTGTTAGGCAAGACTTCCCTTGGGTAAATCCATGTTGACTGTATTCCATTAAACCATGTCTTTCTATATGCTCTACGATTTTGATCTTGAGAATAGTTTCCACTATTTTTCCCGGCACTGAAGTTAGGCTCACTGGTCTATAGTTACCCGGATCGCCCCTGGAGCCTTTTTAAATATTGGGATTACATTGGCCACCCTCCAGTCTTCAGGTACAATGGATGATTTTAATGATAGGTTACAAATTTTAACTAATAGATCAGAAATTTCATTTTTGAGTTCCTTCAGAACCCTACAATACAAAGACATAAAATGGGAGAAACATAACAATGGAAAACTAATTAGAAGAAGATGCATGTGGGAATCTAGGCTGGGGTTTCCCTCTTACTCTCTAGGCTTATTTATTTATTATTTTTAATATACCGACATTTGATCTGAGATATCACCTTGGTTTACATTCAGGTACTGTAGGTATTTCCCTATCCCCAGAGGGCTTACAATCTAAGTTTTGTTCCTGAGGCAATGGAGGGTAAAGTGACTTGCCCAAGGTCACAAGGAGTGACAGCGGGACTTGAACCCTGGTCTCCTGGTTCACAGGCCACTGCTCTAACCACTAGGCTATTCCTCCTCCCAAGCTTAGGCTTGCTCTTTTTTTTTTTTTTTTTTTTTTTTAATTTGCTGGATAGCAGACTCCACCTTAATACAGATTTATTGCAGTTTGTTCATTCCTTTTCTGTTTAAAGGGCAACAGCCCATCTCATGAACATAAAGATTAAGAGAAAAATCATTCCAGCTATGGTTTACCGTAGCCAGCAACTTGTCCTACCAGCTCTGGGACCTTTCCTGAAGATTAGGTTTTTCTGCTAGGATTTCTGGTTCTTTATCCAGGCTTGATTCTCTGCAGCCTGGGCCTGAAGTCAGATTGACTCTGGTTTCAGGACTCCTAGGCTTCTTTCCCTCTGCCTCCAGGCTGTCACACTTCCTGTTTCCTTCCTTTCTGTTTTAAACTGCAAGAAACAGGCTCATGTGGTGAGTCAGTAGCTTTTTTTTGTTTGTTTTTTTAAAGCAGAGCAGTCTTAACTCTTCTTGGGGAAGGTATATGCTTCTACCCTTTGTCTCTTACAGTACAACAATCCAACATAAGTTATTGAGAGTAAATATTAGTAAAGGATATTATAGGAGATTGAAACGGATATTGAGAAGTAGTGTAACATGAAATAAGATAGACAACATCAATCAACTTGCAATGCTTGCACTCTCCTTCATTTTTGGAATCTCAAAACAGTTGGATATAAGAGCAACCTATGAAAGCCAGTGTAGTCAACCAAGATTATACATCCCAAGAGCTAAGGCTGGTATGGGCCTTATAGAAGTAAATTACACATGTACAATTATGTGCAAAAGTTTAGGCATCCCTGGTCAAATTTTGTTTTCAGAAGCTAACACAGCCTAAACATAGAACAGTTTAAACATGACACCTTTCTACAATTTTTAGTGCAAAATGACTGTTTTTAATAGATTGAAAATACTAAAATAATGAATATGGTATGTTTACCCTTCCAATTGATTCATAACCTTTTGGGCCTTAAGTAGTAAACATGTTAAGCCTTCAATTAGGTGAAGACAATTCCACAGTTGTAAAAATACTTTGACCCTTCTAACCTCTCGGGCTGTGATTGCTCTGTCTACTTTCGACTCAGGGATCCTTTTAAGTAACGGCTATCTGAGCATTAGAAAAATGAAGGTAATTGACTCTTACAAAGCAGGGGAAGGCTATAAAAAAAAAAAAAAATGTGACTGCTTCCAGCTAGCAGAAACATTAAGAAATGGAAGTTACAATATCTTGCATGGTTGAAACATACGATTTGACAAGGGGGACCTAAATGTTTGCACACAACTGTAGAGCTATTTGTATCAGTCTTCAGGCATATCTAACAGTATCAACAGCTCCAAATACTCGGTGCTGAAGTATGAAAATGAACAGCCAAAACTGGTCTCCCTTTTTAATCATGGACAAGCATTCTGATGAGTTAAAAAAAAAAAAAAAAGCAACAATTTGCAAAATAAAAATTCTTTAAAGAGTTATATCTGCAAACAAGGAAAAAAATATGCTAAGGTACAAATTCAGCAGGGAGTCCAGAAAGTTACTTCTACAACCACAAGTGGATTCAGCCTGTCACAGTAATGGTTAAGGAGCGGTGAGCTTCAACCTAAAGATGAGATTAATTGCAGCACAGGACCTGGTACCAAAGGTAAAGGTTCACAGTCAATATAGAAAAATGACTAATAAAATAGATAAATAGCAATTCTAGCATAGAACTGGAAACACATTTCTCATTGCTGGTTGTAATGTGCTGGTGTCTAAAGGATCTGTAAACAGAAAAGCACAAAGCATGGCTGAGACACTGGAAATTGTATAAAAGCTATAACATCGCTGACCCGGAAAAACCCTGGGATCATGACGCTAACAGAATTGTAGAGAATGAGGAAATTGGGACGTTTCCATTTCAACCAATGAAAAGGTGAATGAAAAACCAGACAGTGTAGTAAAGAATGGCACTGCTAATAGAAATGTCTGTACAACGTATGGAGAAAGAAAAGATCAAATAGCAAGAAAGGCAATCGGACCAAGAAAATGTGGCAGAAAGAAACGAATATTGGGTGCCACAGCATGATAAAATAATAAAAACCTTCTAAGTGCAATTTGATATGTTGCCTTTGACATATTGCAACCTATGAACTTCGGGAGGCTTTTTGGCACAATACAAGTATCAAAGCAAGCACTAGAAATAAATTTGAGAGATTGAGATCATATCCAACATATCCTGATTAACGAGCGAGGTTCATTTTTGCTGTTATTTGCAAAACTAACTCATTTGGCAAGACTATTCCAAAAATGATTTGCAAAACTGTCTTACACTGATTCTCTGAGTTAGCGCATGTGACTCATCAAAAAAAAAAAAATAAACTGGACAAATGCATATATTTGTGGCTCCTTTTCAAAATACGGAGATTAAAATCATACAGTATAAATAACATTTTGAGCTGATTCATACACTGCGGCTTGTGAACAGCCAGTCATACTGCATCTTGCTCAACATTTGCAAGTGTCAAACATTTACACTTTCTTTTTTTGCAAACTATCAAGCATTCAAGTGTTTTACAAACAAGTATATGTCTCTGTACATAACTCTGCAGCTGCTTAAACAGTTACGCTTTTTCAGACAATCATAATTTATTTCGATTTATCCATCTTTTTGGATAAGAAATCAATTAAAGCAACTGCACAACGTATTAGAATAGCAGCATACCATCAGAGACTTTTTTTTTAAATTTAAAAGTGCACAAGAATCAAACCTTTTCCATTGGGGGAAAAAAAACTGTAGAACTAGGGGTTATGTTATGAAACTCTAAGGGTGGACTCTGGAACAATATCAGGATATATTTCTTCATAAAAAGGGTGGTGGATGCATGGAATACCCTCCCGGAAGTGGTAGTGAAGAGAAGAATAATAATGGCATTCAAAAGTGTGTGCGATAAACATAGAGGATCCCCTAGTGGCTGAAGGATAGGAAATGAAGAAAAAGGGGGAACTGGGGTAACTTGCACAGAGCAGCAATTATTACCCTTAACAGAAGGCATGGAGAGTAACATGCACAGAGCAGCAGTTACTACCCTAAAAAAAGAAAAGCTTACTGAGCAGACTGAATGGAACACTTAAGTCTTTTTCTGCCATGATTTACTAAGTTACTGCTTTACTATGAGATCTGAACTGAAACTGCTTAAAAATAGATTTCCTAGCGTGTAGACAGATGGAGTTAGGACCAGTGGTTTATGCTCCCCTGATTGCAGATAGAGACGGAGCAAGCTGACGTCACAGTACATATACTTCTGCAGTGACCCCAAACTGCCAGTATTCTCCATCTCCAGCAGATGGTGGACATGCATCTCCCTATGGGGACTGCGTCAAGCATTTTGGAAGGAGAAATCTGAAATTCTAAATTCAGGAAAAGAAAGCCCCGCTGTCCTGCGGTAATACCTTAGACCCTCCCCCAATTGAGAATCCTAAGGTGATTTCCATAGTCCCTTAGAGGTGTGCCTTGGTCCAGTAGCTGGTTCCCAGCATGGACTTAGCTGCTTGTACAGCAGTCAGCATGGTAGGCAGCAACGGCATTTTCGCATGCTCTTTGTGTGCTTTCTGCCATCTACAGGACATCAATGTGCACAGTGCATCAGCTCTGCCCATGTGTTGGGCATGCTGCGCTAGGCGTGACTTTTACACGCATAACTTTTTTAAAGTATGGTGATACGCTCCAGAGGGGCACACTAGTAATGCGTGTGCCTTGCCGCGCTTATTGCTGGAGTGCCTAAAATTTGTGCGCGTAACTTTGAGCATGAGCCATTTGAATGTAAAATTACCGTTCTTATGTTCTTACCGCTGCTCATGGCACCGGTAAACAAGAAGCCTAAGCGCCTTTCTCTTTGTGTCGCCTGTCAGGTCAGTCTGAGAAGCACTAATATATCTTCCAACATGTATCAGTGCTGTTCAGATGCTCGGGGAGAGTTGTCTTCCTTAGATTTTGCTACACCTGGATCCTCTCATTCTGATGGTCTGGGTATGGTTTTGGCTGAAAGTACACCAGATCTTTGTACTCCCTTGTCTGGCTCCTCTGCAGGAGATGGCAGTTCAGTTGGGCCCACTGCCGTACCTTCTGAGCTTGGTCTGGATCCGGCTGCTCTTTCTTGAGTGGAGATTTTTCAAGGTTTACAAGCCTTTGTTCACTTTGCCCAATCCGATCAGGTCGGACCCTCAGCCAGTGGTCCCTCCCTCTTCTAATCCTATGGTTATGCGCCATGGCATGCCTTTGTTCGCCACAGTATCCCCGGTGGGGACCCGGATGGCACGGATGATGAAGCAGATCCTGTTTCTTTGAAAGATGAAATTCCTGGTTTGGAGCCATATCGAACCATGTTACAGTTCTTTCATAGAGATGAACTACTAGTTCTGATTTCCAAGACATTGAAGCTCCTGGGAGCGCCTGGGGCGGATTCTATGACAGAGACGAAGAAGAAGCCCATTTCTGTTTCCTTGAATAAAGCCTCTTGCTTTTTTCCTGTTATGGCTGCCATTCAAGAATTGATTGATCTTGAATGGGACGTCCTGGAGGCAGATTTCAAGGGTGATCGGGCATTGGAAGGACTATACCCTCTGGATCCAGCTGTGAGAGAGCATTTGCATTTTCCAAAAGTTGATGCATTTGTCTGCGCCGTATCTAAACGTAAGATTATTTCCATGGAGGGGAGGAGCGGCCTTCAAGGATGTTGCATGATAGGCGGATTGAATCTATCCTTAAGCAGGTCTTTGATGCAGTGGCGATGATCTTGCAGATTGCTTCTTGTGGCACGTTCTTGTCTGCTTCTCTCTCAGGAGGTGGATGATTCGCGGGGTCAATTCCAGAACAGTTATGGAAACTGCTGCTGCCTTTTTGGTAGACGTGGGCTGTGATTTGGTCTGTACCTTGGCCAGAGGAGTGGCTCTGGTAATGGGGACCAGATGTCAGCTGACACAGCCTTCAAGGCTAATCTTACAAAGATGCCCTTTAAAGGGTCACTCTTGTTTGGAAGCGAGTTCAAAAAGCTGACCAGTAAGTGGAGTGAATCTCCAGTAACCCAGTTATCGAAGAATAAAAAGCAATTGCAGCGCCCTTTTCCTATGAGGGGTTGTCTCAAGGGTTTTAAGCATTTTTGTTCCTACAGAAACCCGACTCTTCAACAAACGCTCCATTTTTGTAAGTCTTAGTCCTTTCATCCCCGATAGAGAGGAGCAGGCTCGGGTGGTGGCCCATCCCAAGCTTCCCCACAGAAGTTGGCTGACCCACCTGCAGGAGGCGGAGATAGGGGGACACCTATCTTTCTTTAATCAGAGGTGGGTCGAGATCACATCGGATCAATGGATCCTGGAGGTGATACAGGCAGGATATAGAAACATAGAAATGACGGCAGAAGAAGACCAAATGGCCCATCCAGTCTGCCCAGCAAGCTTCACACATTTTCTCTCTCATACTTATCTGTTTCTCTTAGCTCTTGGTTCTATTTCCCTTCCACCCCCACCTTTAATGTAGAGAGCAGTGATGGAGCTGCATCCAAGTGAAATATCTAGCTTGATTAGTTAGGGGTAGTAGCCGCCGCAATAAGCAAGCTACACCCATGCTTATTTGTTTTACCCAGACTATGTTATACAGCCCTTATCGGTTCTTTTTCTTCTCCCCTGCCAATAAGCAAGCTACACCCATGCTTATTTGTTTTACCCAGACTACGTTATACAGCCCTTATTGGTTGTTTTTCTTCTCCCCTGCCGTTTGAAGCAGGGAGCTATGCTGGATATGCGTGAAGTATCAGTCTTCTCCCATGCTGTTGAAGCAGAGAGCCTGCTTCAACATGTTGAACCATGCTGTTGAAGCAGAGAGCATATGCGCTGGAGTTTCGCAGCATTCCTCGGGATGTGTTCATAGTGTCTCCTTACCACTCCCTGCAGAAGAAGCAGGCAGTGGAGTCTATGCTTCTGAGGCTTCTTCGGCTGAGGGTTGTGGGTCCCGTTCCTATGCCTCAGGATAATATGAGGTGCTATTCTGTTTTTTGTTGTACCCAAGAAAGAAGGTTCCTTTCGTCCCATCCTGGACCTCAAGAGTGTCAATAGTCTGTAGGAGACTCATTTTCACATGGAAACTTTAGATCTGTGATAATGGTTGTACAATCGGGGGAATTTGACCTCCCTGATTCTGTCCAAGGTTTACCTGCATATCCCCATCCGTTTGGAGCACCATTTTCTACGCTTTGTGGTGCTGGATCGCCATTATCAGTTTCGGGCACTGCCTTTTGGTCTGGTCATCACCCCGAGAACTTTTTGCAAGGTTATGGTGGTTGTGGTAGCAGAGTTGAGAAAAGATTGGATCCTGGTACACCCATACTTGGACGACTGGCTGATTCTGTCACATCTTTGGCAGAGATCAGTCTGATGACCAACAGGGTAATTTCCTTGCTGCAGGAGCTCAGTTGAGTGGTGAACCTGGCCAAGAGCAAACTCTGGCCTTCTCAGGGTGTTCACTTTGACACTAGGCTGGGCAAGGTTTTTCTACCAGATGCTCTGATCCAAAAATTGATATCTCAGGTGCTATCTGCCTGATGGTGTAGAGCTATCTGCAAGTGCTCGGTTTGATGGTGGCAACCCTGGAAGTGGTGCCATGGGCGCATATGCGTCCTCTTCAGCGCTTTCTGCTGTCTTGATGGAACCCGCAGTCTCAGTACTATTCGGTTCAGCTCCACTTGCTGATGGAAATCTGCTCTCGCCTCCAGTGGTGATTGCAGGAAGCTCCATCTGTAAAAAGGAGTTTCCTAGTCCTCCCTGAACTGGTTGGTGCTCACGACAGATGTAAGTCATCAAGGTTGGGGAGCTCAATTCAGGAACTGAGTGCCCAGGGCTGCTGGACAGCCGAGGCTCTCTGGAACATCAATCGCCTGGAAACCTGGGCGGACAGGGTGGCTTGCTTGCAGTTCAGCTACAGACTACTAGGTCAAGCAGTCCGCATGATGTGGACAGTGCAACGATGGTGACCTACATCAATCGCCAGGGAGGAACAAAGAGCCAGCAAGTGTCGCAAGAAATAGACCAACTTATGGAATGGGCGGAAGGACATCCTCAGATGATCTCGGCCTCTCACATCACAGTAATGACAACATACAAGCAGACTTTCTCAGCAGGGAGAGTCTGGATCCCGAAAAATGGATGTTGTCTGCCGAGGCATTTCAGCTGATAGTGGAGTGCTGGGGCCTTCCATCCTTAGTCCTGCTAGCGACTTCTTGCAATGTGAAGGTTAATTGTTTCTTCAGTCACAGTAAAGATCCATGGTCCCTAGGCATCAATGCTCTTGTACAGGTCCGGCTGGAAGATGAGTTGCTTTATGCCCTTCCTCTGTGACTCTTGCTGGGCAGGGTCATTCGCAGAATCGAAATCCACAGGGGGCTAGTACTCCTGGTGGCTCTGGATTGGCTCAGGTGTCTGTAGTATACGGATTTTCGAAGACTCTTCCGCCGCACATGGATCTGTTGCAGCAGATATCTGGCCCGGTTCTTTCTTATGGTTTGGCCCTTGAGAGGGCTTGCCTGTTGAAGTGTGGATATTCTTCTGCAGTGATTGCTATCTTACTCTGTGCTTGGAAGTTCTCCTCTTTTCTAGCATTTGAGCGGGTTTGGAGAGTGTTTGAGGCGTGGTGCGAGGAGCTCTGTGTTCTTCCTCATTCGGTTAAGATCCCACTTATTCTGGATTTTTTTTTTTTTTTTTTTCAGGATGGGTTGAATAAGGGATTGGCACTTAATTTATTTATTTATTTATTTATAGATTTTTCTATACCGGGGTACGTAAATAACATCACCTCGGTTTACATTCAAACAGTAATTCAGCATTGCGCTTTACAATATAACAAGTTAACTAAACGAAAAACAATACAGTATATAACTTTATATTAATAGAATATCAGCAATATATGAGAGATTGTGGCAGTTAGGAAGAGTAGTTGAGGATTCAGATCATTGATAGTAGGCTTTTTTAAATAGCCAGGTTTTAAGGTTTTGTTTACATTTTTTGTGACAGAGTTCCTGGCGTAATTCAGAGGGCATGGTGTTCCATATTGTTGATCCAGCAATGATGAAAGATCGTTCTTTTGTACTAGAGAGTTTAGTCAGATTGGGTGCTGGGATATTTAGTTTGGCTAAATTCTGGAATCTCGTTGGGCGGGAAGACATTTTGAATTGTAGTTGATCTGTAAACCAGAGCATTTCTCTGTTTTGAATGGCTTTGTGTATCAGCGACATAGATTTATAAATTATCCTGTAAGCCACAGGTAGCCAGTGCAAAGACTGAAGAGCTGGAGTGATGTGATCATGGCGGCTTGTGTCGGTGATAATGCGGGCAGCTGCATTTTGCAGCATTTGCAAAGGTTGAATGGTGGCTTTGGGTAGACCCAGTAACAGAGCATTGCAGTAATCAATCTTTGATAAAATAGTTGCTTGTAAAACTGTGCGGAAATCATATTGGTATAATAGAGATTTAATCCGTTTAAGCGTAAATAGCTTAAAGAAACCATTTTTTACCGTATCCGCGATGAATTTTTTAAACGTGAGATTGCTGTCAATGATGATACCAAGGCTGCGTACTTGTTGTGAAATTCCTTGAAGGTTCAAGTTGCAGTTCTTACATGTTTCAGAGGCACGGTAAGTGGTGTCTCCGTATCGTCCCATTCAGATGCGGTCCATTTCTTGAAGGGAGTAAAGCACCTTCGGCCTCTCTTACAGTTGCTGGTTCCTTTGTGGAGTCTTAACCGCTATATAGCCTTTCCTTGCATTGATTGACCTTAAAGATAGTGTTCCTGGTGGCTATGTGTTCTGCGCATCGCATTTCTGACTTGCAGGCCTTGTCTTGTCAGGAGCCATTCCTTCGGGTGACTCCAGGGGTGTTGCAGTTGTGTGCTGTTCCATCCTTGCCTAAGGTGGTCTCAGAGTTTCCTTTGAATCAGTCCATTTCTTACTGTCCCTGGATAAGGTTAGGGATGTGGAAGAGTATTGCCCCTGCTTTCCTTGGATGTCAAGAGACTTGTCATGGGGTATCTGGAGGTTTCTGAACCTTTCCAAAAGTCGGATCCTCTGTTTGTCCTTCATGATAGAAGGAAGCAGGGTGAACCAGCTTCATGGACTACAATTGCTCGTGGGATTAAGAAGGTGGCATGGCTGTGTATGTGGATGCTGAAAAGCCATTGCCTACTCAGGATAGGGCTCATTCCACTAGAGCTCAGGCAGTGTCATGGGTGAAGGTTAGGTTGTTGTCTCCTGTTGACATCTGCCGAGCTGCCACGTGGTCCTCCTTACACAACTTTTCCAGGTTTTATCGTCTGAATGCGCTGGCCTGGGAGGATGCAGCCTTTGCACATGTGGTATTGATTGGACCGCAGGCAGCCTCCCACCCTGTTCGGGAGTGGTATTGGTACATTCCATTGGTCCTGAATCCATCTGTCTACACGCCTGATAATTTTGTTTTACTTAGTGCAGACAGACTCAGCTTCCTGTCCTTGGCTGCCAACTGATTGTATCAATAGTCCTCCTGTGGAGATACGTATCCCAAGGGATTACTTGTAAATCTTCATCCAGTCCCTAGCTTTGGGTGCCTATGTTCTTACTTGAGTTCAGTGTTTATTGTGGGTTGAGTACAGTTATGGTTGTTTTGTTTTTTCTTTTAATAATTTTTTTAATAGTCTGTCCACAGTTGCTTTTGAAGAGAATACTGGCAGACTGGGATTACTGCAGGAGTATATATACTGTGACTTCAGCTTGCTCCATCTCTGTCTGCTGGCAGGGGAGCATAAACTACTGTTCCTGAGTCCATCTGTCTACACTAAGGAAAACGATTTTCAGGTAAGTAATTTCTCCAGTAAGCTGAACATTAAAGTCTAGTATCTAAGGAATGAACTAGTATATAAATCAACAGTAATGGTAGCAGCTTAGCAATAGAAGAAAGTGTTAAACCGTAGGGAATTGAACTAGAAATAAACTGTCAATAATGACTAATTTGTCACTGCATTATTGTTGATTTTACGTTATATACCTAATCATCTCTGCAAACCAAATTGTAGCAGCATGTTCAGGGTACTCAGAAATTAGTGCCAGGCAGTTTATCACAGTCAATTTCATTTAATGCATGCTCTTTGAGTGGCGGAAATTATGGGTTTGGCATTAAAGGCGTGGCAGAAGCACTAGGCTTTACTAGCTTCCTGAAACAGGAGTAATAAAGCATTTGGCAGAGTTCTTCTGGGACAGAATTCCATAGGGTAGATTTGTTCTTGAGAAGCATCATCCTTGGATATCCCTTCTTTTGATTTCTTTTTATTTCCAGAGTTATGGAAGCCCCAAGTGAGCATCTTAGTGGTCTGGAGGGCATGTATTAGGACAACCTTTCGTTCGGGTAAACTGTTATGTCAGTCAATCAAGTGTTTTGAACTTGGTTCTGTAAGAATCTGGTAGCCAGTGTAGTCTGTGTAGGACCGGTGTGATAGTCTTGCAACTGAATTTTGTATTATATGAAGTTTATTTAGGGCCTTATCTGTTCAGTGCCTTACAGTAATCGTCATGTGGTTACTGTGCCATGGACTACTGTGATTAAGGTCATCTTTTCTATGAGGAGGCGTAATCTTCATAAATTACATAGTTGGAAGAGGCAGCTCTTTACTGTTGCTTGGATATGTAGGAGCATGGTTACTGTTATGTCCAGCAGGAATCTGAGGCTTTATACGTGTGACTAGTAGCATTTGAATGGATAATATGTTTTGAGTGGCTCAGACTACCCAGAGCACTATTGGGTTCTCTCCTCCTAATCTGATTAGTAAGCTTTCTGTTTCCGATAACCGAGGGAGAGGGAGTTTGTGCAGCTTGGTTATTTTGAAATAAGATTTCCACCTCCCCTTCCTTGTTCTTCATCTGGGATGGCACAGTATGGAGAAGCCCTCTGGGCAGAATTTGTTCAAGACCCCCCCCTCCTGCCTATTTAACCATGTTTCAGTTATTCCTAAGAGATCTAATATTAGTTAATTTATGTCATGGATCATCAGGAATTTCTTGTTGACTGATCTGGCATTTACTAGGCCTATGTGTCCATATGCCATATGTGAGGAATCTTGTAGTTGGTTGTGGTAGTTTTGCCACCATTTATATGTAGTTGTTTACCCTTTCTTTTTCATTGGATGGCAATGGTTTCCTCTCCCCTGTATCACTGGGATCCAAATTTTGAGGGTCGAAATACATTTTGGTCAGCAATGGGTGTTGCAGTGGGAAGCCTTAGTGGTCACAGAAGGGGCTGCCTTAGGCAGTGATTGTGCTGAGCTTATATTTTACCGTGTTCGATAAGATTGTTTATCCTTTTTGAGTATTTCTATGCAGTGGATGGTTTCATTTTGACTGAAGGTGAGGTTATTGTCAGAGCAGACAGATCATGTATCTGGCTTTTCTTTGAGGGGGTGCCATATTTAGAACATTTAAATGTACAGTCAGAACACTAACTGGGAAACCATTTGCATGAGTCTTGTAATGCAGTCAGGATATTTAAATTGTTTCTATTTTTACCTGAGGGAACCATGTAGTTTCCCTGGCTTGAAAGCAATAATACATTCAGCAACTTTAAATTTTGTCTAGAGTTAGTGATGCTAAATAGAGTACGTTTTTTATGATTTCATTACCTGCAACAAGATCCTCAGACTCTTGTAGCTTGTGTTTGAACTTGTGCACAAAGGGACATGCCGTTTGGCGTAAGCTGGCATTAGCATGCCCCTAAAGAGAGCCAGTCACTGCTGGTGATGTGGAGGGGCTGGGGCTAGGAGAACCCTGTGATTGCAGGCTTGTGGGGAAGGCAGAGTCCTGGGAAATGCAGATCCTACTCCTGTTTTCTCCCTTGAGGGTGCTGATGCCAATGTTGATGTTGAGTGGGTGTGGCTAGGAGAGCCCCATTCGCATGACACGAGGCAGGGTATGCAGGTTTCAGAGGGAAGGGAGGAGCCCTGCTGGGCTTTCCCCTCTCTATTCTGCTGTTGATCCTGCTACCTCCGGGTGCCCTTCTCCCCTGAAGAGGACCAACACCAGTAGTGATGTTAAGGGTGCAGGGCAAGATTGCTAGTTTGCATATACTTCAGGTTTTACTACCCATGCATCTAATTTTCAGTGTTTACATGCCAAAACCCTTTTGAAATTCACTGTAGAGAAGTGTTTTCTGCTCTTTTCTCTGACCCTTTCTCCCTCTTACTTCACTTCATGACCGCTTAAAGTTCTCCAATCATAGGAACCCTCTCAGTGGCTGTGTGGGGGGGGGGGGGGGTGTTGAGGGATCATAGGATGGGATGCAGCTGGTGAGAGGCTTCTGTAGTTTCTTCTGTACAGAAACCCCTAGAACTGATAAACATGGAATTATAAACTCAAGGGTCACTCACTTGGGTCTGGAAATAGATCCGTGCCTTTTGTAAGGTAGATGCTGGTGGATCTTTACTCAGAAAGATGACCTGAAATGGGAAAGATTTTTACTGAAGCTAAATCTGGCAGATAAAGCTCCGAGCCGAGGACAGGCACAGCTCATAGGGTGACAGTCTTTTTAATATAATTCCAGAGTTGGATTTGGAGGTAGAACTCTGTAGTCCTTAAAGTGTAGGTTAAGAATAGAAAGCAAAACTATAGTGCCTGATGTGAAATACACCTTGAGCTCTTATTTGCAAATGGTGAGTAATTAATTAAATCTAATCCAACCTGAAACAGAATCAGTAGGAGCAGATTTTTTATATCGTTACTTATTCTATTGTTTGGATCCTAGAAGCTGAGATTTATGTAATATATTTAGTTATATAGAGCTGAATCTTTGTGTACCCCAGAATTTTAAACATGGGGTTTCTGGGATAAAAATAGCAGTACATCTGGTTTTTTTTTTCTTCAATTTTGTCATTAGCTTCTGTAGTTTGTTAGCTGCTACCATGAGTCCATGAACAACTTCATGCTCTGTAGCTGTACCAGAGATTTTACCTTCACCTAAAGAATCACCATTATTGCTACCACCTTCAGTAGCCCTAAGACTTAGTCTAAGGCTAGGCACCTTTTTTATCCCTAGCAATGTGTGGTCAGTATAAAGTAGAAAAAGTGGAATAAATATAAAGAAGATTCTCCATTATGTCGTTTTCTTTTTGCATCCTTTTATACTTCAGTAATAGTAGATGTCTGACTGAGATATAGTCCAGATGATATGCAACAGCGTCACCATGTGAAAGTACTCAGCAAGACTTTGAGAGACATTTCCTCCATCTGATTATTCTCTCACCCCTAGACCACTGAATCTCCTTTGGGGAGCCAGCAGTGACCTTGTACTTCACCTTTTCACGGAGAGGTAGATTTTGTTTTAGGAAGATGTACAGGTTGTCATCAAAGAAGCTCTTCTGGTATGAGAGGTTTCTCTTATGATCCTCATCAATCAGGAATGCAACAAAATCTATGGAGCTTCTAGCTTTAAACCAGATGTTCACAGGGAAGCAGAGATCTGGAATCAGACATTGCAAAGATCCACCCTCTGTTTGTTCAAGTTTGTAGTGTTCAGCTGTCTTTGCACTGTAAACGATGAGAAGAAATCAAGAATACTGTACAGACAACTGTTTGAGGCCTACTGGTATAACTTCTGGTTTAAAAATCAGTGTAAAAAGCTTTTCCAGCAAGCCAAGCGATAAAAACCTATGCTATTAACCATTTAAAACATTTTCAGATAACCAATTTGACTTTTGCAGAAATTAAAATACAGAAAAATGACCTGTAGAATGGCAGCCAGTCAAGCTAGCCATATCTCAGTGCTTCCATTGTGTTGTCTCAGGAGCAGAAATTCCTGGCCATGCTCTGAGTGTATAACCTCAGAAGAATTTCCTCTGGAGATGTTTCAGGCTCCAGGGAACCAATCCACTGATGCTGGTGGTTGTTGGCGATATGAGTCTGTTTCTTTGGTTGCTGGATTCTGTATGTTGATATTTGCCAGTCAGAAGAATTTAAGCCACCAGTGCAGAAAATGTCTAAAATTAAAAACAAACCACCTAATCGGTTACACCTTCTCAGTTGGAAGTGATCAACATGAAGATCCAGTTTGTCTAGAAACCAGCTTTACGTCTCTAAGAGCTGTAGAAGCCATAAAAACATCCAGCCACTCTGGCAATGGTTTGTCTTCTCCAGCTTGTCCAGCATCTCTAAACAAAGGCACAGATTTTCAACTTTTTCTTAACAGGTTTTTGGTTTTTTTTTTATAATTTTTCAAATCTAACAACTTATGTTTGCATTGCATTATATAAACAGAATAAAGCCTGCTAGAGAAGTATAGCAACAGCAAACGTATTAATTGAACAGTGCAAATAGTGTGTATATTTTAATCCATTTCCCCCATCCCCAAAGTCCCATCCCCCTAACAGTCCGGTGTTCAAGAAGGATGAATGGAGTCAAGCACAGATGGATACGTCTGTTTATTCCGCCATAATACGAATCGATTCCATTGGGACAGATGTTTTTTTAATTAGTTGTTGTCTGATGGCTGTCAGCTTGTTGATACCATATTTTTGTCAAGCGTTGTAGAACCCTTGCACGAGACGGTGCTTCCCGCTTCTTCCATAAACCTGCAATCTCTGCTCTAGCGGCCTGAATAACCTGTTGTATCAAATATATAATCTGCTCACAGAATTCAGGAGGATATATGTTGAGAAATATTTTTGGTTGAAAAGGGACATGTACATCCGTTATGACATAAAATCAATTATCATATTCCAATATCCCTTAGTAAGGAATAGAACTTTGCCCCTACCCTGAGGAGGTCATCTTTTCCATAGAAATCGAAACAGGTGTTTTTGCCAATTACGTAAATCGCTGACTGAAACTGGAATTGGTAAGGTTTGGAATAAATAGCTTAACCTAGGTAATTTGTTCATTTTTATGGTAGAAATTCTTCCCAACCATGAGAGTTCCAACCGTTCCCATTTTATAAATCGTCCTTTATGGTTTTCCACAGTGGGTCATAATTATGCTGATATAGTTCCCCAATATCAGAACCAATTCTGACTCCTAGATATTTGATAGACTTCTTGACCAATTTAAATGGGAATTTTTGTTGCAAGGCTTTTACTTTACTAGTATTTAAGGTAATATTTAACAATTCCGATTTTTCCATATTTAATTTATACCCACATACCCCGCTGAAACGCCCCAGTTCCTGCACCAGATGTGGTAACGAATCTAAGGGTTGTACGATGGTAAAGAGTACGTCATCAGCAAATAAAGAAAGTTTATATTCATGATCCCCTATTCGAACTCCCTGAATGTCTGGTGAATTTCTGATTATAGTGGCTAGAGGCTCTAAGAAAAGAGCAAACGAGTCGGGAAAGGGGGCAGCCCTGTCTGGTCCTCCTTTCAATCGGGTAAGACTTTGAGTATCCTCCGTTTACTTTTATACAAGCATTGGGATTGGAGTATAATTTTCTAATCCCTGTCAGAAAATTGCCACCCAGGCCCATTCTTTGCAAGACAGAAAAAAGATATTCCCAGTGGACAAGGTAAAACACTTTATCTGCATCTATGGTGAGTAATGTCATGGGTTGTTGATTATTCTGAGTATACCATATTAAGTCTATTACTCTTCTGACATTATCTGCTGCTAGCCTACCTGGGACAAAACCCGTCTGGTCTGGATGGATTAAGGAGGTGACAATATTGCTCAGACGTGTGGCCAAAATTTTTGCCAACAATTTCAGATCCAAATTAATGAGTGATATGGGTCTGTAGGACCCACATAGTGTGACATCCCGACCTGGTTTCGCAAAGAGTTATCCCCGCTCTATTTGCGTCCACTGCAATCTCCCCTTCTAGTAACAAATTATTGAAAGCTGCTGTTAAGGGAGGAATTATGGTAGTACTCGGTGATTTATAGAAGCTGGCGGTAAATCCGTCTATGCCCGGCGATTTCCCCGGTTTAAGGCCTTGGATAGCCTTCGAAACTTCTTCTTCCGAAATTGGTTTATTAAGATAATTTTGTTGGACTTGCTCTGCTCGTGGTAATTGTATATTCCCCAGATATGAGTCTATATCCTCTTGTGAAATGTCCTCCCTTTGGGAATAAAGTTGGTGATAGAACTGAATAAATCTCTGACGAATTTTCTCATTGTCAGAAAATATCTCACCAGTTTCTGATCTAATTTTTAAAATTTGATTCTGTGTAGATCAGGCCTTTAACTTTCTAGCAAGCAACCTCCCAGCTTTATTTCCTCCCTCAAAACATTCCTGTTTGGTTCTGTCCATTTGAAACACTATCTCTCCCATTGATAGATTTTTCACTTCCTCTCTCAATTTGTCTAATTTATCTGCCACCCCCTGATCTCCATTTAGTTTATGGCGGATTTCAAGTTTACTCAATTGGGACATGATCTTTGTATGCCTATTGTGCTTAATTTTCTGAACAAAAGATGCCCGTGCTATTAATTTGCCTCTATCTACAGCTTTGAAACAGTCCCATAAAATGTTAGCTGATATTTCCCCTGTGTCATTTTCCACTAAAAATGTCTCCATCTCCTTCCTCAGTACAGAACAAAACTCAGTATCAGTCAATAGACTATTGTTTAGATGCCAAAATCTTTCTCCTGACTGGATACCCAACTTCTGGGTACCCAACTTCTGGGTACCCAAACTGGATACCCAACTTCTGGGTATCCAGTTTGGGTAATTGCCAGGTTTTTGTGGCCTGGTTTGGCCTCTGTTGGAAACAGGATGCTGGGCTTGATGGACCCTTGGTCTGACCCAGTATGGCAATTTCTTATGGGAGAGATCTCTGTAGGTTTGATCTTATTGGTTAGATCCTGTCCACTAGGAAGTAGTCAATTCTTGAGTATGTCTTATGTATTTTTGAATAAAAAGTGTACCGTATTTTCCGGCATATAAGACGCCCCCCCCCCCCCTTTTTATACACATTTTTAAGAAAAAAAATAATTTTACACTCAAACAGGTGCAACCCTATCTATGAAAGGGCAACACTACAAATATTAAATCAGGCCCTAAAAACCCAATACACCTCTTATTAGGAAAACAGAATTAGCAAGCAGCTATAGATCCCCACACAGAAATAATTGTAAAACTATACTAATAAGCAGAATAAATGTTTCAAAACAGCTATGAACAGAATAACATCCAACAATTAAAAACTATTAAAATTTCTCCAAACACCAATAAAATATTTCAAAAAAGCAGACACATTAAATAATTAAAATGGCAGTCAATCAAGAAAAATAAACTTTACTTACCCCCTCTAGCAGCTCTCCTACTCCTCTTCCTCTTCCTTAGGGCCCATGTCTCTCACACACACACCATACCAGTCATGTCCCCATGACCAGTTTGTCTCTCACACACCAATCATTTCCCAAACAGTCTTTGACACACACACCAGACACCTTCCTGAACAGTTTCTCTCATGCCATACACACAGGCTTCCCACTCCCATGTTCTGCTTACCGTACATATACGGGCTTCTCACTCTTATAATCACTTTCTCTGTCACACACACACACACACCAGTCTCTCTCTCTCATTTCCATGCTCGCTCTCCACGTGCACAGACTTCTCATTCCCTGAATCACATTCTTTCTCTCACACACACCGTCACCTTATCAACCAGTCTCTCTCTCATGCACACACACACAGCCCTCCCACTCCCATGCTCTCTCACATAATCAGGCTTCTCACATACCCAGATTTCTCACTTCCATGCTTTTTCGCTCACACTCACATACACATCAGTCATCTCTCTGAGCAGTCACTTTCATTGTCTCTCACATATACATGAGCTCTCTGACCAGTTTCTCTCAATCACACACATGTTCTCAATCAAATGCATTCTCTCACTTACACACAGGCTGGCTGGCTGCTTCTCTCTCTCTCTCACTAACTTCCTCTCCCCTCCCCTGCCCCCCGAGCACAAATGGTAGCTGCTGCAGCCTCCTCCTCCAGCCCCCGCAGGCCAAGAAAGAAGAATCCCATCGGCCGTGGGAGGCTCACGCTGCTGTCTCCTTTCCCTATTAGCTGTTTCGATTGCTCGGGGGCCGATGCTGCTGTCGCCGCTGCTATTTTTTCATGCGGCACGGCTCTTTCTCCTTCCCGCGAACCGCGTATCACTTCCTGTTCCGGTTCGGGGGCGGGAAGAAGAAAAGGCCAGCCGCGGATGCCACAGCTTTTTTTTTTTTTTTTGCACCGCTGCCATTCCCGCTGGGCTTGAACGTGCTAATAGCCCAGCGGCAACGGCAGCAGGGAAGGAAGAGCAGCAGGAGAGACCGGGAGCACGCGACACATCTGCCGGTGCTTGGCGACAACCCCGACTGCTGAGAAGATTTTCAGGGGTTAAAAAGTCGTCTTATACGCCGGAAAATACTGTAATTACACTCAGAAGGGTGGTAGAGTCTCCACACATCTATTAAGTTCCAATCTCTCATAAGAGCTTTCAGACCTTTTCTGTGGCAAAGGGAATGGCTTCCTCCTCCCCCACTTATCTAAAAAGGGATACCGGGTAAGATTGAAGTCCACCCCCCACCCCCCCCAATTATTAAGGATCCCTCTACCCACTGTTGTAATGTTGTAGCCAGTTGTTCAAAAAATGGACCTTTCCTATATTAGGAGCGTAGATATTTACAATAGTGTAAATGGATTTGCCTAATTTAAACTTGACAATGATATATCTACCTTCTGTGTCTCGCACTGTGGATATAATATCTACTGTCACATTTTTGGAAAACAGGTTACCCACTCCCCCATATTTGTGACCTACTGTTGCAGCATCAATTTCTCATATTTCTTCCTAAGATGTGTCTCCTGACAAAGAAGAATATCTACTTTTTCCCTAACAGCATCCTGCAGTAACCTTTTTCGCTTATAAAAAGAATTAAGCCCCTTAACGTTCCATGACATCATTCGTAATTCACCCATCATGGTCGGTTCTCCACCCCCCTCTGTGATAGCCTGCAACTCTCAGAGTATCCAAATGACTCGTTTCCCCTCATAAATGCATAGTATTCATTCCACCTCCCTTCGCTACTTGATGGTAGAATATAGGACTG
The DNA here is from genome assembly GCF_901001135.1 of Rhinatrema bivittatum. NCBI lineage: Eukaryota > Metazoa > Chordata > Amphibia > Gymnophiona > Rhinatrematidae > Rhinatrema > Rhinatrema bivittatum. The sequence goes on along the minus strand of NC_042617.1, from coordinate 585,459,957 downwards.
CATGTTATCATTTATCCCACACACACCCGCCCTATTTATATCTCTCTCGCTCCTGGAGGACTAACGCCACTCAAAGACCTTTCCGGCACCTGAATAGTCCACCGCTCCCCCCCCTTATTAAATGCTATATGTTTAACATCCTAACTCATTTAAACTTTCAAACATAACTTGTTCTCAGTGAGATGCATATATTAGTATAACTCATGACATATAACCCGAGCAACATAACATCCTTACAATAGACCACGTAGGGCCCCTAACCAACAGCTGCTAGCTGGGAAGTAACGATATGGCAGACACCTAGTCTTGTTTAGCTCATGACGCACTGTCTTTGGAGAATCTCTGGTCATCCATTTGCCCCCATGCTGAACTCTCTGCCATTTCTGGGGGATTCCCACCGGAGGACCTGTAATTTGGATCTTGTCTGCTTCCAGCGGATGTTTCAACAGACCAGCAGCTCTTAATAATTTGGATGCTTCTTCCACTGATTTAACTCTGGATGAGACCCCCTGGATTGTAAATTGGAGTCCGAAAGGAAATAACCACTTATATCGATAGTTCCTTTCCCGTAGAACCTGAAGCACTTTTCAAAATTCGTGCCTTTTCCTTATGGTAATGGGAGATAAGTCTTGAAATATTTCCACTTTGGCTCCGTGCCACTGAAAGTCAGTAATCTGTCTTGCTTGTTGTAAGATCTTTTCTTTCTGGTCATAGGCATGGAAACAAACCACTATATCTCTGGGTGTGTTTCCTCTCATTTTGGTGAGGGCCCTATGCGCCCTATCCAGTTTAATTACAGGGAGGTTTTCTGGGATTGCAAGATCTGAGCACAAATATCTTGAATAATCTTTGTGCAGTCCTGGAAGCCTTCACCTTCTGGAATGCTCCTGAAGCATAAATTTCCCCTTCTAGAGCAGTTCTCTAGATCTTCCAGCCAACAGGAATGCTCATCAGCCACTTGCTTTAGCTGAACCATTTCTTTCTGTAAAGCAGTAAATGCTTCTCCTGCTCCTCTGCCTGCGTCTTGAGAGAGTCCACGCGGTTCCCCAGGCCTGCGAACCTGCGGCGAAGCTCAGCTGCTATTTGCTGTATTTCATTTTTTTAACGTTCCCATGCCCTCTTTTAGCTCAACGAACCACTTCTGGAAGTCAGCGCGGGTGATTTCAGGCTCTTCTGCCTCTCGCGACTTACAGCTGCTCTCAGCGATGAGGGGGAGCTCAGCGCTCTCTTCTTCCTGCTCGTGGTCGGCCATGTTGGCTTGGATTTGCTCCGCCGCAGCAGTGGTCCGCGATTTTTTTCCTCGTTGCCATCTGCGAATCTCCCGGGGTCGGGGTTGAAGTTTTTGCCAGGTTTGTGTTATTTTTGGAGATGGATGCAGTTAGATCTCGCTGCGGAGGAGAAGGAGCTCAGTATTCAGGCTGCCATTGTGTCGGATGACATCACTTCCTCCCTTAACAGGTACTTCTAACCAAGGTTCACAAGGTTGACTTTTTTCCTCTCTGGAGACACACCTCCAAGTCTCAAGTCTCACTGGAGAAAGTCCCAAGTCTCACTGGAGAAAAAATGAGGGAGAGAGAATCTGCTATACAGATAAAACCATCTGCAGGTTAGTTAGCAAACTCCAAATTAAAAAAAAAATATTTGCAAAGCTTCATAGATCCAAAAATGTTTCTTCATTTGCTGGAGACCGAGAGATGAGTAGATGCAAGTTCGGGAGAAGAAAAACAACCAATAAGGGCTGAATAACATAGTCTGGTTAAACAAATAAGTATGGGTGTAGCTTGCTTGTTGCGGCGGTTACTTCCCCTACTACCCCTAACTAATCAAGCTTGATATTTCACTTGGATGCAGCTCCATCACTGCTCTCTACATTAATGGTGGGGGTGAAAGGGAAATAGAACCAAGGGTTGCTAAGAGCCAAGAGAAACAGATAAGTATGAAAGGAAAGAAGTGTGAAGCTTGCTGGGCAGACTGGATGGGCCGATTGGTCGTCTTCTGCCGTCATTTCTATGTTTCTATATATCCTGTATGAGCCCTCCATCTTGGATTTGGTCATTCTACATCTCCTGGAAGAGAGGGTATGGCCTAAACTATTATAGGAAATGTTGGAGAAAAATTGTTTTCAAGTCCACTTGCTTCTCACACTGCCAGATAGAAAATGCAGGCTTTTTATTGCTACTGATAATCCGCCTGTTCCTTATTTGTTTTTAACGTATTCAAGAGTGTATAATTTATTTATTTATTATTTTTATTATACCGAGTTTCATGATATGAATCACATCAACCCGGTTTACAATTAACAATGTGAATAATTACAGAGAGTAACATGGTAGAAACATGGTAAATTTAATGGTTAACATTCACATTATGTTGCCATTAATCCATTAAATAACTGTGTGGTGTCTGTATACACCCATTTTGTTGTTAGAAAAGCCATAAATATATTTTAAATCCATCTTTTTGCATGTACTGAGTTTTAACAGTACTTTTTGTTTCTCTTCAGGCATGTGCACAAATATTCAAGCCAGAGACTTGGGCTAGAGGCAGCAGGCCGGAACACACCGCTTCTCATTGTAGCCAAAGAGCACCACCAAGCTGTTGCCAGCGCTCTCTGGAGAAATTTCTTCCCATACCTGAAGAGCCTGAGACTGTCTGAAACACCACCCCTTCAGCTTGCAGACACAGCTGCAGGTTTGTACTGCCTCGCTCCAGCTTCATGCCATCATGTCTTGCTTTTCTTTGGGGCAGACTGCCTTCTGGTCATTTATGTACAGCAGCTCAGCTATGCAAAGACAGAAACTGGTTACATCTAAATCTTGAGGAAGTTGTTTAGGCCTAAACCTCTCAACAGCCAATGTTCATAGGGGCCTAACTCTACGGACTTGAGAGCAATTGCCGTTCACGGTTGTGTGGGTTCTGTTCCAAGGTAAATGTGCTTATTTGCAATCTATATATATATCTAACAGGTGCAAGTTTATGTATATATGTAAAATGTACATTTATGCTGTCGGGATATACAGAAACATTGAGAGACAGCTGGGTGCTTGGCTCACTAGGTTTGCTGCTTCAAATAATCCAGTTGAGTTTTATTATTTACAGATATAATTATGCTGTTGTGCTTGTGACCTAAGCATTTCTGATACACATAGCTGCACAAATGTTATTCAAGACAAAATTTCACACTAATGGTAATGTTTGTACCTCATTACATGGTTTCTAAATGGAAATTTTTTAAAAAATGTATTTATTTCAAATCTTTTATATTTATTTATTTATTTGAAAGTTTTGTATATACCGAAGTATAGCAATCTGCCTTCACTCCGGTTTACATGAGAACAACTTAATACAATGTATGAACATTAGAACAGCTTATTACATTAAATGTACATTTAAACGAGAGACTTATCAATTGAACGACTATTCCTGTCTAGAAACGAAATCTTTCTAACAGCACGCAAATAGAACAAAGATATGAGAGGACCATAAGATAATTTATGCAAGTTACATAGTAACTAGAGAACATCGCTGAACTTATGTGCGATCATCATCGGACATAAGGTACATAAAGCTTTTCCTTGTATGGGTGTGTTGGGACAGAGGGAAGGGTCCGGAGTCGGTAGGCGGGGTATCTAGACTTATTATTAACTAACAGGCCTATCCAGTACCGAGCGGTAGGAAGAGCTGCGTTAGTGCCTACGGCACCCGCGGTTACCGCCCGCACAGTGCAGCTCACCTACCGCTCGATCCTGAACACTAATTATATGTAAATGTAAACCGCGTCCGTAATGCCTTAGTCCCGCACAACCCATTTTACTGGATAGAGCGCCTATACAGTATCCTGGGTGCGCGGGCCTAAGGCTTCACGCCACGCTGGTATCTGTCATTTCAAATGTCATTTGAAATGACAGATACCAGGAAGCAAAAAAACCAAAAACAAAAAGTAAGTCGCTTCGCCGCTTCACTCTTCCCTCCTCCCGGAGCAAGGCTGCTTTTTGCACCCTGCTCCGGGAGGAGGGAAGAGTGAAGCGGCGAAGCGACTTACTTCTTGCTTTTGGTTTTTTTGCTTCGCCGCTGTCAGTGTCCCCCCTCCTCTCGGAGCAGGGCGCGAAAAGCAGCCTTGCTCCGGGAGGAGGGGGGACACTGACAGCGGCGAAGCAACGGCGAAGCAAAAAAAAACCAAAAGCAATTTTGGGTTTTTTTTTTTCAAAAGCGACAATTTTTTTTTTTTCCCAAAAGCGACTTACTTTTGGGATCTGTCAAGATCCCAAAAGTAAGTCGCTTTTGGACGCCTGCCAACTTACTTTTCTGAAGCCATCATCAGGAACACATGCGATCGTAGCTCCTCCCGACAAAGACAAAGATGGCCGCCTGCACGGGGGAAGCGTACAATTGGCCGCTGAAGACGTGACGTCACGTCTTCAGCGGCCAATTGCACGCTTTCCCCGTGCAGGTGGCCATCTTCATCGGGAGGAGCTACGATCGCATGTGTTCCTGATGATGGCTTCAGAAAAGTAAGTTGGCAGGCGTCCAAAAGCGACTTACTTTTGGGATCTTGACAGATCCCAAAAGTAAGTCGCTTTTGGGAAAAAAAAAAAATTGTCGCTTTTGAAAAAAAAAACCCAAAATTGCTTTTGGTTTTTTTTGCTTCGCCGTTGCTTCGCCGCTGTCAGTGTGCCCCCTCCTCCCGGAGCAAGGCTGCTTTTCGCGCCCTGCTCCGAGAGGAAGGGGGCACACTGACAGCGGCGAAGCAAAAAAAAAAACGAAAAGTCGCTTTGCCGTTGCAGTCTCCGTGGCAGCCCCATTCCGGACATCGGAGGGGGGCTGCAATGTTTTTTTCGCTTTTTTTTTGGCTTCAGGAGCAGGGGAGAGGACTGGGGCTGCCACGGAGACCGGCACCCATGATCGGGGCCGGGGCAGGTGAGCGGGGGCTGGGGGAAAGCTTGCCATCTACCCTTACCCCTGCCTCTACCGCAGGGGTCAGGGTAGGCGGTAAGTTTGCAGGTTAAACGCGCGACAAAACGGCAGGGAAAACTAGCGATAGTCGGGGCGCGGGTTACGGGATGCTAGGGAATAGCTAATTCGCTCGTTTGCATGCAATATCGAGCTAATTCGCTCGTTTGCATGCAATATCGAGCTAATTCGCTCGTTTGCATGCAATATACATGCCGCGGGCGGAAGGGGTTGCCCGGGGAATTTAGGACGCGGTAGGAGAAGGTTAAAGGGGATTCGGGATCGCAGGAAGGGCTAACGCGGCCGGAACGTGAGTAAAAAGCGGCTTAGGAGCAGGGTAAACGCGGCCGCACTTTACAGGATAGGCCTGTAAGTATGTTACAACATTAGGAGACCATGGATTGGTGAGAGATGTGGAAAGGTGAGAAATGAGGGAGGAGAACTTTCGAGAAGATTAGTGTGTGTCAAGCAGAGGTGGGTGATGAGTTAGGAAGTTGCATGCGGCTTAAGCAACACCATCTCTGAAAGTTTGGCTGAATATCCATGTTTTGAGTTCCTTTTTGAAGGATTTGATGTCTCTAAGTGTGCTCAGGTACTGTGGTAAGGAATTCCATAATTTGGGTCCAGCGATGGAGAAGGCTCTGTTCCTCGTGTTGGTAAGCTTTGCTAAAGGAAGAGAGGGTATGTCTAGGTGTAGTTTGCAGGCGGTTCTGGTCGCGCGTTGAGGTTTGTGTTTCTGAATCATGTTATTGAGGGAGGTGTTGTCTTCTTTGTAAATTGCATTGTGGACTATTGTTAAGGTTTTGAATTCAATTCTTTGCTCGATCGGAAGCCAGTGAAGACTTCTCAGAACAGGGGTTGTGTGTTCTGATTTCTTCTTGCCGGTTAGGATTCTGGCTGTGGCGTTTTGTAACAGTTGAAGTGGTTTTAAGGTAGATTTTGGAAGGCCAATCAGGAGTGAGTTGCAGTAATCGAGGCTGTTGAAAATAAGATTGTAGCAGTAAAGAGCTATATTTTTATTTGAGCATCAGCTATGGACACCCATGGGTTTTTTTTGGTTTGTTTTTTTTTGGGGGGGGGGGGGGGGGTGTACCTCCCTGAGTGGGATTACTAGGGGACACATGGGACCCTTTTGTGATTCCTGGTTTTTCCCTGTTGTGTTGATTTTACTCTTCTTCTTCTTCACTATTTGACAACTTCTGGAACTATGTGATCTAGTGTGTGAAGTGGTCACCGAGATTGTGATTGACAGCGCCAGGGGCCTTGGAAGAGAAATCTTCCTCCCCATCCAGACTTGAACCTGGAGCCCTAGGATAAATCACCAACTTACATATGCATTTACTTTTTTTTTTGAAAGGTTTTACCTTGCTGTCTGCGGACATGTTGGGCACAACTCCATCTGATCTCCAGCCCCAGCCAGTCTTTTCCATGATGCAGTTGTTTGGATGGGATGATATGGTTTGTCCTCAGCTGGTGACACGATATCTATGCCATCTCCTGCACAACAGGTAAACTGTTCTAAGTCTAGCTCTGTAAGTGAGTCGATTTCTCTTGCTGGTGGTGGGACTGATTTCAGATATAGCCGTCTGCTTGTATTTGAAAGTCATTTGGCAATTGTCAAGTCCCAAAGTGGATGAGATTACAATGGATTTTACATTTCTCTTCCTCTGTGTATATTTTAAATATTTTCCACTTTTCCAGCGTGAGTAAGGCTAGAAGGTAAATCCGTTTTTAGCTTCCCTACAGCAAGTAACACGATTGATCCTTTTTTGTTTTTGTTAGATTGAAAGGGAAGATTTTAGGTTTTTGCCTTTTGTAGAAAAAAAAGTCTGAAAAATATTTTACACAGAATTTTTTCATTATATAATTTACTGGTAATTGAAAATTTATAAAGAAAAAAATTGTGTAAAAATTTTCAGACGTTTTTCTACAAAAGGCAAAAACCTAAAATTTTCTCTTTCTTTCTGATAGAAACAAAAGGATCAATCGTGTTACTTCCTGTAGGGAAGATAAAAAAAACTTGCTTAAATAAGGCTGGCAGGTACGAATAATTGAAAATCTTTTGATGAAATGGGCAAAAAAACCCCCCTGGAAAATGAAAATCCGCTTTTTTCTGCAGTTGCAAACACCCCCCCCCCCCCCCCCACCCACCACCTGCTGCTTGTGTTTTTTTTAACTAAAAAATGTGGAATTGGTCACGTCAGGCATGTTTGGAATTTTGAGCAGAAAGTCTAATTAGGGTGTACAGCACACCCTTATGTAAGGTGATATATGCCCAATTTTTCTAACTGTCCCACAGTCTTTACTCTCTTACTTCACATAAGATGAAAAAATGTCTGAAAGAAAACAATAGCCTGCTTTTTGGTTTTTCTTCTCACTTCCATTTATTGTTTGACTTTCCCTCTTCCTGTTCTTGGGCTACTTTGCTTCCTGGTTTGTACAGTACCAAAAGGGGTTAACTCTAATTCTGTATGGGCCAGTCGTCAATCCCCCTTGTGGGTCCAAAAAAGATCTGTCCACCCCTCCTTCCTCCTAGTTGTTGTTGGCATCGGCAACGTTTGAGAAGGAGATGGAGCACCAAGTTCAGCAGGTGGTGGAGTGGGCACTGTAAGGCTTCGATCCTGTGGCACTGATGGCACCAGACCCAGTGCTGCCCATCCTCATACCACTTCTGGAGAAGCCCAATGTGCTCATTGGTGCGTTAACGACTCAGCTGAAACCAGTTCCTGGGACAGCATCAGTGACCGGCGGAGCACAGAGTTCTCCCCTTACCAATACAATGGTCGAGGTCCACCAAGTCCAGCAGAGACTCTGAAGCCTGTAGCCCCCATCCAGTTCTAGTGGTTCCTGCACCTCTGGATGAAGGTCGAGCACCTAGGGCCCCATCCCCTGTAGCATACGGTGAGGATGAGGGGTCCCTATGACCCCTGGGAAGGTGATCCAAATTAGTTCTCTGAGGACTCTGATGGTCTCCCGTTAGACTCTTCTCCTCCAGATGAACAAAGGAGGTTCCCGCCTGAGGACTTGATCTTCGCACTGTGAGGATGACGGCAGAAGCCATCCCATTTTACTTTTGACAGAGGAGGATACCGGGCTCAAAATGCTTGAGATCATTTCTTCGTGGAGCCTTCTAAGGACATCATGGTGGTCCCCAGTACACAAGATCCTTAAGGAGTTGCTGCTGAGGATTCGAGAACAACCGCTGTGCCTCCTGTTAATAAGAAGGCGGACGGGTCTGCCTCGTCCAGAAGACTGCTGTATTCGATAAGCTTCAGCTGCCTCACCAGCTCTACAGAGAGCCAAGCGCTCTTGGACCAATTCCTCGGTGCCCCCAGGGAAGGACCATAGAGTAATGGACACTCTTTGGGGGGAAGGTATTTCAAGGCACCATGCTCATTGCCCGCATGGCTGCCTATCAGCTCTACATGAGCCAGTACTCATGAGACATCTGAAAGCAGGTGCAAAAGAACATAAATGCCATACTAGGTCAGACCAAGGATCAATCAAGCCCAGTATCCTGTTTCCAATAGTGGGCAGTCCAAGTCACATGTACCTGGCAAGTACCCAAACATTAGATAGATCGCAAGCTACTATTGCTTATTAATTATCATAATAGTTTATGGATTTAACCTCTAGGAGCTTATCCAAACCTTTTTTAAATCCAATAACACTAATTGCTGAAACCACATCCCCTGGCAATGAATTCCAGAGTTTTATGCGCTGAGTGAAAAATAATTTTCTTCAATTTGTTTTAAATGAGCTATTTGCTAACTTCATGGAGTGCCCCCTGGTCCTTCTATTATCTGAGCAGCTGCCTCAACAGCAGCAAGACACCCTTATGTTGCTGGTGCGCAAGGGTGTGGAGTGCAGAAAACACTAGGTTCATGCGACCTACGATGTTTTTGAAATGGCTTCGAGCGTGTCTGCAGCAGAAATCTGTGCCCACAGAATGGCATGGCTGTGGGTCTCGGATTTCCAACCAGATGTACAGGAATGACTCGCAGATGTGCCATGTACTAAAGAAAATCTCTTTGGAGATAGGGTGAGGGTTGCTGTGGCTCAACATCGTGACCACCATGAGAACCTTCAGCAACTGTCAGTACTCTGGACTTGTCTTCCTCATCCAGGAGACCGTCGAGACCATGGCCAAGGAAGTCTTTCAGCAGAAGTACTATCCTCCGCCTCCTCGCTCCTGTAAACATAATCAGGGCTCCTGCAGCCGTCCCAGGCTACAGAGAGCCCCCAAACCCCAGCCATCACTGCAGTCAACTCCGGGGATGGGGTTTTGATTGAGCCATAGGGAGTGCAATCCAGTTGCCCATAACTGCGACGATGGACTCTCTAGTTGGGGGCAGGCTGCGGTTCTTTGTGAATCAGTGGCTCGGTGTAACCTCAGACTGGTGGGTTCTGCCATCATCTGCCAAGGGTACCAGTTGAATCTGTTGGGTGACCTGCCAAATTGCTCTTTGTACCCACATTGGGGGCTAGTAGTGCATCAGGAACTAATACAAGCGAGCTTTTCTCCCTCTTAACAGCTGGAACTGTCAAGGCCATACCACCAGGTCAAAGAGGGCGGGGATTCTATTTCAGGTGCTTCCTGATTCCAAAGAAAACAGAAGGATTCCATCCCGTTCTAGGCCTATAGGCCTTAAAACAAGTTTCTAAAAAGAGAAAAGTTCAAGAAAGGTTTCCCTGGGTACCTTGGTCCCATTTTGCAAACCTAACGGACACATACGCTCATATCAAGACCTTTCCAAGTCACAGGAAGTATCTCTGATTTGTGGTGGGATCACAGCATTTCCAGTACTGAGTGTTGCCGTTTGGCTTGCGTCCACCATTTTGCGATCTTCACAAAATTCTTATCCATGGTGGCGGTGCATCTCCGCAGACTGGGAGTGCATGTCGTGCCGTATCTGGACGATTGGCTGGTCAAGAACACGTCTCAGGCAGGGGTCGCCAGGTCCATGCGCTTGACCATTCAGATATTGGAGTCACTAGCGTTCATTCTCAACTACCCAAAGTCTCATCTCAGCCCATCACTTCAATTGGACTTCAGAGGAGCCCTGCTAGACACGGCTCAGGCCAAGGTCTTTCTACCTTGCCACAGGGCTGTAGCCATGCTGACCATTATGACAGATTCAGCAGAGCCTAGCAGGTGTCAGCCTGGCACATGTTGAGCCTGTTGGACCAAAAGGCTGCAAATGTACATGTTACTCCCTTAACATATTTACACATGCGCAGAGCCAAAAGGACCCTGAGGCCACAGTGGTGCCAGGCCACTCAGAACCTCCAGGATTGCATTTGAGTAACCGCGTCTCTCTGGGACTCAGTGTCCTGGTGGCGGGTACTTTCCAGTCTGGATCAGGGGATCTTATTTCGGAGTCTACCTACTCAAATTATCCTAACTATGGATGCATCTACCCTGGGGTGGGGAGCTCATGTAGATGGGCTCGATACCCATGTTCTCTGTTCTCCTCAGGAAAGCCGTTGTCAATTCAACTTCCAGGAGCTTTGGATGATCAGGTACACGCTATGGGCTTTCAGAGATCAGCTAGCTAACAGACCAACAACCAGGAAGCCATGTGGTATGTCAACAAGCAGAGAGGCATGGGATTGTATCTCCTGTCATGAAGCGGTCCAGATCTGGTTGTGGACCTTGTACTACAGAATGGTACTCAGGGCCATGTACCTGGCCAGGATGGAGAACTTGGTAGTGGATAGGCTGAGCCAAGCCTTCAGACCCTACGGGGGGTAGCGAATTGTATATTCCACCTTTGAGGGAGCCCAGACATAGATCTGTTTGCATCCTCCTGCAACAGGAAGGTGCCTAGATTCTGCTCTCTGAACAGGTCAGATGGCAAACCAGCCTTGGACGCACTTGCCTGTTATTGGGGCAAGGGTCTTCTGTATGCGTATCCTCCGATTACCTTAGTGGCGAAGACACTCTTGAATCTTCGAGGACAGAGGGACTATGATCATCATAGCCCCTCACTGGCCGAGACAGGCCTGGTTTCCACTCCTGCAGGAGCTGTCCATCCAGAAACATATTGGTCTGGGGACTTTCCCAGATCTCTTCATGGAATATCAGGGCAGGCTGCGGTGTCCCAAACTCCAGGCTCTGTCACTCACAGCCTGGATGTTGAGAGGTTAATGCTAGAGCTGTTTGATCTTTCAGAGGATGTGTCTCGGGTCCTGGTGGCTTCTAGTTAGCCTTCCACTAGAAAGTCTTACAGACTGAAGTGAGAGAGGTTTTCTGTGTGTGAAAGCAGAAGACCCGAGATCCATTCTCCTGCCCCACACAAAAATTACCTTCTACACCTACCGGAGGCTGGCTTGAAAACCAACTCCATTAGAATTCATCTGAGTGCAATTGGAGCATACTACTATGCTGTACATGGTACGCCCATCTCTGTACAGCCTATAGTTGTACATTTCATGCGGGGCCTGCTTCAGTTGAAGCCTCCCCTAAGACCTCCCACTGTGTCTTGGGACCTCAACGTAGTATTAGCACAGCTGATGGAAACTTCTTTTAAACTGTTGCGCACCTTTTACCTGATGTACCAGACCTGGAAGGTCATATTTTTGGTGGGGGTCACTTCAGAATGCAGGATCAGCGAGCTCCAAGCCTTAATGACTTATCCACCTTATACTAAATGTTATCACAATAAGGTGGTCTTGTGTATGCACCCTAAGTTCCCGCCTAAGGTGGTGACAGATTTCCATCTTAACCAGTCAGTTGTCCTGCCAATATTCTTTCCCAGGCTCCATTTGCACCATGGAGAACAACTACTGCACAATTTGGACTGCAAGTGAGCCTTAGCCTTCTGTCTGGAGTGGAGAGAAGCCCAAGGAGCAACTTTTTGTTTCTTTTGTTAAGAATAGGTTGGGCGTTGCCATTGCCAAACAGACAATATCCAGTTGGCTAGCAGATTGCATCTCCATCTGTTATGCCCAGGCAGGACTGCATTTTGGGGGTCATGTCAAGGCTCATTCTGTCAGATATGGCAGCATTGGTTGCCCTCTTGCGAACATTTCCCATGGAGGAGATCTGCAAGGCTGTGACATGGAGTTCTCTCCACGCATTCACATCTCATTACTGTCTGGTTAGGGATGGCCAATGCGACAGGTTCGACCAGTCTGCCCTTTGGAAACTGTTTGAGGTGTAGAAACCAACTCTTCCATCCTAGGACCCATTGTTTGGGTTCAGGCTGCATCCCCCTCGGTTACCAGCAGCACTGGTGGTGTTGTGTCCTTTGGCACCTGGTTAGGTTCTGGTCCCCCTTTGTGTTGGAGAGCAGCCTGTAGCTAGGTATTGACCCATGTGTGAGGACTGCCATCCTGCTTTTCCTCAGAGAAAGAGTTGCTTACCTGGTATTCTCTGAGGTGTTCTCAGAGGACAGCAGAATGTTAGTTCTCACGAAACCCATCAGCCACCCCACAGAGTTGGGTTTCTCTTATTTATTTATTTATTTTTTAATCGTAATTCTGTGTTACGAGACTGAAGAGGGACTTCGCGTGGACGCGTGGTATCGAGCATGCTCAATGTGCCTAGTCAAAGTTCTAGAAACTTTGACATAAGTTTTCTGCATTGGGGCTCCATCTGATATCATCACCCATGTGTGAGGACTAATATCCTGCTGTCCTCGCAGATCACCTGTTACAAGTAAGCAACTCTGCTTTATTACCCTCTCTTTTCTAGTATAATTATATCAACTGGTGGAAGTGAAATTCCAGCCTTATCTTCCTGCTAACTTGGAAAGGAGGGGACGTGTTTCATAGATGCTTTCCAGCAATACAAACATCCTTTTTTTGCCCCTCATTGCGCTGCTTCTTTGTTTTCTTCTGTTTGCTGACAGGACGTTAAAATGTACCAAATCTGCAATATGACTGAAAAGTTCTTTGTTTTCTTACATGTATTTAAATCTTCCTCTCTCTCTGTTCAGTGAATTATCTGAAACACTTTCTAGTCCAGCCTACACGTCCTATCAAGCTTTGTCGGTGCGTTCCTGGTTTCGATGTGTTCTACAGATATTCGTCGATCAGCCAGCCGATACCTTGGCAAGGACAGAGCCTGAGAGATCTGGTGGTAAGGGCTTGCATTTACTGGAGGTTTGGGCTTACAGTACAGGTTTTGCATGGGGACCCTTTTTCCCTTAAAAACCCAGTATGCTTTTATGTGTCCTTTTCTAACATACTCCTAGTTTGATTCCATGCTGAAAACAAGAGATTTCCATTTGGAGTGGAAATAGCTCTGTAGAATTTGGGGTGATTTTTAGTAGGCTCCATCCCACAAAACATTGGAGATTTTTCTCAGAATTGTGCATATAAGATCATAGGACAGTTTGCTGTAGGATTATCATCACAGGTCTACGAGCAGGTGACGTTCCATGGGACTCCTATAGCAGTTCTCCGTGCATGACAGTCTCCCATTGGAGGAAGGTACCTAAATCCAACAGCAGACCAGGAAGGTACATAATCATCTCCTAAGCCCTAGGGAAACGTCTTTAAAAGATTCCTCTTTCAAATCACTCACTAGGACCCTCTGCATTTCCTTTTTTGAGCTAGTCACGGGTCTGCCATAAGACAGGTTATTGCATTCTGCAGCTGACACGGCAGGGAGCGTTTTCTAAAATCTGTCGTACCACGCGCTTGCTTATGGTCTATTGCAGCCGTGGTTCTTTTCTAGTAAGCCTGAGCAGTTTTCAGGTGACTTTCACAGAAGAGCACCTGAGCTTCAGCAGTATATTTGGTAATCTGTGTCACATGGCACAAGTCAGTTTCTGTTGGTGGTTCTCCTGGATTTAACTCAGTCTGAGCACCCTCCTCCTGTCTATTCCATTCCTCAGCAGCTGGCAGTGCCACCATGCTGTTACTCGCATGCCTCCTATGCAGTGGGGGCATTCTGTGATAATTCTCTTGTGTGCCTCGCCTCCCCTCCCCTTTATATATTCCGGTCTCAGTTTGAGAATCGGTCATATGGCATATCCCAAGGAAGCAGGCAAAATCATAAAAGCAGGGGCAATAAAGAAAGAGAGCTTGCAAGAAACTTAAATAACCCTTAGAGGTAAAAAATTGGAGCGCATTTAAAACTAGAAATAGTATTAGTCATCTTTTATCCTTTAGGATAAAAGTAATGAGTTAAATTATTTCTTAATTTTATTTTTGCACTGAGTAAAATTTAAGCAAAAGGAGTTTTCTCCTCCTCCTTTAGGCTTCCAGTTCTATTGAAACCTGCCTTTACTGAGGCTGTAGCATCAAAACTAATCTGGGGTTTATCCCTCTCCTTTCCTTCTAGCCCAGCCATTACAGCAACAGTCCTAGGGCCTTCTGGAACCCATTGTGTGTATATCTTGAGTGTGGCCAGTAGGTGTTGCTGTTGAGCGATGATTCGAATTCCCAGGGGCTAAAGATGCTGTTGCATAGCATCCCTCATTGTTGCCAAGCCTGAGAAGCTGGGCCCAGAGAATTAAATCTAAGTCTCCTGCACAGTTTGCATCCACACAAAAAAAAAGCTGCAGTGATTCTTTAGGTGCATTTTCTCCCTCATTACAGCTTGTCTTGGATTTAGTGAGAATCTTTGATGTTGAGAATGCAAGGCATGCAGTAAGAAACATTACAAAGGCTATTATTAGAACGACATTAATGGAGCTGGTCTATGGCAGTGCTATGTGCTGCTGTGCAGACGGATGTGGGTTTGATTCCTGGCATAGGGCGTCTGCTCCCTGGGTCCTTTGGGGATACTGCAGACGTTTACAGCTCCTGGTGGTGGTTATGGAGGGGAGAGTCCCAGTCATCACGACGCCCAGTGGCTGAATCTAGCACCCACAACCCCAGGATTCCGGAAGGACCTCTCACCTGTGAAGCCTGGCTGTGGGGGGGGGGGCAGGGAATCCCTAAATATATGCAAATGAAGGCTCATGGTGCCAGATCTCATTTTGCTTCAGCTGGAAGTCCAAAAGAGCAAGAGGAAACTGGGCTACAAAAAAACCCTAGGTTCCTATGGTCCTGTCTTCCTCAACAACAGAGGTAAATGTAGAGGAAGTTTTAGAAATAGTTTTGAGGGCGAACTTTGTGTTGAGAAGAGTGATGTTTTAAATCTGAAGGCTGAAAAGTGGAAGAAAACTGCTGTTTCTTATTTTGATATCCTTGGAGTCTCTCTCAAAAAACATCATAAATGAAGTTCATCTTCATTTATTTTCCTGTACATTTTTAATACAGATTTTATGATGGTTTAACACAGAATAGCATTTTAAGGTGTTTCTCATTGTTAACTCAATGTATGAATTTTGGTCTTAGTTTCTCTTCTTGTACTTTATCAAACAGGCAGAGCATGTATGAAACAGCTAGGGGAACTGACGAGGTTGATATTCAGACTCTCAGAAGTAGAGACCATCCTCTCAAAGGCTCAGATTGAACCATCGTCCTATAAGCAAGATCCAAAAAGTGCTCTTGTCCAGTTCATCAAGGTACATGTTAGTGTGGCCGTGTCACATAAAGCATACTTACAGTGCACACACCTTCTGGCAATTAAAGATTTTACTTCAAACTGATAGTAACAAAGAGAAAAATGCACAACTAGTATCAATATTTTTCCCGAGGACAAGCAGGAGGGCAGTCCTCATACATGGGTGATTCAGATGGAGCCCGATGTGGAAAACTTGTGTCAAATTTTCTAGAAACTTTGACTAGGTACACAGAACGTGCCCTAAGCGTTCACGCAGGATCCCTCTTCGGTCTTTTTTTTCACAGAGCGGTGAGCCTAGCAGTTTGAGCTAAAAAAAAAAAAAAAATTGGTTTTTTGCCTTGTGGAAAACTTCGATTTTTGCAGTTTTTTGCTATCTTTTTCCTTCAATTAGTCATCGGGTCCCTCTCAGTGCCTTCCCCTAGTGCCCCCAGTCAGGGATTTTGGCAATTAGGTAAGTTTAATTTCATGATCAATTTTAATTTCTATGCTTTCTTGAAATTATCTGCATACTAAATTATCATGTATTCATCTCCCTGTTTTATGTAACTTTCTCGCTATTTCCCTGTGTTCGATGTAAACCGGTGTGATATGACTATTTGTCCTGAACATCAGTATAGTAAAAAGAAGTAAATAAATAAATGATCGGTTCCCACCATGGTGGCAGTACCTCTGTGCCAGTCGTCCATCGTGGCCTGCCACCATCATTACATCTTTTCCTCGTTTTGTTTTGCCCTGTCATAGCCGCGTCTGATTTCCGTTGATGTCCCGAGTGCCCGAGGACCATGTCAATCACTGATCCTCATGATGTTTGCATCCTCTGCCTAGGGACATTGTATGGCATCTGAGTTTGCCGCTTGTGCGCCCAGATGACCCCAAAGGGACGTCAGCTTTGACGTAACAAGATGCATCACCTCTTCAGGTCAAATAAGTCCAAGCCAGCGGTATTGGCATTGGAGGACCTCAAAGCTGCACCAGTGGACACCACACCATTAACATCAGCAGGACCGGTGGGTAGGGATGCTGGAGATGGACCGTTGCTATCTCGCTGGGCCAAGGACACCGGCGAGATCGTCCTCAACCTTGGCACCGGGGAAAGACCAAGCTTAAGCAGTGTAGGAAGACTAAGTAGCATCTGCTCTGGTCCTAGTCTATGCATGGTGCCAGGTATGGGATGCACCGGCTTTTGACACGATGCCCCCAAATCGATCCAGTGTCGAAGAGCACTCATCCTCCATTGATGCTCAGGGACCGCATGGTCTTCAACAGTCCTGGTGCCAGTCGCCGATCCCCCTTATGGGTCTGAGGAAGATCTGGCCACCCCTCCCTCTTTTCGTTGGGTGACATCGGCAACGTTTGAGGAGGAACTGGAGCATCTGGTCCAGTAAGCAGTGGAGTAGGCGCTGCAGGGCTTCGGTCCCATGGCATCAGAGCTGGTGCCACCCTTCCTCATAACACTTGTGGAGATTCACAGTGTGTGCTCATCAGTGCCTTACAGACCCAGCTGGCATCAGTTCATGGTGCCTGGCAGGGCACTGAGGTCTCCCCCTACTAATACGGTGGTTGTTACCAGTTCTGAGAGAAAGGAAGCTCCACCAAGACAGGCAGAGACACTGAGGCCTGTAGTCCCCTATCCAATTTCAATGGTGCCTGCACTTCTGGACGTTGGCCGAGCATCTAGGTCCCCATTCCCTGTGGTATACAGTGAGTATGAGGGTCCCTATGACCCCTGGGGGAATGATCAGATCGAGTCATCCTCTGAGGGTTCGTATGGTCTCCCATCAGACCCTTCTCCTCCAGAGGAGCAAAGGAGGTCTCCACTTGAGGACTTAATCTTTGCATGTTTTGTAAGAGTATAGGCACAGGCCATCCCATTCCAGCTTTTGACAGAGACCCCAGGCACAAAATGCTTTAGGTTTTTCAGTTCGTGGAGCTTCATAAAAAGAGATTGTAGTGGACTCTGTGCACAAGATCCTTAAGAAGTTGCTGAGGATTTGGGAACATCCCCTCACAGTGCCTCCCATGAATAAGAAGGCGGATGGGGTTTATCTCATCCAGAAAGCTTCCGGATTCGATAAGCATCAGCTGCCCCACCAGTCGGTGGTGATAAAGACGGCCAAGCGCTCTTGGACCCACTCCTCAGCGCCGCTGGGGAAGAACCACAGAGTGTTGGATGCTCTTGGGTGAAAGGTGTTCCAGGGTGCCATGCTTATTGCTCACATCGTTGTCTACCAGCTGTACATGAGGCAATACTCACGCCCTCATGTCGCTGGTGCTCAAAGGTTGGAGTGCAGAAAAACACGAGATCCGTGCGACCTACGATATTTTCGAAATGGCATTGAGTGTTTCTGCAGTAGGAATTGGTGCCCGCAACCTGGCATCGCTGCAGGCCTCTGATCTCTGACCAGAGGTACGGGAACAACTCTGACATGCCGTGCACTGGAGAGAATCTCTTCGGAGGTAGGGTGAAGGATGCTGTGGCCCAACTCTGGGACTGTCATGAAACCATCCAACAACGTTTCAGACCCGTCCTCATCCAGGAGGTCTTCGAGGCTGGGGCCAAGGAAGTCTATCTTTCGCCAAAGGAAGTACTATCCTTTGCCTCCTCGATCCCGTCAATACCATCGGAGCTCCTGTGGCCGCCCCAGGAAGTAGAGAGCTCCCAAGCCCCAGCCAGGACCTTGATCAACTCCATTGGAGTTTTGACTGGGCCATAGGGGGGGTATAAGTCAGTTGCCCGTACCTGGGACAGTGGACTCTCTGGTTAGGAACAGGCTGTGGTTCTTTGCGAACCAGTGGCTCACTGTAACCTTGGACCACTGGGTGGTGTCCATCGCCTGCCAGGGGCACCAAATCTATTGGGTGTCCCGCCAAATTTCCCTCCATTCCCATATTGAGGGCCGGTCCGGTACCGCATCAGGAATTGCTGCAAGCAGAGCTCTCCTTCTTAATGACCAGAGAAGTCTAGCTTGTACCACCAGGGTAAAGAGGGCGGGGATTCTATTCCAGGTACTTCCTGATTCCAAAGAAAACAGGAGGACTCCATCCCATCCTAGACCTGAGGGCCTTGAACAGGTTTTTCCAAAAAAAAAAAAGTTCAGAATGATTTCCCTGGGCACCTTGATCCCCTTTTGCAAAAAGGGGACTGGCTATGCTCCCTCTATCTAAAGGACGCATATATCCATATCGAGATCTTTCTCGGTCACAGGAAGTATCTCTAATTTGTGGTAGGAAAAATCACTTCCAGTACCAGATGTTTCCATTCGGGCTCATGTCACCTCATGGGTTTTCACGAAAAGCCTGGCCATGGTGGCAGCGCACCTCTGCAAAATGTGAATGCATGTTTTCCCATATCTGGACTATAGGCTGGTCAAGAGCATGTCTCAGGCAAGAGCCACCTGGTCTATGCGCTTGACCATTCGGGTGTTGGTGTCACTAGGGTTCGTTCTCAACTACCCAAAGTCCCATCTCAGTCCATTAACTCAATTGGACTTCATAGGAGTCCTAGTAGACCCTGCTCAGGCCATGGTCCTTCTTCTGTGCCAGAGAGCTGAAGTTCTGACAACCATTGCGACAGAGGTGCAGCAGAGCCAGCAGGTATCAGCCTGGCACATTTTGGACATTGTGCTTTAAATGGTTACAGAATGTCTACGTAAATTAGTGATCACTATTTAGAAAGAAGTTGACATAGTGAGCAAGAAGATACACACGTCATCACGACGGCGATTTTGATTGGTGACATGATTACTTGGTGTTTATTTAAATTGTGAACCAACAGTTGGGTGGTCTCTGTCCCGGAGGTGAAGATGTTAGTCACGGCATCCTGGAAAAGGGTATTTAGTTGACAACAAAAAGATAAGTATTTTTATTACGATTTAAAGTAGTTCTTGATAAGGTTTTTTTGGTGAATTATTTTGTAGAAACTTAAAAGAAAATGGTTACAAGCAGCAAGAAATGAAAAAAAATTGTTGAATGTAGGCTTTTGGAGCAAGTTTGTTGATATGAGTATATAGCTCCTGAAGAAGCAGGGCGTGTGAAACATCGGCTGTTGTCAAGCCATTTATACAAGGGATACATCTGAAAGTTTGAAAAGGATTGCTATTGTAACAATATAAAAATTGAAAAATAGTGTACTTATAAGACTGGAGTAAAAACCACAAATAATTGAACAGTCCGGATGGCCTTTTAAGTTCACAAGGCACGTTGTCAGGCTTGCTGATGCGGTCAAATAATGAAAAAACAAAAATTAAAATCAATAATTCAAATTAGACATTAAAAAGGTTATTGAAAGTAAACTATTTGGAGTGGCAAAGTGATTTATTTTAGATACGTGGATTGCCTTTTTTTGTGGGATTTTCCATTTTTTATGGGGATCTTATTGGCTCTTTTTTTGCTTGTGCTGCTAAATTTTTTTGAGCTATGTCCGGAACAGAGACATTAAAAACGCTGAGTTTTTCTGAAGCAGGCTTACAAACATTGTTGACTAGACCATTGATTTTTGGTGATACAACTGGACATTTTAATAGTGATCACATTGCAGAAATTGCTTCGGTCTGTACGGACGAAGTTACATGCTGACATGCTTCTTGAATATTGTTGCCATCAACACATCCCCAGAGGTCTGAGGATAATGAAGGTACCACATTTGTATAGAGAAGATACTGAATTTGTGACAGACTGGAATGCGATTCTAAACAAATGCAGTTTGGATCTAATGATATTAATCATCAAAACAGCACAGAAGAAAGACAGTGAATTACAGCGAGAAATTTCATTGATAAAAGGGGAACTATCGGCATCAATAGATATTAACAGTTTCACTGACCAGCTGAATTCTTTGAATGAATCGATAGCCAAGTTAAGATCAGACATTAAAAAGATTAAACTAGACAAATTCAATCATGATGAACGTGATTATACTCGTGGTTACATATACCCCTGGATCCATGAAGGCAAAGTAAAGTCCAATACGAAGTCACCTTTGATTCAAACAGTGATGATACTTCTGGAGATGAGATCCATGTGAAACAATCTATTACAAAATCAAGAAAGGATACTCTGCAAGATAATTGTTTTTTAGGGATACGTACCCATGGCAGCAGTCATCCATTTTTTACGAGAACTGTTGGCAGCCCATGGCAAGAAGAAACGCAACCACCCTCACATCAAACAAGGTCTCAGACCAATCGGAATCTTTGATCCTAAATTTGTTGAAGTATCCTTGAATCCCATACAGGAGCAGGTTCTCAACAAAGGGTTATCGTTTATACCAATGCCGAAAGCTGACTTATTTCAACTAGCAGTGGCCCTGTTCAAATTTGTTCGGAAATTATATATCAAACATTTTTTTGTTGATCGGCCTAGTGTAGGGGACGCTTATTTATTCAAGATTACTTTATCTTGGTGTCCACCAGGTCCTGCAGATCCTATTATTACTACTTTTCATCAAGTGGTTTTACGACAAATACATCAACTATTTACTGACAAATGGAGTTTTTCTAACTTAACTAGAAAGGAGACACAAACAATAAAAGAATTACATCAAAATCAAGATTTGATCATTAAGCCAGCTGATAAAGGGGGTAAGATTGTATTATTAGATTGAATACAATACACCAATGAAATACAGCGACAACTGCAAGATTGCAAAGCCCCGACCCCCCTCAAGACTCTCCCATCCCACGGGAGAGTCTTGAGGGGGGTCGGGGCTTTATATTTAATGAAAAAGGAAGAGATGAGAC